>NC_134364.1:104021004-104333504 GCF_048569485.1 Anomaloglossus baeobatrachus
AATGGTGCTAATTTAAGGAAATCTAGGCGTTAAAAGAAAAGAATCCCGTAGGCCTATTATTTAGTATAATAATTAATTATGGCTGAGAAACACTTCAGTATACTGCCCTTTAAATGTTAAAGCCCCTTCTGGGACCGGTGGTTAAATAGGCTCATTTATATCGAAGGAGCAGACATTGACTTTTACCAAAAAATATTTCCCCAAAAAAAAGCATTTAAAAATGTGCAGACAAGACTGCCTTCATTTCACAATCTATAGATTATCTACTAAAAAAGAGCAAAATGCAAAAATGTCTCCAAAATACATAAAGCGAGTACAAAAATCTGGGAATAATGCCGTCAGAGTATTATGGGGATTAAAGCAGGAGAATGATACTTATCGAGATTCCCAGCAGCTGTCACACTAAAACCGGGCTTGCTCATTAAAGTTCTTGAATATGCACTGCTTGCCCCGCCCACTCTCTATAACAGTGTCTGTGATTGGCTGTAGTCCTCCTTCCCCCACCTACCCTCTGTAACAGTGTCTGTGATTGCTTGAAGTCCTGCTTCCTCCACCCACCCTCTGTAACAGTGTCTGTGATTGCTTGAAGTCCTGCTTCCTCCACCCACCCTCTGTAACAGTGTCTGTGATTGGCTGTAGTCTTGCTTCCCCACCCACTCTCTGTAACAGTGTCTGTGATTGCTTGAAGTCCTGCTTCCTCCACCCACCCTCTGTAACAGTGTCTGTGATTGGCTGTAGTCCTGCTTCCCCATCCACCCTCTGTAACAATGTCTGTGATTGGCTGTAGTCCTGCTTCCTCCACTCACCCTCTGTAACAGTGTCTGTGATTGGCTGTAGTCCTGCTTCCCCATCCACCCTCTGTAACAATGTCTGTGATTGGCTGTAGTCCTGCTTCCCCCACCCACCCTCTGTAACAATGTCTGTGATTGCTTGGAGTCCTGCTTCCCCCACCCACCTTCTGTAACAGTGTCTGTGATCAGTTACAGTCCTGCTTACCTGTCCCACCCTCTGTAACAGTGTCTGTGGTTACTTGTGTAGCACCCTTGAACACCTCAGGGTGCTACAAGGTTCTGCATTTCCACCAGGATACAAGGCCTACCCCTTTAAGGCCACTTTACACGCTACGATATATCTAATGATATGCCGTTGGGGTCATGTCGGTAGTGACGCACATCCGGCATTGTTTGACATATTGTAGCGTGTGACAGCTACGAGCGACTGTGAACGAGCAAAAATACTCACCTTATCGTTGCTCGTTGACACGTAGCTAATTTTCAAGAAATCGAATGTCCTTCTATGCTCCGGTTGTTCATCGTTCCCGAGGCCGCACACGTCGCTCCATGTGACACCCCGGGAACGATGAACTGCAGCTTACCTGTGGCCGCCGGCAATGCGGAAGGAAGGAGGTGGGCGGGATGTTTATGTCTCACTCATCTCCATCCCTCCGCTTCTATTGGCCGGCCGCTGTGTGACGTCGCTGTGATGCCAAACATCCATCCCCCTTCAGGAAGTGGATGTTTGCTGCCCACAGCGAGGTCGTTTGGAAGGTAAGTACGTGTGATGGGGGTTTACGACTTTGTGTGACACGGGCAACAAATTGCCCGTGCCGCACAAACAATGGGGGCGGGTGCGATTGCAAATGCGATCACATGACATATCGACACATGTAAAACAGGCTTTAGGGACCACCAAGAACCCAGGTAATCCCAGTTTTTCCCAACAATCCCCCATACAATGGTACCTAGCTAGGGTGGGACCATGGATGGCCGCCTAGAGATGGAGCCAATCCAGTCCACTAGTTGACCAGGTGGGAGGGACAGACTGTGGAGAGTAGTCAGTGAAAGTGTGAGACAGTGGGGGTAAAGGAGGTGACTGAGCAACGTCCTGACTCAGGTTGATGGTGACCTGGTACAAAGGAGAAGTGGTTGTCGGTGGAGTACGATGGAGTACTCACAGAACTACGCACCAACAGGGTACAGGACCCTAGGACAGGATAGAGCTTCAAGCCGACCTATTAACACCTGCACAGCAAAGAGGACCATTAAGAACCTTGCTGACCCTAAAGAATCCAAAGACTCAGTAGCAAAGGGAAAACTGGGGACAGGACCAAAGACTTCCACCCCACAGGGTTCACGCTACTGTCAGGCGGACATAGGTGTACAAACCATAGACCGGGGACCCCCAGTGTTCCATACCACGGGACCCACTTTCTAGAAACTGGTGTAGGGGAAGAAGGTACCAGAGAACCAGACTGTCACTGGGACAAAGGGGACCTGGAGACGAAACCAGCCAGCCTCGGGCAACCAGTTAACACCCGAAAAGTGAGTAAACTAGTTGCACTGAATACCTGTCTGGACTCCTTCTTCCGACGTCCACTGCACCATACACCCGCTGGGGTAATACCCTACTTGCGGAGAGACTACCATACTAGCTGCTCATACCATTAGCCCCAGTAAGGACATTCTGAAAGGGCAGCTCCCTACACTTAGCCGCAGCACCGTAAGTGGCGTCACAAATAACTTTATTCACAAATCCCCTGTAAATATCCCCCATTACAAAAAGGGCCCAGGGCACGGAACCAGGTAATGGCCACCATCGTGACATTCCCAATAGAGACACTGCCCGGAACCGAGTTCCCCATATCCCTGGGTGCTACACTTGTAGTCCTGCTTCACACGCCCACCCTCTGTGACTGTGATTAGTTACAGTCCTGCTTCCCCTGCCCACCCTCTGTAACAGTGTCTGCAATTGGTTGCAGTCCTGCTTCCCCCGTCCACCCTCTGAAACAGTGTCTGTGATTGCTTGTAGTCCTGCTTCCCTCACTCACCCTTTGTAACAGTTACAGTCCTGCTTCCCCCACTCACCCTCTGTAACAGTGTCTGTGATTGCTTGTAGTCCTGCTTCCCCCACTCACCCTCTGTAACAGTGTCTGTGATTAGTTACAGTCCTGCTTCCCACGCCCTCCCTTTGTGTTAGTGTCTGTGATTGGTTACCCTCGCACTAGCTATTTGGGTCAAGAAGGGGTGTGTAAACATAAACAAATAATTGGAAAAAATAGCACAGGATTCCCCATATTTTGATGCCCAGACAACTACAGGTTGTAGCCCTCAGCCGTGTGCTTATCTTTGCTGTGTTTCAAAATATGAGGGACCCTATGCGTTTGGTTTCTTTTTTAATTATTTAAAGAAATAATTTAAAAAATGGGATTCCCCTCATTTTTTATACCAAGCGAAGATATAGTGAACATCTGGGGGCTGGTATTCTCAGGCTGGGGAGGCCCATGGTTGTTGGGCACTCCCCAGCCTAAACAACCATGGTACCCCAGCTGTGACCTCAGGTAAACTGACCTGATGTGAACTCATTAAGCTCAGTGACCTCACCTCAGGTAAAGTCATTGAACTCAGTGCCAGATTACCAGATTAGGTGATGTGCGCATATTGAGTGTGCAGATAAAGCAGATAGCTACAGGCTGCAGCCACCAGCTGTGTGTGTTCCCTTGGCTGTGTAGCAACATATGAGGGAACCTACGCATTGTTTTATTACTAATTTAAAAAAATAATTAAAAAATACATTTTGGAGTCCCCCTCATTCTTGTTACACAGCCAAGAGAAAGTAGACAGCTGGGGGCTGGTATTCTCAGGCTGGAAATTTTCATGGTTATTGGGCCTCCCCACCCTAAAAATAGCAGCCTGCAACTGCCCCAGAATTGGTGCATCCATTAAATGTGTCAATTCCAGCGTTTACCCAGCTCATTCCAATTGCCCTGTGATAGCTGTGATTTGCCCAAAAATGACAGCTGTCATCTACTAACCTCATGGAGGGGGATTATTAGACTCCCCATATTACTAATCATGAAAGTAAAATGAAATGAGCACAAAACACACAGAAAAATCCTTTTTTAACAAACACACTTTCTCCAATTTACTAACCCCCACAATACCCCTGCAGGCCCCATGTAATCCACAGGATGAAACAAGATGATCCCGACTCTGCTACATCCTGAGGTCGCAGTGCGCGATCACATTAGAAAGCGTGATGGATTACTACAGCATCATGGATATTGAAGGAGTTGTAGCTTTGAGCGGTGATGTCACTGAGTTCACCTGAAGTCACAGCTGTCAGTTCCCTCAATACCCTAGCTGTGACCTCAGGTGAACTAATTTGAGGGGAACTCATTGAACTCTGCGACTTCACCTTAGGTGAAGTCATTGAATGCAATGACGGATTACCGGATTAGGCTATTAGCAAGCAACCCCCGCATGTTTAGTGGATGAAACTCAGACGCCAAAAATGTGGGAGAAGGGACTCAAAACTCACGAGGCGAGGAGCAAAATGCTCATCAAGTAACGGATATCATGAATACCTTAATATTTGTACAAGTAACAAATAGTGCTGAGTATATTCTTTCATCACTACTAGTAAGTTATTGGTTATTTCCCTGATGGTCTAGCATGATGGAGAGGTAATGGCATTCTCCCTGGTGGTCTTGTGTGGAGTAGTGAATAATTGTAAGGTGTCTTGTAGTCTAGGTTAGCAAATAAGTCAAAACATATGTCTTACTAAACTACTAGTAAGTTACCTGTAATTTCTCTGGTGGTCTAGGGTGATGGTAATATTTCTGGTGTTATATGAAGGTGTAGGGTTCAGTGGTATTAATATTGGTGGGTTAATGGTTATGGGGTCTAGGTTTGTATAATATTTAATGGTTAGAGAGAGAGGGGGGTTTAGGATATAAGGGTAATATTCCTGGTTGTTTTGGGTGGTGTAAAGGTAGTCTAGATAAGTGAAAAATTCACAATATATTATTTCTATCAGTTTTAGTATATAGAGAATAGGGGTAATGCCAATTACACTGGTGTTTAGGGTTCATCATAAATTTATTGTAATATCCCTGGTGGTCTAGTGTGTTATAGGATTTATTGGTTATTTCCAAAGTGGTGTAGGGTGAAATATTGTTTAATGGTCTTATTCCTGTGGGTCTAAGATGGTGTAGAGATCAATAGTAATTTTTTGGGGGGAGTGTAGAGTTTATTAGTAATATTCCTGGTGGTCTGGCATGGTATTGGGTTTATTCGTAATATCTCTAGTAGTGTAGGGTTGTATAATGTTTAATGGTCTTATTCCTGGTGGTCTAAGATGGTGTGGAGATCAGTGGTAATAATATTGGTGGTGTAGAGGTTAATTGTAATATCCCTGGTGGTGTAGGGTGGTATTAGGTTTATTGGTAATATCCCTAGTACTGTAGGGTGGTTTAATGGTCTTATTACTGGTGATCTCAGAAGGTGTAAAGATCAATGGTCATTTTCTTGGGGGTGTAGAGGTTGATGGCATTATCCCTGGTGGTCTGGGGTGGTATAAAGTTTATTGGTAATATCCCTACTACTGTAGAGTAATTTAATGGTCTTATTCCTGCTGGTTCAAGAAGATGTAGAGATCAGTATAAATTTATTGTAACATCCCTGGTGGTCTGCAGTGTTATAGGATTTATTGGTTATTTCCCTAGTGGTGTAGGGTGATATATTGTTTAATGGTCTTATTTCTGTGCGTCTAAGATGGTGTAGAGATCAATAGTAATGTTTTTGGGGGAGTGTAGAGTTTATTAGTAATATCCCTGGTGGTCTGAGTTGGTATAGAGTTTATTGGTAACATCCCTAGTACTGTAGTGTGGTTTAATGGTCTTATTACTGGTGGTCTAAGGTTGTATAGAGATCAACAATTATATTATTGGTGGTGTAGAGGTTAATGGTAATATCCCTGGTGGTCTGGGTTGATATAGGGTTTATTAGTTATATTCCTTCCGCTGTAGGGTGTTTTAATGGTCTTATTCCTGATGGTCTAATAAGGTGTAACGATCAATGATAATATTGTTGGTGGTGTAGAGGTTAATGGTAATATCCCTGGTGGTCTAGGGAGTTGTATGGTTTACTAGTCTTATTCCTGGTGGTCTAAGATGTGCATTAATGGTGGTGTTAAGTGTTGAAGACTGTATGGTAACAACCTGAAGGTTACCTCTTCCAAGATGGTCATCTTTAGAGAATCTTTGCTGCAGTTCGGAGCCAGTAATGAGTCAGAGGTGTAATCCAAAATGTTTGGCCCTGGTGGGAAAGACATAAGTAAACCCACCCTTCAAGTTTAGCTGTATAACATAGTAAATCTTTCTTTCTTCCCATCGCGAGGACCTGGACCTGGCTATGTGTCAAACTAATAGACACACTAGTGGGGCTACTAATGTGTCTACTGCCCCACTGGTGGTCACTTCGTCAATGTGAATGCTCCTGGAGCCACAGGATCTGGCTAATACTGTATTGCTCATTAGATTTTTTCGTAGAGATGCAAATCGCTCCACTTTGAGAACAACCATCTTAAAAATGGTTCCGTATAAGAGGTCCATGGACCATTTGCCCAAAATAGTCCTTCAAATCCCCTTTCTTGGTCTACAGAAACCCTTCGTCTTGAAAAAAGCAACAAGTTCCTTGCCGAATGGTGATGAAGAGGTTACAGATATTTGTAGATAAATATATATATGGCCATTTAGATATCAATTCTGGAAATCCAGCCAAGAGAAGCAATCAATAAACCCACGGCAGATCTTATTATGTTGGCAGGACTATGATGTACATCCACCAATGTCAAGAGATGCTAAGTAGGGATATAATTTTGATGACAAGAAGGAGAACACACAGACTCATTTGGGATCCATCCAGAAAGCCACTTAGCTAAATGAGAAGATAGAGTCTTTGGGATCCCAAAAGTTTAATGTCCTGGAAAGTGAGGGCATGCGGTAAAGCTAGGGAGTGGTTATGACTGCGCAAAAGACAGAAGGACGGAGGAGGTGATTATCTCATCTGCATCGGATGATATTAGTGATATCGTTAGAATTGTAAACGTCTGGCCAAAATGTAGCCGTTGGCTTAGATAATTTTACACCTCGCTGCCTTGTCTAATGTCTTCTGATTTCAAGCGGCTCAGGTAGTCAATCATAGGCGGATGCAAGGGGGCTGTAAGAGTTTAGGCAAAGTTAAAGTTCAGGTCACTCAGAGTTGGGTTGCTTTTCATTTAGATCATAACTCGAAAAGATTCCCAACAACCCACCCCACCGGCTGCCGACTCCACACAGTCCTCTATAATTCACATATATATTACCAGGCCACACCTCAGGCCAACCAGGTCTCATTGTTGTCTCTAGTGAACGTAAGAATTCTTTCAGGCCTTACTGTCTTCCCGAGAACTATTTCCTACAACATCTACAGGTGAACAGAGTTATCCACTCAGGTTGACCACATACTTCAGCCAACAATGGTTAGAAACCTTTATATTCTCACCTCCATCAGAGCACATCTCCTTCACCTCCACACCACCACTATTCACTTGGTAGCTCACAATATGCTCTATGACAACTTACCAGGCCTTACTTGATAAAGTACCTATATCTATATAGCTATCCTGCTTTTCATTCCGAGTCCAGTAGCCCTTATCACAACTCTTCGTAAGCCTTCTAACTTTTGGTTCATCATCTCTACACTAACAGCCTTTTAGTCACCCTCAACATCATTGTAGAGTAACAAATTTGATTGTTCACAATACATACCGTAAGTCCCATCCTTTTACTGGTCGGACTTAAAGCACTAGTTTAGCACCACACTCGGTAAACTCCACGCACCCCGAACTGCACCAAATTTCCTCCATTTCTTGGATGAGATATTCTCCTCTGTCCCCAATAGACAACAGAGTGATTTAACTTATCAGTGGCCCCATGCTCTGACCAGACTCTTCCTGGGCTTGTCTAGTCCTCACCTATATGTCACCTGTTCCACCAGTAGATGAAGCTACCAGGAATGGGTTCCATATCTGCCAAACCTTTATGGCATTTCATATAAATCTCTAAGGTAGATGTCTAACTTTGAAAAACTATTTACTAGGGTCACTTTTAACTGATATACTAAATATGACACCCTGCCATCTCTGACCACCATAGCTACTTCCACAGATATAGTAAGATGTGGTACCAACAGTTCCAGATTTCCTGAGCAAGAAGGAGTGGCCTTATGTAAATCCCACTCAAAAGTGGGTGGACTATGGTTGTTTTTGGGACGAGAAGGTGTTTTTGGGAGAATGGGGTTGGATGAGGGTCTTATATACCCAATGAAATGTAGGATTTATGGAGTTGATGGTGAGGTATGGTTTCTTTTTTTAAAATTTTTGCATCCAGCCCCCTGTCCTTGTAAGGGGATGGTGAACAGAAGATGCATACAGTTAGCATCTTGAAACACTTGCAAATACATATCGCCATCTGCTGTTTGGACAATACTAGTAAGAACTGAAGAATGGAAGTGTGTTTCCTCGAGAGAAGAGTTTGACGGGAATGCCAGGTCAGGTGCAGCTGTGGCACAATTACTAAATATAAGGAGTTGCTGCCAAGACCTAAAGTGATTCGGACGGATCAACAGCAGAGCAAGCTTCCCAACTGCAGTAAAAGTACCTGTGAGTGATCTGACTCATCAGAAGACTGAATTCATTAGAAGTCCATGACCAGTGTCAGTTGAAGACGGTAATCAATGTCAGTAGAAGACCATGACCAGCGCCAGTAGAAAACCATGACCAACACCAGTAGAAGACCATACCCAATGCCAATAAAAGATTTTGACCAGTGCCAGTAGAAGACCATGACCAACATCAGTAGAAGACCGTACTCAACGCCAGTACAAGACCTTGATCAGTGCCAGTTGTAGAGCATGATCAATGTCAGTAAAAGACTTTGACTAGCGCTAGTAGAAGACCGTACCCATTGCCAATAGACATTTTTGACCAGTTCCAGTAGAAGACCATGAACAACATCAGTAGAAGACCATACTTAATGCCAGTAGAAGACCTTGACCAGTGCCAGTTGAAGAGCGTGATCAATGTCAGTAGAAGACTGTGACCAGTGCCAGTAGAAAACCATGACCAACACCAGTAGAAGATCGTATCCAACGCCAATAAAAGATTTTGACCAGTGCCAGTAGAAGTCCATGAACAACATTAGTAGAAGACCATACTCATTGCTAGTAGAAGACCTTGACAAATGCCAGTTGAAGACCATGATGAAATCCAAACCAAGGCATGGGAGACCATCCAGTTGTAGCGGAGGACTGTTCCTGTGGGTTGTTGCTTCCTGTCTTGATGTACGATACTAAGCAAGAAAGCTGCTTGCTGAAACTGGACTTGTGGAGTAATGTCAACCCCGTTAAGCCTGTGTGTGGATACATTGCACTGTTTATATAATGGGTATTGTGAGAAGAGCGAGGGTGACTCTGGCGCTTCCCTGAAAGGGAGTCTGAGGTTAAGTTACCATTAGTAATACCTGTTATCTAGTGTAAGTGAATGTAAACTACTGCATTTATCCTTTGTATATTACCAACTATGTATTAATTCATCTTCTGTTAGTCTACTGTATTGTTTCCTGTTCATTACCAACTCTTTGCTTCTGTAAAGAAATAAAGACCCGTTGTTAAGTCACCACTGAGTTGCCGATGCATTCTCAGATCCACATTACTTCCTCAGTAACGTTAATCTTTGTATGGAAAGCATTCCAAGGGTAGATTTTTCTTTTAATGAAGGTTTCTATTCAATGATTACAAGCAAAAAACTTGAAAAAAAAGTTAAAGTATAGTGGAAAATGATAGAATTATATCTATAGATATAACTGAAAAAGTTGTAGCAAGATTTTTTTCAATAACACCTGTCGCCCGGCCACCCCTGACCCCCACAGCTACTCCCCCAGATATAGACAGATCTCATATCTCAGCTATTTCTGCCTTCCTAGTTCCTGTGCAGATAGACACATCCATCCTAATCTTCCGGGCGCACGCGTGTACGGCTGACATTTCCCATTTACCCAGATTTTAATTACAGCAAGTCATTAATACAGAATTACGGCTCATCTCGCGGAGCAGATTTCTCAGTATTGCGTCTGAGCCGGATAGGGGGGCGAGTGTCACATTCGCTTATTCGTGTGACCGGTGAAGCATTTAATATCTAGATGTCAATAAGAGGCAGGAAGAACTCCGGCCCATCGAGGATTAAGAAGACTGTATGTGACTGCTGATAAGGGCTGATTGGCCCACTCAGATCGGCCCACTTCTCATGCTATTAAAATGTCGAGCCCTTTGACTAGTCGTATTGGGAGCAGGCTGCCATCCTTCATAAACATTTGTTTCGCTGGTGTCTATAACCGTCTGCCGGGAAACCATTCCGCAAATATACTTATCTGTCATTAGCCCGGGCACCGGCTTCCCTTGTGCTCTTCCTTGGCCGGGACTCTCCATATTTCTTCACTGGAGACTTTCTTCTTTTTTATGATATTTTGGCAATCTTTCACTTTAACCCTTTCCAATTTTTCACTTTTGCTCTTTCATTTTTATTTCTTCACTTTCTTACAAGAGCCATAACTTTTTTATTTTTCCAACCACACAGCCGTACAAGGGCTCATTTTTTTGCGGGGACCAGGTTTAGTTACCATACAACATGCAGAAAAAGGGTAAATAAAATTCTAATTGGAAGGAAATGGTGGGAAAAAAACCCTGCAATTCCACCTTCGTTCTTTGGGTTTTGTTTTTACAATGTTCATTGTTGTTTCTCCAGGTCATTACGTGTCACAAGATTTTCCCGTTGTTAGGAGACGTGTGACAGGTTTGGGATCTAAGTCTCACATTGCCCTCTGAGACTCTGGGTTTTATCCATACTTGCTTTCTTTTGGTGCAGCAAGTGTTAAGGACCTGTTTGTTCAATCTCAGGTGCACCCGGTTTGTAAGCACTCCCTTCCATTAAATAGTCACGTGTTCCGTCACCTGATGCCGGTTATAGATTTCATTCTGAACTAACCAACGTGGAAGGAGGAAGCCTCTAGAAGTTGCTGAGGTCATACAGCTTGCAGCTTTGGTGCTTGACTCAAGCTTTGGAGTTGCTGTTTATCTTTTTTTGTCTATGTTTCCCTGTCTGTCTTCCTTACCCTGTGTCTTATTACCGCAACGGTGAAGTCTAGTGCACTCACAGGCCTTGGCACTACCCAGGGTGAGTGGAGGAACAGTTAGTGACTAGGCATGTGACAACGACGAGGGGAAGGACTCGTAAAGGGACGTTAGGGGAGCTCAGGGTTCCAACACAGCTTAGCGTCAGGCGGTGACCCGTCCCTTTATCATTTTCTGTCTATGTTTCCCTGTCTGTCTTCCTTCCCCTGTGTCTTATTACTGCAGCACTCACCGACCTTTGCACTAGCTACGGTGAATGGAGGGACAGCTAGGGAGTAGGCACATGACGGCGATGAGGGGAAGGACTCGTAAAGGGATGTTAGGGTAGCTCAGGGTTCAGACACAACTTAGTGTCAGGAGGTGACCTGTCCCTTTATTTTTTGTTTCCCTGTCTGTCTTCCTTGCCCTCTGTCTTATTACAGCAGCGGTGAAGTTTAGTGCACTCACCGGCCATTGCACTAGCCAAGGTGAGTGGAGGGATAGCTAGGGACTAGGCATATGACGGCGATGAGGGCAAGGACTCGTAAAGAGACGTTAGAGTACAGACACAGCTTAGCGTAGCGTCAGGAGGTGACCCATCCCTTTATCTTTTTTAGTCTATGTTTCCCTCTCTGTCTTCCTTCCCCTCTGTCTTATTACCACAACGGTGAAGTCTAGTGCCCTTACAGGCATTGGCACTAGCCAGGGTGAGTGGAGGGACAGCTAGGGACTAGGCACATTACGGCGACGAGGGGAAGGACTCATAAAGGACTGTTAGGGGAGCTCAGGGTTCAGACACAGGTTAGTGTCAGGAGGTGACCCATCCCTTTATCCTTTTTTGCCTATGTTTTCCAGTCTGTCTTCCTTCCCCTCTGTCTTATTACCACAACGGTGAAGTCTAGTGCCCTTACAGGCATTGGCACTAGCCAGGGTGAGTGGAGGGACAGCTAGGGACTAGGCACATTACGGCGACGAGGGGAAGGACTCATAAAGGACTGTTAGGGGAGCTCAGGGTTCAGACACAGGTTAGTGTCAGGAGGTGACCCATCCCTTTATCCTTTTTTGCCTATGTTTTCCAGTCTGTCTTCCTTCCCCTCTGTATTATCACCGTAGCAGTGAAGTCTATTGCACTCACGGGCCTTGGCACTAGTCAGGGTGAGTAGAGGGACAGTTAGGGACTAGGTATGTGACTTCGACGAGGGAAGGACTCCCTTGCCCAAGCGTGACATGACAATTACGATGATGACAGACTTAAAAGTTTTTTTCTTTACTTTTTAGGGGTTAAAAAACGTAAGGAACTTTGTAAAAATGATTTGACTTGATGGCATTTTTTTCCGTTGATGGAATTGTGTGAGGGCTTGTTTTTGGTATGGCGAGATGATGTTTTTATTATTTTTTTGGGGGGTACATGCAAACAATGTTATTGTATTTTTGCAGTAACTTTGCCGTTTTGCTTTTTTTTTTGTTGTTTAAAATCTTAATAATTTAATATTTTTGATACGTCGGACTTTTACAGAAATGGGGAAATCGAATGTCTTTTTTTTGTTTTGAAATGTCTTAAGAAATTGGAGGAAGATTCAAACTTTTTTTCTTCATTTTTCTGAGTATTGATTTTAAAACATGTTTGTAATTTTAATTTTTTTTTCAAGATCGCTTGTATTATTCTACAGTGTTTTAGTATATGGTCTAATTACTTATCTCCTGTGAAGCGCAGCCACAGCACCATGATATTGGAAACAGGGACCATGGCCACCCACTGGTTTATCAAAATTGCTTTTGTATGGGACCAACGGGCTTCATAATGATTGGGCCAAGCAATCAAATTGTTGATTAAATGTAAAGGGTACTTTACACGCTGCGATATCGGTACCAATATCGCTAGCGAGCGTACCCGCCCCCGTCGGTTGTGCGTCACTGGCAAATCGCTGCCCGTGGCGCACAACATCCCTAACACCCGTCACACGGACTTACCTTCCTGCGACGTCGCTCTGGCCGGCGATCCGCCTCCTTTCTAAGGGGGCGGGTCGTTCGGCGTCACACAGCAGCCATCCAATAGCAGAGGAGGGGCGGAGCTGAGCGGCTGGAACATGCCGCCCACCTGCTTCCTTAGTCATGGCCGGAGGACGCAGGTAAGGAGATGTTTGTCGTTCCTGCGGTGTCACACGTAGCGATGTGTGCTGCCGCAGGAACGACGAACAACATCGCTACTGACCAGACAATGATTTTTCATAAATAAACAACCTCTCTCAGACAAACGATTTTTGCCTCTTTTGCGATCGTTTAAGGTCGCCCCTGCCTGTCACACGCTGCGATGTCGCTAACGACGCCGGATGTGCGTCACAAACACTGTGACCCCGACGATAAGTCGTTAGCGATGTTGCAGCGTTTAAATGGCCCTTTACTGTCAAAGGCTGACAATGACATTTAAATAGTTAAACAGTAGGAAGTGGAGCTTGCTCCAGTCACTGCTGTGGGAGGTAGATGCTGGCTGTATAATACAGTCAGCATATGCCCAAATATGAAGCAGGCTCAGCTCCTCAGCCCAATGAATACATCCAATCCTAAAATAGAGTATACAAGTATGATCTATTTAGAGAAGTTAAATGGGCTTTCCAGCACTTTAATATCCCAAGGATAGTTTCTCAGAATGAGATCAGTGTTGGTTCTACTCCCAAAACCATCACAATCGACTGGCTAATGCAGAAGTGGCAATGTTTTGTATATTTGTAGTGGTTGTGACTGGAATGAGAAGTCCTCTTCAACCATTCATTGCCACTACTCAATATACGGAACTGTGCCATTTTCCCTTTAACTAGTCAATATCACGATTCCTCTGTGCGGGGCATTTTGCACACTAGGAGATACTTTGCGGTGTTTTCCTGGCCCACTGAGCTGGCAGGTTGATTGACAGTGCAGGCTTCCATGCTGGTTCTGGGAGGTGCTGATTGCTCATGTGTTCCATCTTCTGGGTAATTGATCTGCTTCTTTAATGAGCATGCTCTCCTATTACCCTGCCAGTCATACTTTCTGGTTCTGTTGTTGTGCTGTTGGTCTGAGTTCCTTCCTGTGCTATGTTCTTTTTTTCCTGTTGCTTGACTCCTTTCTGTCCGCTCCTGTCCTGTCGTGACCTCCTGGCTTTTGACCTTGCACTATTACCTGACCACGTCTTAAGGGTACTTTACATGCTGCGATATCGCAAGCGATTGCTAGCGATGTTGAGCGTGATAGCACCCACCCCCGTCGTTCATGCGACATTTGGTGATCACTGCCGTAGCGAACATTATCGCTACGGCATCGTCACACGCACATACCTTGTCAGCGACGTCGCTGTGACCGCCGAACAACCCCTCCCTCAAGGGGGAGGTGCATTCGGCGTCATATCAACGTCACTGTGTTGTCACTAAGCGGCCGGCCAATAGAAGCGGAAGGGCGGAGATGAGCGGGACGTAACATCCCGCCCACCTCCTTCCTTCCGCATTGCCGGTGGACGCAGGTAAGGAGATGTTTGTCGTTCCTGCGGTGTCACACACAGCGATGTGTGATGCCGCAGGAACGACAAACAACATCATACCTGTCGCTGCAGCGATATTAAGGAAAGGAGCGACGTGTCAACGATCACCGTTTTTGAATGATTTTGTGATCATTGATCGTCGCTCCTTGGTGTCACACGCTGCGATGTCGCTACCGGCACCGGATGTGCGTCACTAACGACGTGACCCCGACGATATATCGGTACCGATGTCGCAGCATGTAAAGCACCCTTTAGTGTACTCCCTATATCCATACGTGCCTTCCCAGAATTCTGACCCTTGGATCATGACCTGACTACACCTCTGTATACTCTCTGTGTCCATACGTGTCCTCTTCTTACCAGACCCTTGCTTTCCTCACTACTCTACCGTTTGTACTACCTGTAAGTAGTGACTAGCATCACAGTCAATCATGGGGTTTATTGGGAGTAAAATAATCAGGACCTATCCTTGGGACCAAAAAATGTTACAGCTCTCGGAAGGTGAGAAGGAAAAATCAAAAACAAAGATATTACTACGAATATCATTGGTTTTTGAAGTAGCTGTTGACTAATTGTAATATGAGGAAGGACAGGGGCCGCTAAATCACCCAGTTAGTCATTGCCGCCTACCTGGAACTGTCCTCGCCTAGTAATGGCTGACGTTGACTAATGCCATCATGAAGTAACACCTTTCAGATTTTTTCTTTTTTACTGTGGATATAAATGACTTTAACCTTAAGAAAATGTAAGTGATGATTGAGAAGTTGTGGTGTAGATGCTCTCCACCGGCGGGGGCCCAACGGCAGAGCGTGTATCTATCTCTGTCACTCTGTCTCTGTGTGGCGGCATAGAATAACTGAGCTCATCTCCGGGACAGTAAAGAGATTCGTGGGCACCTTCTGCTTACTGCCTTCTGAAGCTCCAAAATGGAAAAAAAAACACCCCCAAACCCCAAAACTCCATTTTTTGTAATTTATTTTTTTTTTAGAAACATGCCATATGTGACTTCACTGGGATATTTGACTCAAGCAAAGCCCTCAGGAGTAAAGAAGTACCTTATGGATTTTGGTGACCTCCTTCTTATTAGACATTTTTCCCGCCACCAGTATAGGAAATTGTAGAGCCCCTGAGGTGCCAAAACATAAATAAAACCCCAAAGAACACCTGTCAAGTATTTCTAAATGTACTGATGATACAGGT
Organism: Anomaloglossus baeobatrachus; assembly: GCF_048569485.1. NCBI lineage: Eukaryota > Metazoa > Chordata > Amphibia > Anura > Aromobatidae > Anomaloglossus > Anomaloglossus baeobatrachus. The sequence goes on from NC_134364.1 coordinate 104,036,701, forward strand.
AATGTAGCTTCAGAGTGCAGTTTTAGCAAGCAACCACTAGGGGTCAGCAGAGTAGTCAGTAATTCGAGTTAGCAGCAAGGGGTCTAAGACAGAAGCCCGGGGAGAGACAAGTTGTGGTCAGAAGCTAGCAAAGAGTCAGGAGCCAAAGAGATTACAAACCAAAAGGGAGAGATGAATGCCGGAGTCATGAGCGAGGAAACAGGTCAGAGGCCAGGAAATCCAAATATGGATAAGGAAGGAGGACAAAAAGGTTAGGGCAGGGGAAAACAGCAGATAGGCACGGGTAGTCAGGGAATAGGACGAGCAGATGAACGGGGGAGGGTACAAGTCAGGACACAGTAGCACGGAGGCAGGACAGATCGGGAACACTCACCAGAGCCAGTATACGCTGCAAGGCAGAAATATCACTGGCACTGAACTATAGGTGCAGTGTCAAGGTATAGCGTCCTGGGATCCGGAATGAGGCAGGTAACCCCAGACATGACCAGGCCGGAGCTGGGTGAAACCACAGCAGGGAAAAGCCGGCCTAGATCACGACAATACCATTTTGGAAACTACACTCTGGGATGTAGCGAACATTTTGACCCTCACAGGTTACATGAAATGTATTACAATGAGGTCGTAAAGTGTTTCTGTTCAAAATTTCACATTTTCGCAAGAGTTAATAGGAGAAAAAACAAGGACAATTTGTAATGCAATGCCTCCTGATTGCACCAATACCACATATATAACCATAAACTTTAGTTCAGGAACATAGCAGAGTTACAAAAGTAAATTTAATTTGGAGTTTGGACAGGAATGGTTTGTGGAGACCGAATGCAGTTTACAGAGCCCCTGAGGTGGCAGGACAGCGAAACCCTTCAATTGTCACCCCATTTCAGAAACTACACTCCTCTAGGAATTCACCCAAGACGTGTTTCATAAAATTGTACAATGTTTGACTGAAAATTAAAAGTTCAATTTTTACTAATACAATTGTTATATCCCCAAATTTTTCATTTAGACAAGGTGTGATAATAAGTGAAAAAGAACCTCAGAATTTTTTAGGCAATTTCTACAGATTGACAAAAAGCTTTATACTTGGTCCCAAAATGCTGCTGTATGGGTACACGGAAAGGATTAGACCTCATCAAGGTCAGCGTGAAAAATGACGGTCTTGAGGAATCAGGGCTGGAGTCTTTTGGCTGTTTTTTTGGGAGCAGAAACTGAGCTGAAATTCAAAGTATTTGAGGAGTTTTGAAATTTAGTGGAGGATATGGAGAATTTAAATCCATTTATAATCAAAATAGCAATTCTGGCAATGTTTTTTTTTAAATTATTTTCTACAGACTTTACTGCACAGTATAATTGAAATGCTAACTTTATTATTCGGGCTGATACACTACCAAAAATACAAAATTTGTCCTTTTTTGTACTTCCTTTGCACTAATTTACTTTCCTGTGTTGCCCTTAGGAGAAAAAGCTTTGTTTATTGGTCCTTCGAGCTGGGTGAAGGTGTCATGATGACTAAGGGATAGCAGGGAACCAGGGATCCTAAGCTGTCCCTTAAGCTAGAGTGACCTATGCTATCACTTACCTCATGAATACTCTTGATGGTGGAGATGCCTGAGTCTTTTTTTTTTGGCTCTGCTCCTGCCCAGACCTGATCTGATTCCCCTCCCATTCCCCCAGGGAGTGACGGGACAGGAGTGTGATGAAACCCACAGATAAAGACAGACAAGGGAGAACCAAAACTCTGTCACACAGCACACACACAGGATGAGACAATAAGATGTTCAGGAGAAAAAACAAGAGCAGGATGGAAGCTACAAAACAGAGGCGTAACGCTTGCCGCTAAGGATGGTACCGCGGCGAGCAAAAGTAGACCCACTGGACCACAGGGGAGACCTGGGCTTGCCCTTCAGTGGCAGGAGTTTTATAAAGTGCCCGACGTGAGGTGGATGCCAGGTACCACTCCCAGGGCAAGAACTGGAACTGTGGCAGCTCACCCCTTGGGCAAGGACAGACACAGGTACAGACTGGCAGAGTCACTGGTGTAGCAGGTACAGCCGGGATGAATAAGGCTGACAGTACAACCATGACGTACGGGCATAGTCACTTGTGCTACAGGAACCTCCGGGACTGTGGAGGCGGATGGCAGGCACGGCCAGAGAGGACAGACTGAGTCACTAGTATGGTGGAGTCCACCAGGACAGAAGAGGAAGATGACATGGCCTAAATGGACAGGCACAGTCATTAGAATGATAAGGTTGACTGGGGCACAAGGCAGATAACACGGCCAGGGGGTTAGACACAAGGAACAAGGAGCAGGCAGGGGACACAGTACATTGGCAGGGAATGCCTGGCAGACAAGGGGACCTGACTACTAGCTGGTTAGGGTGCAGAACCACTAACTAATTAACTTAATTGATCAGGCACCTCCTCTAGTGGGAGAGTATCTTAAGTACCTAGCGTCTCTCAGAAATAGGATGAGAGGCACTTCCTGTAAATGACATGCTGACCTTTAAAGGAAGGCAGCGGTCTGCCTGCACACCCTAGGAGCACTCCCTGAGGCCCTGCACCAAGTGCACAGTCACAGGGAGGAGGAAGCAAGGAGTGCCCATGTGGAGGACCACAGGGAAGCCGGACAGTGTGGTGAGAGCCGACCATGGCGGTGAGTGAGAGCGCTTCTCTTCCGGGAGGGGAGTGAGTACTGTAGGGACACCAGTGCTACACGGGGTCAACTCCACAACTACACAAAGCAATAAGCACAACTTTCCGCAGAAATTCTAGGACATCAGGCCTCACAGACCAACAAAGACAAACTATAGCTGGCATGAGTGGAAGGATTCAACCAGCATAAATAGGAGGGAAACAAACAGACCAGCCTGCCTATGAATCAGCAGACAGCAGGTCAACGCCTGAGTCTGCCTGTGTGGATTCCAGAAACCAGAGAAACCATTGGGTGGAGGGTCAGAATCTGCAATCTGAACAGAGCTGGACACCTCCATGACCATCGGTGAAGTTTGTAAAAAAGCTCTGTGTGAAAGAGGGTTTACTTTTTCAGTGACAAATTTAACCATTTTGGGACATGTGGATTTTTTTTATCACTTTTATTCTTGGTGATCATTGGGAACAACGCTTTGAAATTCCCAAGATCGGCCGAGATATCGAAGTACACTGCTCAATTTTCTCCAGCAGTGCCAGAGATAATGAATGGGGCAGTGGTGCACATGCTTCATTTTTAAAGGGCATTCAGAGCCACAATTTTAGCAATGGATGAGGGTCCCAACAGTCATACAAGTTATCTTCCTTGCAAATATGGCCTCTCTACAGCCACACCGGTAGGTCTGAGCATATGCTATAGCCTCCTAGCAGGCACAGAAGATAGTTTAGTTGAAATCAATCATCCTACAAACTCCCTTTAAGCTTTTGGAAGGAACACAAGTCCGCCATCCTCCATTGCCTCCCGGCACACCTGCCCAGTGCCACCTGTCCCTATACAGACTTGCCTACAATTAGCGTCAGCCATTTATGTTTTTCTATGATCATTTCCCTTTAACCAATAATCTACAGTTATACGATGCTGGCAAACAATTTATATATTATTTTTTTTTTTCTAAAAGTTGGATACTCGTTATGTTGTATCTTCCCAGGAAATAAATGAGGACTGCAGAATCAGAACTTAATTAAAGGACCGAATCAAAGCACGCGGGAAATAGAGAGGAGATGTGTAATCCCTGATCTAAAGCAGAAAGCAGACTGAAGGCAGGATGGATGTGCTGTGTCAGGACTAGGCAGGAGAGAGAATGATACAATGGGGGAGGTCACTTGTCTGCCTCCCTACAAGTCATCACAAATGCCGCGGCCATCTGTCATCTGTTCTGTTGGCATGCCATACATGTCACAGTGTCTGTCATCTCCTCACTAATCACCGTGCAATGGGTAAAATGGATTTCTGCTTCTTAAAGTGACACTTTCAGGACAAAAAATACCTGTATTATGGTTATGTATATAGGAAAATATGTTACTGTCTATGCCAAAATAGTTACCGTTGGTCATAGATCTACCATGGAGTAGCCTGGAGATACAGATCACCATAGCTTTTTATGTACAACTGTGGAGAAGTCAATATCATCCAAGCTGCTTTCCGTGGTGCTTAACGCAAAACTCTTGGCCAAGGCCTGGAGAAAATGTAGAAGTTGGGTTTAATAGGGGCTGCGGTAAAGTCCGTGTCATCCAAGCTGCTGTCCATGGTGCTGAAAGTAAAAGCCCTGGCCAAGACATGGAGAAAATGAAGAAGTTCGGCTTAACGAGGCTGAGATAAAGTCAGTCATCTAAGCTTCTGTCCATGGTGCTGAAAACAAAAGCCCTGACCAAGACTTGGAGAAAATGAAGACGTGGGACATAACAAAAACTGTGATAAAGTCAGTGTCATCCAAGTTACTATCCATGGTGCTGAAAGCAAACGCTATGGCCAAGACTCAGAAAAAACGAAGAAGTTGGGCATAATAGGGGCTGCGGTGAAGTCAATACGACCCAAGCTACTGTCCAAAATTCCTGGTCAAGATGCGGAGAAAATTTTGGTCAATATCACCAAAATCGCTGTTCAAAAATTCTGGCCAAGACTTGTAGAAAATGAATAAATTGGGCATAACATGGGCTGCGATGAAATTAGTATCCTCCATGATGCTGCCCATGGTGCTGAAAGCAAATGTTTTGGGCAAAACATCAAGAGAATGAAGAAGTTGGGCATAACAGGGACTGCGGTGAAGGCAATATAACCCAAGCTATTGTCCAAAATTCCTGGCCAAGACACGGAGAAAATGAAGAAGTTGGGCTTAACGAGGGCTGCGGTAAAGTCAGTGTCATCCAAGCTGCTGTCCATGGTGCTTTTAGCAAAACTCTTGGCTAACACCTGGAGAAAATAAAGAAGTCAGGCATAACTGGAGCTGTGGGGAAGTCATTATCATGCAAGCTGCTGTTCATTGTGCTTAAAGCAAAACTCTTGGCCAAGGCCTGGAGAAAATGTAGAAGTTAGGTTTAACAGGGGCTGTGGTAAATTCAGTGTCATCCAAGATGCTGTCCATGGTGCTGAAAGCAAAAGCCCTGACCAACACTCAGAGAAAATTAAGAAGTTGGGCTTAATGTGGCTGCGGTAAAGTCAGTATCATCCAAGCTGCTGTCCATGGGGCTGAAAATAAAAGCCCTGGTAAAGACTCAGAGAAAATTAAAAAGTTGGGCATGACAAGGACTCTGGTAAAGTCAGCATCATGCAAACTGGTGTCCATGGTGCTGAAAACAAAAACCCTGACCAAGAATCGAAGAAAATGAAGACATGGGGCATAACAGGGGCTGCGATAATGTCAGTGTCATCCACGCTGCTATCCATGGTGCTAAAAGCAAAAGCCATGGCCAAGACTCAGAGAAAATGAAGAAGTTGGGCGGCTGCGGGGAAGTCATTACCACACAAGTTACTGTCTAAAATTCCTGGCCAAGACCTGAAGAAAATGAAGAAGTTGAACATAACAAGAGCTGTTGGGAAGTCATTATCAACCAAGCTGCTGTCCATGGTACAGAAAGGTAAAGTCCTGGCCAATATCCAAAGAAAGTAAAGTCAATACCACCCAAGTTATTGTCTACAACTCCTGGACAAGACCTGAAAATTACCCCAAGCTGGTGTCCTAAATATACTAAAAGTAAAGTCCTTGCCAATATCCAGAGAAAATGAAGAAGCCAGACATAACGAGGGTTGCGGTGGTCAATATCACCAAAAATGCTGTTAAAAAATTCTGGCCAAGACACGTAGAAAATAAAGAAATTGGGCATAGCATGGGCTGTTGTTAAGTCAATATCCCCCATGATGCTGTCCATGGCGTTGAAAGCAAAAGTCTTGGCCAAAAAAAAGAGAGAATGAAGAAGTCGGGCATAACAGGGGATGTAGTGAAGTCAATATCGCCCAAGCTACTGTACAAAATTTTTGGCCAAGAGACAGAGAAAATGAATAAGTTGGGCATAACAAGAGGTATGTGGAAGTTAATATGATCCAAGCTGCTTCCATGGTTCTGAAATTTAAAGCCCTGGCCAAGATCCAGAGAAAAGAAGAAGCCGAGCATAACGATGGCTGCAGTGGTCAATATCACCAAAGCTGCGTTCCAAAAGTCCTGGCCAAGATCTGTAAAAAGTGAAAACCTTGCGCATAACATGGGCTGTGGGAAAGTCAATATCACCCGGGCTGCTGTCCAAGTGTCCTGAAAAGGTTTGGAAAAAATGAAGAAGCTGGGCATAACAGAGACTGTGGGGAAATCAGAATCATCAAAGCTGCTGTCCATGGTGCTGAAGCAAATGTCTTCTCTAAAACACGGAGAGAATGAAGAAGTTGGGCATAACAGGGGCTGCGGTGAAATAAATATCAACCAAGCTGTTGTTCAAATGTCCGTGACAAGGTCTGCGAAAAATTAAAAAGTTGGGAATAACAGAGGCTGTGGGGAAGTCAATATCATCAAAGCTGCTCTCAATGGTAGTAAAAGCTAAAGTCCTAGCTAAGACCTGGAGAAAATTAAGAACCCAGACATGATAGGGGCTGAGGAGAAGTCAATATCACCCAAGATGCTGTCCAGTAGTTCGACGATTGGGCATATTAGAGGCAAATTCCAACAGCCGGATCCATCTCTCCCTTGGGAGTCAGGTGGCCCCCATAAATATTAGATTGCAGCCATTTCTAGCAAAAACAACAGGTTTGGATGACATTTATCTGATATCTATAGGGGGTCCTTTACTCAAATCCCCTTTAGTGGTCTGGCCATAACAGATATCCACATGTATGAGCTGCCCAAGATCCTGGATAAAATTCCTATATAATTCCCTATTAAACGAGACGGCTCCTGTGACGACCATTGTGCGGCACAGTCCCAGATTGTGTTATATTATCATCACAGTCATTTTCCTAACTAAACATTCTCCTAGATTCCAGCCTCATAGTGTAAGATGAGATGAGAGTATCGCTTATTGTCCGGGGAAGGATTACTGTATCACGCTTTCTTCACATTACCAGATCCAAGGATTCGGCTGGGAATTATTTGTCAAGCTTCGCGACTGATACTGTATAGATGTTAGACAGCATCATTACTCTGCTACCTCCCTGGAAGATGTGAGGCTTTACCTCCTGGCGGAAAGGAAAATATCACAAATGTCTCATGTTCTGCAACACGTAGGGTGACACGTTCTTATCTGACACCATGTATGTTGAAAAGAAGACCAGTCCTTCCTGAGAAACCTTTCTTTGGCCAAGTCTGAGCTTAAACTTGCTGTGCATCATCTGATAATACCGCACACTAACTACCCTCCTGACTACCCATACCATTCTGCATACTCATGGCATCTGTCTCTGCCTGATGCCCAATGTGTCACCTTAATTTCTCCTTCACCATGCTATTGTCATGATTCACTTATGGCTCTGCTCTATGCCCCTATGTGTCTTCTTGCTGTCTTTTTTTTTCGGGTTCATGGCCTATTCAGTCGTGCCTTGTTCCGGGTGATCACTTTGCCTTATTTTGGAGCTGTTTCACCCGGAACGCCACCAGTAATAGTTCCTGCTCTGCAGTGTACGCTTCTGGTTTTCGGGAGTTGTTCTGATCTTGTCCCATTACCTTGCATCCCATTCCCTGATCTCCGTCCCTCCTGTATTGTCTATACTCCCTGTCTCCCTGACCCTCGACCTGTTGTGTGACTCCGGCCCCGCTCTCTCCTCTGTACCTTTGTGACATCTCGGCTTCTGACCCCGGCTTGTCCTCTGACCACAGCTCTGCTCCCCTTCTGTACCTGACGCTACTTCCTGACTTACTGACCACCGGCTTGCACATGACCTTGGCTTCTCTTGCTCCTCTGTACTGAGGTGACCTCCTGACTTCTGACATTCGGCTTGATCGACTACTCTGCAGACCATCCCCGTCTTGGTACTAGTGACCCAAAGTGGGCAAGCGCTTCACTACACCTAGGAACTCTACACCATTCCAGTGTACCTGCGCCCCCTGGTGGTGAGCGCTACAGTTATACCATTAGTAACATTATATAGTAAGATTCTCCGACAGCTAACATTAATTTTATGCACCTGTCCCCGGGCCACCACTATGCACGGCTGGCTGCTCCGGCCTCTTCTGCATGTCGGGTTGCAACAGTAGCCCAAAGAGCTTTGATGATGAAATCTACAAGGGCAATTTAAACCTGGCTCACGTGGAAGAACACAGGTACTTTGCATTCTACTTTATACATTGCAAGCTAAACTCTTCTATTCTAATTGCCAAACGTTGAGTCAATTTTGCATTGTTTCACCGGTTCTTCAATGCTTAGTCAAGTGTGCTACACCACTGCCAGCTTTGCTGCATTGAGACTCTGTTGCAAACTCAGCTCTGCTATACCAGTTTTCACAGTTCTGTCCACCTTTTCACATTGCTGTGACAGCTCTGCTTTGAGTCTTTGTTACAAACTCAGCCGCACTACACTGGTTCCTCATCAACTTTTCTACAATGTGTTGCCAACTCTGTTGCAAACTAAGCTCTGCTCAACTGGTTTCAGAATGATGAGTCAATTGCTCATTTAGCTACCTTGTTTTTGCAGTTCAGCTATTCCAGTTGTAATTGGTCCGGCTCTGTTACATCTGTGTCTCAAGGAGGTTTTGCAAGTATGCTGACTGTTATGGCAGCATCAGGATTTGTGGAAATTAGAAATTCTGGCACTCTACCGCTAACTTCTCTGATGTCTGTGATCAGCTCAGGGAGACTCGGGCATCAGCCCACAAATTTGTAGTTCATAGACAGGATAGCAAGAGTTAATCAGTGCTGGGCTGCTTGTTAGTCTCCTTTGATCACATGCTGTGGGAGAGCCAGTCACATTCGCTCCCCTCCTATATATGCTGGCTGCACACTTCCATTAGTGCCAGCTATAGTTTTTCTATACTGGTCTGGAGTTGTGGTTTGATCCAGACTTACTTGTGGCTGTGTGCATCATTATTGTGAGCAGTTGTGGTGTTAACCCTTGTTGTCCTTTTAAGGCCCCGTCACACACAGAGATAAATCTTTGGCGGATCTGTGGTTGCAGTGAAATCATGGACATACTGTTCCATTTGTACACAGCCACAAAACTGGCACTGATTGTCCACAATTTCACTGCAACCACAGATCTGCCGCAGATTTATCTCTGTGTGTGACAGGGCCTTTACTTCTGCCTTACTTCACTTGCTTTCCTCCTTAGTTCCTGGGAGTTAGCAGTGTGTCTGAGTTTTGGTTTTCTGTCTGTCTAAATTTGTGTTGCCATCACACTCCTGCCCCTTGCTTACCTAGTGGGAGGGATAGTTAGCTCTGGTCAGCATAACAGCTAGGCATCTCCACCATTAGGGGTAATCCAGAGGACAGGGGTAGCCAAACATGAGGTACAGTATAGGAGCTCCCTGTCCTCTGCTATCCTGCAGTCACATTGTGACAATCTGCTACTGTTATTCCAACTAGACGGCTATGCTGCAGCGGCACCACTATTCCATGAAGCTGTTCACCAGCTCAGCCAGAACAATGGCTCTTAGGGTCTATCACACCAGATGAGATCTAACAAACCTGCAGTGAATTATTCACTAAACCTACTTGAGCAAACTGGGTCCAGTTAAATACCTAAACTCTAAGGCCTAAGCCACACGGCATTAAAATCAAAGCAAGTGGAGTGCGATAAAAAAATCGCATTCCACTCAGACCAATATTAGCCTATGTGCCAGCACCCACAAGCAATTATTTTCTCAGCCCTAATTGGACCGAGAAAACAATCGCAGCATGCTGCACCTGTAATGCGATCCTTGTTTCTTTCGCACCCATTCAAGTCTATGGGGCGAGAGAAAAATTGCACTGCACTCACGGTACACTGGTGTACCGCGAGTGCATGGCGAGTATGGCAATAGCCAGATAAGGAGGAGAGAGAGAGATAAATCCCTCACTCCTCTCCTCAGTGCCAGCCCACCCCTCCTCAGAACCGGCCCGCCCCCCGCAGCTGACGTCCGCTCGCACGATTGGACCTCAGTCGCAGGGACACTCGAATGACACTCGGCTCTGCTGTGCTGCCAGCGTGAGCCGAGTGTCATGCAAGGATCGTAGTAGTCCCCGTGTGTCCCCAGCCTAACTGGAGCTGTGGTATAAGGTAACATAAGAATCAGATCATTCCACAATCCTAATTCTGGGGTTTTCACATGATATAGTAGCCTTATAATATACCTTCAATATATAATTATAGGATCACCACCGGTCAGCGTTGTTGAGTTACAATTTGAATTTTGAAATTTTGAATTTTAGCGCTAAAAAGCGCTCTCATGATGGGCGCCCGTACCAATCATCAGCACCATTCAAACACATCTGTATTCTTCTATTGTTCAAGGTGATTTAGAATATATACGCTATGCAGAGAAGGATGGAGATACTATCCTTGACTAGATCATTTGGGTCAGAACATCATGGTCCCCAACTGAGTTGGTGTAAATTGATTTGTAGTTCCCGGTCCATCAGTATCAACAGTATTTTCTGGCCAGTAGGTGAGAACCATGAGAACCTTCTCTTACTTGATGGCATCTGCAGCTTTTCTTTAAATTATAAAACCTGGCACGAAGACACTGTTACAGCTTGACACAAATGTGATGTCATGACAGGCCAGCTAATGAAAAAGAAAACCGAACATGTCGTCAGATAAGGGGAGGCTCTCTGACTTTCATCCTACAGCAACAGATTACTGCTGTCACCGATGGACCTGGTCGTGTAAATCTATTTACACCAACTCTAGTCCCCACAATTTTGTTAATGATTCGTTCACTGAATTCCCTCTGGCTAGTGAGAAGCCCAGCGAGAACACTAGTCTCACCACTGTAACAATACAGCATGAGGTAAGGGAAACAGACAGAGTAAAATAGACACAAAAAAGAAAACACTTCAAGCTCCTCCAATGCAGCTAAACACCACAGCTGCAATAGTTACAACTCCTCAGCATCTCCCAGAGACTGGCTACTTTCAAGGTGGATGTGTAGAAAAGAGAATCCATAACTGGCATCAGATTGTGACATTTTATAGCAAAAGGGAGTGGTCACAAAAGAGCTGCACCTGAGATTAAGGCTACAAAGTATTGCCTGATAGGAAGGCGTTCTTAACCCCTACAGCACTAAAAGGAAAATGATTTACTTAAATACAAGTTGTAGACCTATGCATAATAAGGCGTTGTGACCTTCTGGTTCCAGACTTACCAGAAGTCTCCCCGGAGTAAAACACACCCATGACACTATGGTCAAGTTGGTTACTACAAGTGGTATTAAAGTTGTTCTCTGGAACTTTAGGATCTTCAGGAATGATGGGGTCTAGCATCAGACAACCACGTAGATCAGCACAGTAAAGGCATTGCTTGGTGTTTAGCTCATCCCAATTCATAATGATATCAGGTAAAGCGAGAATTATTGATGAGTCAACAATTAAAGTGATGAGACTTTTGCAGAAGTCTTTGAAGTCAGGAACCCAACGATCAACCATTGATAGCCTATACTGAGGATCCGTCATCAATCTCAAAGGTTTGGAAAACTAACACAATAATTTAATAGAGTGGAGGCTTGATAAGGATAATGAACGAACCCTAGAAGAGGAACCACATTTTAAGGAATTTTATTCCTGTCCACCTTTCCATTGACCTAGAAAGATCGCATGAACATCTGGAGAACATATAGATGTCAAGTAGTTGATGGTGTCGAATAAACCTTCTCAAGAAGAAATTTCTTGATGGATGACATACAAAAAATAATAAAACAGTCTTCTTCCTTTATAAGTTTCTTAGCAATTGCATATGACTGATCCTAAAAGTTCTATATGTGGTCAACTGGCGAAGACTGAGTGGTGGGTATAGATCAAATTGTTGACCATGGTGGCCAAGGAAATAGAATCGAGAACATCCAGTTCATGCAAGAGCATAAGAACAAGCTATATACGTTTCATATCCATCGTTGGTGTTAATGTTCATTCCCACATGAGCCCAGGTGGGGTTTTCTCTGTTTCTCCTCCACTTATTTTCCTCATCTTCTCAAGTTCCTCCGCATGATCCTGGCAGCCGGCTTAGCCCTGCAGTCTTGTGTAATTGTACACGGTATGTTTGGATGTTCTTCTGGGAGGAAAAACATAATGAGCGACCACAAAAGTAATTAGAACGGGGCAGTCGTTTTCGAGGATTTTAGCCTTTCTGGGGAATTTGTGCCTCCTAATAAGAGTCCTTGGATAAAATGGATGCCAGTAATAATTATAGTGTGTTGATATTAGGTAATTGTTAGTCTGTAAGTGTATAAATAAAAAAGTGTTGCATTGAGCTTTCTGCATTCCCATCATATTCAATTATAACCGCAGCCATGATAATTACACATGTATTGAAATTTCCTGTCTATGTGGCTCAATCGTACAGCGAACCGCAAACAGACATCACTGTGTATAGTATTCCCCTACAAGCAATGAGTCAGAAATAAGAAAATAAATACTATATACTCACGTAACCTCGAATCCTGGAGAGTCTCGGCACGGGAAGAGGGATGCCATGATGTAATCACGCCACCTGCGCCATGATGCTAATATTTTGTGCATGCTCCTGCCATTCTGGGCTACAAAATTGAGTGTCGTGGGGCAGAGAGACCATAGCTCCCTGCTCTGCCATAAAGTGTAGCACTATTGGCAGCTGTACACGCCAATACAGTTAAAAATTTTAGTCACTCAAGGGGAGCCTCAGCATGTGAGAGGGCCTGGGGTGACCTGCAGTAGCACCATAGAGTAAGACCCACATAGTGGCCAATAGAGTGAGCTGCACACAGAGATAAGTGAGTATACATCACCCATAGAGTGAGCTGTATACAGAGATAAGTGAGTATAGCTCGCCCATAGAGTGAGCCTCACACAGAGATAAGTGAGTATAGATCGTCCATAGAGTGAGCTCCACACAGAGATAAGTGAGTATAGATCGCCCATAAAGTGAGCTGCACAAAGAGATAAGTGAGTATAGATCACCCATAGAGTGAGCTGCACAGAGATAAGTGAGTATAGCTCGCCCATAGAGTGAGCTGCACAGAGATAAGTGAGTATAGCTCGCCCATAGAGTGAGCTGCACATAGAGATGTGAGTATAGATCGCCCATAGAGTGATCTACACAAAGAGATAAGTGAGTATAGATCGCCCATGGAGTGAGCTGTACACAGAGCTAAGTGAGTATAGATCCCTCATAGAGTGAGTTGCATACAGAGATAAGTGAGTTTAGATCGCCCAGAGTGAGATGCACACAGATAAGTGAGTATAGATCGCTCATAGAGTGAGCTGCACACATAGATAAGTGAGTATAGATCGCTCATAGAGTGAGCTGCACACAGAGATAAGTGAGCATACGTCGCCCATAAAGTGAGCTGAACAGTCATGTCACCTGAGATCACACCATAGGAACCTGGGTGTGACTTCCAGTGAACTGAGTGATGTTGCCTGCTCCCACCTGAGTCCTCCTCGGCAGTGAGTCCTGGAGCTTACAGAGAGCGGGCACGTTTTCCCTCTCTGCTGCCTCTGGATGTAGGAGAGCTGAGAATTATTGTGGGACTTCATATGGTGTGTATCGGATATGTAAGGGTGTTTTGAGGGTAAATAAAGGGTGAAAGAGGGTGTATGTATTTTATTTTAAATTAGTAATTTTTTGCTGTTTGTGTTTTATTTCTTTTCACTTACAGGACTAGTAATGGGGGGGGTCTCATAGATACCTCCCATTACTAATCCAGGGCTTGATGGCAGCTGTGAATTTCTGACAAATCACAGCTGTCATTAACCCCTTATATTACCCTGATTGCCACAGCACCAGAGCAATCGACATGAGCTGGGTAAAGCACTAGGATTCGCTCATCTAATGTGATGTAACAATTCTGGGCAACTGTGGGAGCCCATATCATTTTTTTTACAGATGTTTCCCTGGCCAATCACAGCCATGCCAATACTTAACATGGCTGTGATGAGGTCATAAGTGCCCACACCAGAAACACTTGTTGATTGGCTGCTCTGCAACCTTTCAACAAGCTTTATTCGGATGACAAACCCGAACAGGAAACGGACATACAGGTAAAAGTCTGTGTTCAGGTCCGGGACCCAAACACCTGGTGTTTGGTACAAACGCAGAACATTACAGTTTGGGTTCGCTCATCCCTAATTATAAGCACACTCCAGTTAAGAAGACATTTGCACATTTATGTATTCGTACAGAATTGCTCACAATATTAAAGAGAACAAGAGTTTTTAAAGGTGCAAAAAATACATAAGTTTATTATGTCTATAATAAACTTATGTATTTTTTGCACCTTTAAAAACTCTTGTTCTCTTTAATTGTGTAATATATTGAGTTGGTGTCTGGGGTGGGGATCCAATATTTCTTGGACCCACCCTTCACCCTATAGTATGGTGTTGTGGAGTTTTCTCCCTAGAATTGCTCACAATGTCCAAGATGGCTGCCTAGTCTTGTGACTCGGGGTTGCCAACTGCATATTTCCAGATGGTTTAGTGTGATAGTAATATGAGTAACTTAAAATTTCTCTAAAATATGGTAAATAATTTTGTAGCATCAGATTCCCTTTTTCACTGGAATGCACCATCACTGATGTAAAAGAGCTGAGTGGAAAATGTAGTAGAACTGGATAATTGATGTAGCACAACTGAGATAAAACTACAGCAACTGGAGTAGCAGAACTTGAGCAAAGCAGGGGATATAGCAGAGCAAAGGCACCAATCTGTGAACCAGCATAGCTTAATTTCAAATGTAGCCAAGCTGGATTACTGATGTAGCAGAGCCGAGTGGCCAATGAAGCAGAAATGGCTAACTAATGTTACAGTAATGAGTGGACGATGATGGATCACTGATGTGGTAGAGCTGATTGGCTAATGTAGCAGAAGTGTATAACTGATGTAGTACAGTCCCTGACAGACGTTCTGTCGCTTATCCATGTTATGTAAATTAAAACTTATAACCTGACTTTAAATTCATCCATTGGTTTTATAAATTACTCTTTTGAAAGCTGAAACCCTCCCAAATTTGGTTTAGTTTATGAAAATAAAGTTGCTGCAAAGCTGAAATATTGATCATTTAATGAACACAGAAAGGTCAGATTTTGGCAATACAAAAGTTTTGTCGTCTTGTCATATAATGAGCGGCACGGTGGCTCAGTGGTTAGCACTGCAGTCTTGCAGCGCTGGGGTCCTGGGTTCAAATCCCACCAAGGACACCAACTGCAAGGAGTTTGTATGTTCTCCCTGTGTTTGCGTGGGTTTCCTCTGGGTACTCCGGTTTTCTCAAAAATTTTATTATTTACTTCTTAAAACAGGATCCCCACAAGTAACAAAACACACAACAGGACAATAATCGCCAATAGTTATCACTCGGCCGCTAAGGGAGAGATTCCTCTACCTCCACAAAATGAAATAACAATGGGAGGGAACAGGAACGTCTCGGTGGCCTAAGTAAGTGATTATGGTGACTGCAATTTAGTGATCACCTGGCAGATTGCGGCCGGTGGTCTTCTCCCTATTAGGGTGCCCCTGATGAACCCCGGTGGGACTCTCGATCGGGGGGAAACGCGTCGGGCCTTGTTGTGGGACGTTAATCAGGACGATGGGTCACTGGACCCCTGTTTAGACTTCTAATGGAAGCTAAGTATCACTATGATAATTATGAGTATTTGATAATAACTTAATGTGGTTACGTGGACCATGCCTTTTTGATTCTCATTGGTCACCCCAATTTCTATTTGCCTTCTGTGAAGTGTATGCATTATATCTTCTGTGAAGCAATTCTTACTACTCTCTTGATACTATATGGGCACATCTTGATGTTAGTCCTTATGATTGTGTGGGGTAACTTATTTACTGCCTACTGCTATGAGTGTCATTGAGAACTGTGGACAATTGGTGATTTATCCCCTATAGTCCCTTATGGGAGGATCCTGTTATTCTGAATGAGGTGTTTTTTGGTGGGATAACGATCCTCTGATTCTTTGTATTAATGAATTGTTAATGCACTTCGTAGATGAAATTGGGAGTACTGTGTGGTATTGAATTCTATACCATATATATCGAATGACACTGTCCTTTGAGGTATATTATATAAGTACATGGTCCATTCAGAACACCATTTTTTAACTTAATTTTTTTGCCTTAAATTCTGAGTGTCTGTTTGTGTTTGATTATTTTTGCAGTGCAACCTCCCCGCACTCCCCCCCCCCCCCTCTCCCAGTCCAGCTGCACCTGAGAACAGCGGAGGGAAAGAAGGGTGAGTCTTCGCTGAGCGGGGGCGCCATTGGCGTCTGACTATAGGGTGCCGACCTCCGCGGCCAGGTAGGGCCAGACTAGGCAACTAATTGACCATACCCTTGTTGCACTGCCAATATTAGTATACACATATATACCTTATCAGACATGTATGAAGGGCTGTGTTAATTGATTATTGGACGATTTTCTGCCTTACTTAGGCCACCGAGACGTTCCTGTTCCCTCCCATTGTTATTTCATTTTGTGGAGGTAGAGGAATCTCTCCCTTAGTGGCCGAGTGATAACTATTGGCGATTATTGTCCTGTTGTGTGTTTTGTTACTTGTGGGGATCCTGTTTTAACAAGTAAATAATAAAATTATGTTTTAGGGGTTTTCTTTAAGGTTTTTGATTCAATTGCCCCCTTATCAATATTTTTCATGGTCTTTTACTCCGGTTTTCTCCCACACTCCAAAAACATACCCATAGGGAACCTAGATTGTGAGCCCCAGTGGGGACAGTGTTGCCAGTGTATGTAAAGCGCTGTGGAATTAACAGCGCTATATAAATGAATAAATATTATTATTATATTATTATTATAATGCACCCAATCCTAGTTTACATCCTCACCTGTGCTCACTAAATGATCGGTTAATTAGTGGGTGTGTATAAAAAGAAGCCCAGCACCCCAGACCTTCAGTTGAACTGCAACTTGACCTCTGACAACATGACAAAAATCCACCCTGCGACCAAAGCCTTGATTATCCAGACGCTGAAGACCAGATCCACTGCAGAGGTGACTGGCTCCTTTACTGTGTCTCAGCATCAAGTACAAAGAATTAAAAAAAAAAGATTTCAAGAGACTAGAGATGTTTTTGACAAGCCCAGGTCCGGCAGACCCCACAAGACAACTGCTCAAGAGGAACGTTTGTTGGTTAGAAAATCCAAAGCCAGCCCTTCTTCCACTGCAGCAGAGCTCCAACAGGCCTGGTCACCTCAAGTCCCTGTGTCAACTAGAACAGTTTGTAGGATTCTGTCTCAAAATGGCCTCCATGGTCGAATCAGTGCCCAGAAGCCAGCACTAAACAGAAGGCAATTAAAAAACCGTGTGGCATTTGCCAAGTCCCACAGCCTGCTGAACAGATGGACGCTGGAAAAGTGGCAGAAGGTAGATTTCTCTGATTAATCTTCAGTTGAATTACACCACAACCTCCACAAATACTGCAGAAGACCTACTGGAGCTCGTATGGATCCAGAAAACAGTTAAGTTTGGTGGTGAAAAGATCATGGTCTGGGGTTACATTCAGTATATGGGTGTGCGAAACATTTGCAAGTTGGAAGTCAATATCAATAGTTTAAAATATCAAGAAGTATTAGCTACCTCTTACATTCCCAATCATAAAAGGGGTCAAATTCAGCAGCAGGATGGTGCTCCATCTCATACATCCATCTCTACAACAAAGTTCCTCCTGGCAAAGAATATCAAGGTGCTCAAGGACTGGCCAGCCCAGTCACCAGACATGAACATCATTGAAAATGAAGATATTTCAGCTCACCTGCCGACTCCACTGCTGGGATCTCCTGGGTGCACGGATCCGCTGGAAGGTCCAAGCCAGCCAAGGTAATGAGGAAATAGAGCGAAAGAAGGGTGGATCCAGCACAAATCCTCGTGGTTAAAAGTAAAAAAACATCCTTTATTTCAAAAGTTAAAAAGATCTTCAGAGACCGAGAGTAGGGAAAATATTTACAATGGACGCATAGGTAAACTTTACGCGTTTCGGACTTGGGGGGTAAAAACAACGGAGTCCTTAATCATGTCCTTATGATTAAGGACTCCGTTGTTTTTACCCCCCAAGTCCGAAACGCGTAAAGTTTACCTATGCGTCCATTGTAAATATTTTCCCTACTCTCGGTCTCTGAAGATCTTTTTAACTTTTGAAATAAAGGATGTTTTTTTACTTTTAACCACGAGGATTTGTGCTGGATCCACCCTTCTTTCGCTCTATTTCCTCATGAACATCATTGAGCATGTTTGGGATAGGATGAGAGAGGAAGCTTGGAAGACAAAACCAAAGAATCTAGATGAACTCTGGGAGGCAGGTAAGATGCATTCTTTGCTATTCCTGATGACTTCATCCATAAATTGTATGACTCATTGTTGAACCGCATGGATGCAGTCCTTCAAGCTCATGGAGGTCACACAAAATCATAAATATGGCTCTAATAGCACCACAACTTCATTCACCAATGTTACGCAACATATCTTTGTATTAGAAGTTAATTATTTCTGTGAATTTCACATTACTTTCTGTGGGCGACAAAACTTTTGTCTTGCCAAAATTTGACCTTTCTATGTTCATTAAATGATCAATATTTCAGCTTTGAGCAACTTTATTTTCATAACCTAAACCAAATTTGGGAGGGTTTCCGCTTTCAAAAGAGTAATTTATAAAACCAATGGATGAATTTAAAGTCTGGTTATAAGCTTTTATTTACATAACATGGAGAAGTGACAACTTCTGTCAGGGACTGTACAACTGAGTTGAAACTACAGAAACTAGAGTAGCAAAACTTGAGCAATGCAGCTGATGTATCAGAGCAAATGCAGCAAACTGTGATGAATCATAGCTTCATTTCAAATGTAGCAGACCTAGATTACTGATGTAGCAGAGCTGATTAGCCAAGTAAAGTTAGATAGCTGATGTAGTAGAACTGAGTGGTCAAAAAAGTAGAAATGGATAACTGATGTTGCAGATATGAGTGGACGATGATGGATCACTGATGTGGTACAGCTGAGTGGCCATTGTAGTAGAACTGGATCACTGATGTAGCACAACTCAGTTTAAGCTACAACAACTGGAGTAGCAGAACTTGAGCAATGCAGTTGATGTAGAAAAGCAAATCCAGCAATCTGTGATGCAGCATAGCTGAATTTTAAATGTAGTAGAGCTGGATTACTGACGTTACATAGCTGTGTAGTCAAGGTAGTAGAGGTAGATAACTGATGTAGCAAAGTTGAGTGGCCAATGAAGCAGAACTGGATAATTTATGTTACTAAAATGAGTGAACAATGATGGATGACTGATGTGGTAGAGCTGAGTGGCTAGTGGAGCTTTGTGGCCAATGTAAAAGAGTTGAATCACTGATGAAGCAGAGTTGAGTGGCCAAGGTAGTACAGGTAGATAACTGATGTAGCAAAAATGAGTGGCCAGTGAAGCAGAACTGGATATCTGATATTACAGAATTGTATATACATGATGGATTACTGATGTGGTTGAGCTGAGTGGCTGGTGGAGTTGAGTGACCAATGTAGCAGAACTCTATAACTGATGTAGCACAACTGGGTGGCCAATAAAGCAGAGCTGTATCACTGATGAAGCAGAGATAAGTGATAAATATGGTACAACTTGGCTCAGTGGTTAGCACTGCAGTCTTGCAGCGCTGAGGTCCTGGGTTCAATTCCCACCAAGGACACCATCTGCAAGGAGTTTGTATGTTCTCAGTGTTTGCGTGGGTTTCCTCCGGGTTCTCCAGTTTCCTCCCACACTCCAAAGACATACTGATAGGGAACCTAGATTGTGAGCCCCAATGGGGACAGTGTTGCCAATGTATGTAAAGAGCTGTGGAATTAATAGCGCTATATAAATGAATAAATTATTATTATTATTATTATTATTATTAACTTGATACTAATGCAACAGAAATGAGCTGGATCACTGATGTAGAAGAAGCAGAATACAAACTTCCTGAATACTTAGGCAGAATCTTGTCACCTGAGCCAGCCTTTTTAACCCGATAGGATGACACCATAGGAGACACTCAGAAGAACTTTTGTCAGAGAGGCGACACAAAACCCAGCACTGAAGCCAGGTGAGGTAACAAATTAATGACACAGAACTGCAGTATCACATATGACCTGTAGATATGAGTGGTGCTGTTGTATGTGTGCCACAGCAAACAGGAGGTTGTATAATAAGCAGAATACAAACTTCCTGAATACTCAGGCAGAATCCTGTCACCTGAGCCAGCCTTTTTAACCCAGGAGGATGACACCATAGGAGATCCGCAGAAAAACTCATGTCATAGAGGGGATGCACAAAGCCCAGCACTGAAGCCTGGAGAGTTAACAAATGAATGACACAGACCTGCAGTACCACATATGACCTGTATACATGAGTGGTGCTGTTGTATATGTGGCGCCCCAGGATCTGGTTGCCACAACAGCATTGCCTCTTCCAAAGGGTTAATGCTGAGCCTGGAGGTAATTGGGAAGTCTATTAGCCAGTAAGTACCAACATCCAACGCTGTTTCTCTCTCAGGCCAGCAGAGGGAGCTCTAAACCTGGAGTTCCAGGGAGCACTTCCTTAAGCCTGACCTGAGGGAGGAGTTACAGAGAAAAGAATCTAGGGGAGAACTGGTCAGAACCGGTTCGCCTCCGAAGAACATAGTAAAATTAGACATCGGAGTCTGTGGTTGCCAGGGTGTAAAACCCTTCCCTGGTAGCCGAATCCGAAGGGCAGAAGGACTGTAGATCTCCTGGCCCCCAAAACAATCCGAAGGTACAGCTGCATCACCAGGGCTCTGTGTGGACCCCAGCAGGGAAGCATCAGAGAGGGCCTGCGCAGCCTATTTTACAAGAAAGGGACGAACCACCGGTCCCAGCAGCAAGAGGGCCACTGCAAAACACAGAGTGCAGGGACCTGTAGAAGCAAAGGAAGAACAGCGAGTAGGCCTCAATACTCGACTGGCCAAGGAGATCCCCCCAGTTACTTCCAGGCAGACCGGATCCCCTTCACCACCTGTGACGGTCTCCCAGGACTGAACTGTTCCAAAGTAAAAAGAAAAGAAGGTAAAGAGACTGTTGTTTGTGTTGGTTCTTAAAGGGAACCTGTCAGCAGAAATTTCGCCCAAAACCTAAAAGATTCCCCCTCTGCAGCTCCTGGGCTGCATTCTAGAAAGGTCCCTGTTATTATTGTGCCCCATGTGAGACCAAAATAAAGGCTTTATAAAGTGGTACCTTTTTGTATTCAGATAGTGTAAATGTGACACGGGGGCGGGCTCTCTGGCGTCCGTTATTCTGCCTCCTGGTCCTGTATGCCACCCCCCATCGCTCCTTTCCATAGCTGATGCACCGCCCACTGCTCCAGCCATCCCCGCGCATGCCCAGTGCTAGTCTCTCGGGACTGAGCAGTGTGACCGCTGGTGACGTGTGCGCAGGCAAGTGATTATGGGCCATAATCTCGTGAGCGCGCAAACCTCACCAGCGGTCACACTGTGCTCTGGAAGCAGCCCATACAGTCTAGCATGTACCCTGAGCACAGTGTGTCTGACCGCTGGTGAGGTTTGCGCGCTCACGAGATTATGGGCGGGTACTTGCTGATAACAATCACAGCCCCGCCCATAATCACTTGCCTGCGCACACGTCACCAGCGGTCACACTGCTCAGTCTCGTGAGACTGGCTCTGGGCATGCGTGGGGATGGCTGGAGCAGTGGGCGGTGCATCAGCTATGGAAAGGAGCGATGGGGGCGGCATACAGGACCAGGCGGCAGAATAACGGACGCCAGAGAGCCCGCCCCCGTGTCACATTTACAGTATCTGAATACAAAAAGGTACCACTTTATAAAGCCTTTATTTTGGTCTCACATGGGGCACAATAATAACAGGGACCTTTCTAGAATGCAGCCCAGGAGCTGCAGAGGGGGAATCTTTTAGGTTTTGGGCGAAATTTCTGCTGACAGGTTCCCTTTAACATTACCTGATTAGCCCTGCACCATCCACACAAGCACCATAGACTTTAATAAGCACCAACAGTTTCCCCGGGGTACCGCTCTACCTGTGGGGAGCAGAACCATCCCAGCTGCTAATCCATCAGCCCCGGAGGTCCCATTCAGCAGCGGCGGCTCCATAGCCGCAATCCACAGGTGGCATCACGAATATTCCACAAACTTTATTATTAATTACCACCCCCACAACTGCCATATTAGTTGACCCCGCCAGGGACACGGAGCTGGGCCCTGCCACCACTGACTACCCCCAGACTAGTCCGGCCCGGCACCGGGTGTCCCAAAGCCCTGGGGTGGGCGAGTCAACCTTGGCTTCACGAACAGGATTTCGTGCCCGGTCCCACCGGGTACTGTGCGCCTGAAGAAACTGTGTGAAAAGACTGTGTTTTACTGTTTGAAAACTGCCGCCGCCATTAGCCTCGCTGAGCGCAGGAAGAAGGGGGGCGTGCCCAAAAAAGAGCGCGAAGGGAGCGCGCCATCAGAGCGGAGGTTCGTTAACCCTGCGCGACTCTGAAAAGAAAAAGAGAGCGGAGCCTGGTAAGGTTCACTAAGGGGGAAGGAAGATGTCCAACTCAGAGGGAGAGCAGGTGGCTGCCATAGCCCGAGACGCCGCAGCACCAGCCGAAGCAATCCCAGTCGCCGTCGCCCCAGCCCCCGCTGCAGCGCCTGTAATGCCGCTCACAATGCCATACCTTCCGGGAGCGGACTGGCTACCGCAGTACTCTGGGGAGTCACATACCCTGAGCGACTTCAGAGAAAGGCTGCACAGCTTGTTTAGAGTGTATCCGCTGACTGAGAGCCAGAAGGTGGGCATATTAATGGGGCAGCTAGCCGGCGCGGCCCAGCGTGAAGTGAAGTCCTGGCCTGATACAGATAAAGGGACAGCAACCCAGATACTGGCCAAGTTAAAGAGTACTTTTTACACCCGCACCGCAGCAGAAATAAAGATGAGATTCTTTGGGTGCAAACAACGGGCCACAGACAGCATAAGACTATGCCTTAAACTTGCAGGAGCCCCTGAAAGCAGTTAAACAGGTGGACCCAGAGAGTGTACGTGAAGAACACAAACTCCTAACTGAGCAGTTCATAGAGGGGCTCCTGTCAGATGCCCACAGGACCCAGCTGCGTATCATGGTCCTGCAGAACCCTGCTCTGGACTTTGCAAAGTTTTAGGACCAGGCCATCCGGGTACTGAGAGAATCTACACCGAATGACCCAGTACCCCTACGGCCTCTTGCTATCACGTACCATGGGGTGGTGCCTGCAACACGAGCCGCTGCAGGGGCTGAGGCGCAGACCCTGGATAAAGATCCCGCTGCAGAGCTCAGACAGCAGGTCCAAGAACTGACCAAGACTGTGGCTGCCCCTGCCAAAACGGTGCAGTCTCTACAAGTGACCCCACCGCCGATGAGAATTGCGTTGCCTCCAGTCCAGATGACGTCCCATGGATGCGACAGAGGAGGATTCCGCCGACCCGAGGAAAAGACACAGACCGGTATGATTCAGCTGGACAACCGATCTGCCGCCGCTGCAGCCAGGCGGGCCACATTGCACGACACTGTCCTTTAAATGGGCCGAACCTGGGGCCAGGAGCCAACCCCCAGGTGTAAGAAATCCCGGCTCGACTGCCTGGCGCAACAAATATGTGGGGAGATGACCGGTCCTTCCTGTTGTGCTGGACGGGATCCCAGGTAACAACCACACCTTATATACTGTACAAAGGATACTGGGCTGATTCAGACATTGCGCGAGGCCCAGATGATAATTTAATGATTGTAGCCAGTAATGGCCAGCCCGTGCCTCAAATTGGGTATAAAGAAGTAACCATTAAAGTGGGGCGGGTAGAATTGCCATCTCAGGGGATGATAATGTGTCGCCCTGGACTAGCCAGGTCATCACAGATAACACTCCCACACCCCCACCCCCATTAGACAGTGACACCAGCCAAACACAAAACCCTTGTTGCCTCCCTCCAGGGTCTGATGTCCACACCAGGTGGGGCGGAGCCAAGCGGTTGGCCCCACCCACCGAGGAGTTCACAGGCCTGGAGGCGGGAAAAGTGAGGAGAACAGTCTAGGAGTTTGAAGTGAGAGGAGCAAGCACTGAGTGTCTGGGTTTGTGGCCCAGGCACTGACAGCAAGGTTGGCAGACGGTGGTGGCCGTCTGCAGGAGTGGTGAAGCAACGCGGAACCGTAGGACCGGGGTCGGGCGTTGGCCCGCCGGTACACAGGCAGGGCCATCGGACACTGACCAGGCTTGGAGCCGCCGACAATAGTCAAATCCGAGTGTAACCGGAACCCCAGGGGTTTCCTAACAGCCAAAGACCCGATAGAAGGCAACCGCCCACACCGTGAGGGTATACAGCTAACGCCTAAGGCTAGAGACCCAAGGGCCAGCGCCTGCGGGCAAATGGGCTCCTCCGGCATCCATACACCGGGGAGCGGACTACCGTTGGGGATCCATAGTAGTCAATCAAGTACATCAAGGTGCAGGGAAAGACAGCCACCATCACCTGTCCGGGGAGAGACACTGCAGCCGGCTGCGGGACCCGTCCATCCAGCCGCTTTGTTTACCGAGGACTTTGTGCATCTCTTACTGAGTGAGTACACCCGTGCCATGCGGCACTGCGCCGCGCTGTCCCTGCAACCCTGCACCTCACCAACCCAGCCTCCCCGTCACATCACCGGGCGCAGGGACCACCGACCCCTACCCACGGAGGGGGAAAACAACATCCCAGCTGCTCCCTACCATCGCTGCCGGGATTCCCATCACCAGCAGCGGTGGTGCCCATCTTCACCACGACCCATGGGTGGCGTCACGGACTAAATCCTCCAAACCAACCACCCTTTTCACTCACGGGCGAGGAGCGCCGCTTGAGTCCCCGGATCCGGCCCACCGCTCGAGCCACCGAGCAGCAGCCGCAGCAGCGCCGGACCCGAGTGTTAGCGAGCGCACAGCAGTGGCATCCTCCCCGCCCGCGACAATAATTGTGGATATTGATCGCAAAGAATCTAACCCACTGCTAACAATTGGTACAAATGTCATGGAAAATTGTCTTGCCGAGGTGATAAGTTTGTTGCAACAGGCGGCTGAAACTGCCAGCTCCGAGCCACAGCGTGCCCTACAGAGGGAGATCAGAGCCCTGATGAAAAGGCAGCAGGTAGAGCTGGCCGGAGGAGAAATTGGCAGTGTGAGGGTAAGTGACCCCCTCCACATTGCAATACCCCCAAGAAGTGAAATATTGATATGGTGTCGGGCAGCAATAGGTCTCAAGGGTCAAGATTACCAGGCCCTGGTAGAACCTGTGTATTCAGACAGTAGGCCTGGAGTCCTGATAGCCAGGGGGTAGCAGAGGTCCGCAAGGGAAGAGTGCCCGTCCGTGTCCTGAATTGTGGGGAGGAGGAAGCCAAATTGCCCCGGTACGCCACTGTAGCAAAACTGTACACTGTCAGTAACAATACCATCAAAGCAGTGGAACCCTTGATCCCGTCCGACCAGGCGGAAGACAATGGCTCCAAGGGACAGCTGGAAGACTGGTGCCAAAGATTACATGTGGGCACCGACTCCACCCCTTCACACAAAAAGCATGGAGTTTACCAGGTGGTACAGGAGTACGAGCGGGTCTTCAGCAAACACTCCCTAGACTTTGGGAAGGTAAAAGGGGTTAAACATCAAATCCCTACTGGTGATCATCATACCATTAAAGAGAGATACCGCCCTGTACCCCCAGCTCAATTTCTGCGTGCCAAAGAGATGTTACGGGAAATGAAGGAGGCTGGGGTTATCAGAGATAGTTGTAGCCCCTGGGCAGCTCCCATAGTGCTCGTAAAGAAAAAAGATGGCACAATGAGAATGTGTGTTGACTACAGGCAAATTAACCGCATTACACATAAAGATGCTTATCCACTACCCAGAATAGAAGAATCATTAGCAGCTTTAAAATCAGCTAACTATTTCTCCACCTTGGATCTCACCAGTGAGTGATGGCAGGTTCCCCTGGCAGAGGCAGACAAGGAGAAGACTGCATTCACGACACCAATGGGCCTCTGTATGCCTTTCGGGCTCTGCAACGCCCCAGGAACATTCCAAAGATTGATGGAGTGCTGCTTGGGACATTACAGCTTCGAAACCGTGTTATTGTACCTAGATGACGTCATTGTCTACTCGAAGACCTATGAAGACCACCTGAGGCACTTAGCAGAAGTGTTTGAGTCCCTGTCGGAGTATGGCCTGAAGATAAAGCCGTCAAAATGTCACCTTTTGAAGCCAAAGGTACAGTACCTGGGTCATGTAGTCAGCGCAGAAGGTGTGGCACCTGATCCAGATAAAGTCACAGTAATCAAGGACTGGCCAAGACCCACCACGGTAAAGGAGGTGCGGCAGTTCCTTGGGCTGGTGGGCTACAACCGAAGGTTCATTGACGGTTTTACAAAAATAGCAGCGCCTCTTCAAGATCTCCTGGTGGGACAGCCAAAGAAGGCTAAGAAGCAAAGTCCTCCATTCGAGTGGAACAGCCAAATAGAAACATCCTTCGTCCGGTTGAAGATGGCTCTCACTGGAGAAGAAATTCTGGCCTACCCTGCCAACGGCCAGCCGTTTGTACTGTACACGGATGCCAGCAATGTGGGATTGGGAGCAGTTCTGTCCCAGGTACAAGAAGGCAGAGAGAAAGTGATAGCCTACGCCAGTAGAAAGCTTCGTCCAACTGAAAGGAATCCAGAAAACTACAGTTCCTTTAAGCTGGAGTTTCTCGCTATTGTCTGGGCAGTGACTGAACGCTTCAAGCACTATCTGGCGTCGGCCAAGTTCACCATCTTCACAGACAACAATCCGTTGACCCACCTGGCAACAGCCAAGTTAGGTGCGCTAGAACAGCGATGGATGGCTCGACTGTCCAACTTTGACTTTGCCATCAAGTACCGGGCTGGCCGAAAGAATAACAATGCTGATGCGCTGTCCAGAATGCCTCACTTATCCGAGTCTGGAGAAGACCAGGATGAACTCGAAGAGATAGAGTTACTGGCTTTCCATCACCAAGGTGTCTCCCAGTGTGAGCATGTGTCGCGGGCGGAGGGGCCGCGCTCGCTACGCTTGGGTCCGGGGCTGCTGCTGCTCGGTGGCTCGAGCGGTGGGCCAGACCTGGGGACTCGAGCAACGCTCCTCGCCCCCGAGTGAAAAGGGGTGTTGGGTGGTTTTTGGGGAGATAGTTCGTGACGCCACCCACGGGTCGTGGTGATGGTGGGCACCACCGCTGCTGGTGACGGGTCTCCCGGGAGCGATGGCGGGGAGCAGCTAGGTGTTAACCCCTCCGTGGGTAGGGGTCAGTGATCCCGGGGCCCAGTAGTGGACGGGGAGGCAGGAAGGCCGGGGTGCAGGGTTGCGGGGGCAGCGCGGCGCGGTGCTGGATGGCACTGTTGTACTCACTCAGGCACAGATTCATAGAGTCTCTGGTAAACCAAACGGCTGGATGGACGGGTCCCGCAGCCGGCTGCCGTGTCTTTGCTCTCCACGGACAGGTTGATGGTGGCTGTCTTTCCCTGCTCTGCTGTGAATGTGTTGACTCCAATGGTTTCCCACTGGTAGTCCGCTTCCCGGCGTGTATGTACCGAAGGAGCCCGTTTTGCCCGCAGGCGCTGACCCTTGGATCTCTAGCCTCTAGCGGTGGCTTTTTATCCTCACTGTGTGGACTTTTGCCTTCTTTCGGGTCTTGGGTGTGAGTGAACCCCCGGGGTCCCGGTCACTATCGGATTTGACCTTTTCGGCGGCTCCTAGCCTGGTCGGGGTCTGATGGCCCTGCCTTTGTGCTTGGTACAGATCTGCTCCCCGGCTCGGTACCGGCGGGCCACCGCCCGTCCCCGGTCCTACGGTTCCGCTGACCTGCACCACTCCTGCAGACGGCCACCACCGTCTGCCGACCTTGCTGTACGTGCCTGGGCTTCTACCCAGACACCACCAGTTTCTCTCTCCTCTTGCTCTCCACTTCCAACCTCCACTCCTCCACTAAACTAAGCTAAAAAACTCAACTGAAAACTGACTACTTTTCCCGCCTCCAGGCCTGTGAACTCCTCGGTGGGCGGGGCCAACTGCCTGGCTCCGCCCCACCTGGTGTGGACATCAGACCCTGGGGGAGGCAACAAGGATTTTGTTTGACTGTTGTTGCCTAACCAGGGGAGGGGGTGTGTGTGATGTTGTGTTTGTGACTACCTGGCTAGTCCAGGGCGTCACACATGCTGTAAGAGGGAAGCGCTCGAGCCAGCACGAGGTCTCGGTCAACCCATTACTCCACCATAAATGGGAAGAATCACAGAACAGTGACCCGGCCGTCCGATTAGTCAAAGAAAGCTAGCACAAGCTGAAACCCATCCTGGTCCAGATGCTCCACAAGAAGCCCAACAGCTGTGGAAGGAGAGGGGATGACTGTTTCTCTACAAAGGGAAGTTATGCAAGAGATATGTTAACTGGCGAACCAATGAACTAGTCTGGCAAATAGTGGTCCCACAGAGGGATGCCCCTATGGTCCTAGCCGCTTACCACGATAAAGCAGGACACTTCTGGTGGAAGAAGTTGGAGGTCCTACTCTGTGATCGGTTCTACTGGGTACACATGAGAAAGGCCATCGAGAAGTGGTGCCGAGACTGTGG
This sequence comes from Anomaloglossus baeobatrachus, assembly GCF_048569485.1. Taxonomy (NCBI): domain Eukaryota; kingdom Metazoa; phylum Chordata; class Amphibia; order Anura; family Aromobatidae; genus Anomaloglossus; species Anomaloglossus baeobatrachus. Next base: position 104,065,412 of record NC_134364.1, read on the forward strand.
TCCATGTAACCTGAGGCGAAAAGATGATACTAGCCAGAGGTCGCCCTTGCAGCCAATTATCACGAAGCAGCCCCTTGAATTAGTGGCCATGGACCACGTGAAACTAACACCAAGCCGGTCAGGCTATGCCTACGCCCTTACCATATTGGACCATTACTCTCGTTTCCTGGTTGTAGTGCCTGTGAAAGACCAAACAGCTAGAACAGCAGCTAGGGCATTTCAAGCATACTTTTGTCGACCCCACGGTTATCCTGAAAGAGTACTGACTGATCAAGGCCCTGCATTCGAGGCGGAAGTATTCCAAGAATTCTGTAACATGTACGGCTGTAAGAAAATAAGAACAACACCGTACCACCCCCAAACCAATGGATTGTGCGAGAAGATGAACCATGTGGTTATTGATATGCTCAAGACTCTACCACTAGAAGAAAGAAACCAATGGCCAGAGAAGTTGGCAGATCTAGTGGACTTGTACAATTATATACCAGTAAATTCCACCAACTGCAGCCCTGCTTACCTGATGCGAGCAAGACCTGGCAAGTTACCTGTAGACTTTGAAATGGTAACTGTGTCACCCGAAGCGGTTCAACAGAGAGAAGATTGGAATACAGAGCGACAACAACAATACTGCCAAGTTCAGGAATGTGTGGAAAGGAACCTATCCCAAGCCAGAATGAGACAAGAAAAGAACTACAATCAAACAGCCCCAGCAACTCCCTTAGCACCTGGAGAACAGGTCCTCAAGAAAAAGCGGAGAATGCATAAATTAGATGACCAGTGGGAAAATGAGCCCTACACAATTATTCCCTCAAATTTTGACAATAGCAAAGTGTGTCTCATAAGTAAAGACGGAGGCAGTACATCTCAAGCAGTTTCAAGAGATCGTCTGAAGGTATGCCCTGAACGGTGTAAAATCCAAGAAGAACTTCAAGAAAGTCCACAACTTCAAGAAAAAGAGGACGATATGATCCAAACAATACTCGGAAAATTCCCCAAAACATGGACCCAAATAAATAAGGCTATAGTGGTACCAGTACTGACATTCCCGAAAGAGGTTATACCAGCAACAGAAGAGGTCCCAAATCCACCTGAAGAACTATCAGTCCCAACACAAGATGTCACGCCAGCAGTGGAACAGAAGAATCAACCCCCTGCCAGTGGTGAATCTGTCATACCTATGGTGAATCTAAGAACCCGTAGGAGATTGCCAACCTTACCAGCTAGGCCAACCTGCAACATCGAGGTAGTACACACACCAGACAGCGAAGAATTACAACCCCTACTACTCAGGTCCCAACATAGCACCCGTGGATAGCCCCCTCCAAGGTATAGAAAATAGAATACCTATCAGAGTGTAAATAGTTATGTATAAAATATCTGTAATGTTTTATTTTAAGTGATTAAGTATATGGACAACTGGGTCACTGGACTATGGGTGACCAAAACTTTATTATATATAGTTAGCACCAGTGTGCTCACCACCCCAGAAGAAAAACCCGTCCAGCGTGCATACATTGGGGTCATCGATGCTCTGACGCATGCCCAGAGCCTACGTTGGGGGTTTTATCGCGGCGGGTCCCCCATGGAGCAGTGTAATGGACACCACACTAGAGCCACACTAGACTCATAATAGTTGTTATTTAATTTTTTGTAACGTTTAAGAAATGTACCTCCCAAAAAGAGATGAAATGTTCTAATGTTATGCTTTGTGTATGTTTTTCCCTCAGTCCGGGAGTACTGGTTTTAACTAAGGGGGAGTGTGGCGCCCCAGGATCTGGTTGCCACAAACAGCATTGCCTCTTCTAAAGGGTTAATGCTGAGCCTGGAGGTAATTGGGAAGTCTATTGGCCAGTAAGTACCAACATCCAACGCCGTTCCTCTCTCAGGCCAGCACAGGGAGCTCTAAACCTGGAATTCCAGGGAGCACTTCCTTAAGCCTGACCTGAGGGAGGAGTTAGAGGAGTCTGTTAGGAGAGTTCAAGGAGAGAGGAGCTGACTAGTGCAGTCTTGTGAGCTAGGGTTTGGAGCTAGGCTAGCTCAACCCAGAAAAACAGGAGCCGTAGCGAGGCACAGAGAAAAGAATCTAGGGGAGAACTGGTCAGAACCGGTTCGCATCCGAAGAACACAGTAAAATTAGACATCGGAGTCTGTGGTTGCCAGGGTGTAAAACCCTTACCTGGTAGCCGAATCCGAAGGGCAGAAGGACTGTAGGTCTCCTGGCCCCCAAAACAATCCGAAGGTACAGCTGCATCACCAGGGCCCGGTGTGGACCCTAGCAGGGAAGCATCAGAAAGGGCCTGCGCAGCCTATCCTACGAGAAAGGGACGAACCACCGGTCCCAGCAGCAAGAGGGCCATTGCAAAACACAGAGTGCAGGGGCCTGTAGAAGCAAAGGAAGAACAGGGAGTAGGCCTCAATACTCGACAGGCCAAGGTGATCACCCCAGGTACTTCCAGGCCGACCGGATCCCCTTCACCACCTGTGACGGTCTCCCAGGACTGAACTGTTAGAAAGTAAAAAGAAAAGAAGGTAGAGAGACTGTTGTTTGTGTCGGTTCTTACATTACCTGATTAGCCCTGCACCATCCACACAAGCACCATAGACTTTAATAAGCACCAACGGTTGCCCCGGGGTACCGCTCCACCTGTGGGGAGCAGAACCATCCCAGCTGCTAATCCATCAGCCCCGGAGGTCCCATTCAGCAGCGGCGGCTCCAAAGCCGCAATCCACAGGTGGCGTCACGAATATTCCACAAACGTTAATGTAATTACCACCCCCACAACTGCCATATTAGTTGACCCCGCCAGGGTCACGGAGCCGGGCCCTGCCACCACTGACTACCCCCGGACTAGTCCGGCCCAACACCGGGTGTCCCAAAGCCCTGGGGTGGGCGAGTCATATATGTGCCACAGCAAACAGGAGGATGTAGAAGAAGCAGAATAAAAACTTCCTGAATACTCAGGCAGAATCCTGTCACCTGAGCCAGCCTTTTTAACCCAGGATGATGACACCATAGGAGATGCGCAGAAGAACTCTCATGTCGTAGAGGGGATGCACAAAGCCTGGTTCTGAAGCCTGGAGAGCTAACAAATGAATGACGCAGACCTGCAGTACCACATATGACCTGTAGACATGAGTGGTGCTGTTGTATATGTGCCACAGCAAACAGGAGGATGTAGAATAAGCAGAATACAAACTTCCTGAATACTCTGGCAGAATCCTGTCACCTGAGCCAGCCTTTTTAACTCAGGATGATGATACCATAGGAGATGCGCAGAAGAACTTATGTCGTAAAGGGGATGCACAGCCTGGAGAGTTAACAAATGAATGACACAGACCTGCAGTACCACATATGACCTGTAGACATCAGTGGTGCTGTTGTATATGTGCCACAGCAAACAGGAGGATCTTTTGACTCTCAGTTGTATACATAATTTGAACGTTGCATGACGACCTGCCAATAACACAATGCATGTTGTGTCTGGAATTACGGTAAACTTTACACGTGAGTCAGAGCTTCTTTCCGATGGTCCTTTTTTCTGTCCACCCGCTGTTTATATGAATCTGCAAGGCCAACCGAGTACATCCTAAATGAGACGTATGCCTCCCTCTCCTCGATTCACCTGCAGCTCCGCCATACACTCTCACATCATGTGTTCCAGCTAATAAACTGCTCAAATTGTTAAAAAGCTCTGGGCTCCCATCCTGTTATTTCCCTGCAGATGACGATAATGTCTGTACCCGTAGACGCTCGCACCGCCACTCCGGACATTAAAGATGACAGAAGCACAAAGGGGGGATGCAATATATATATATGGGCTGTATATGTGCAAGGATGAAACGCGCGGGAGATAAATAGTATGTGAAGAAATAACAGGGGGTACGGGAGAAAATAACAGATGGATGGAGAGAGAAAAAAAAAGTAATAGAAAAAGCCAAAAATTATATAAGGAAAGTGAAAAATTACAGAGTGAGAGAACATCAGCACACAGGAGACTGGAAATAACTGGATGAGGGAATAGGCGAGAGGAAGAAGAGGGGGAACGAGGGAGAGGAAACGAGGGAGGGGAGGGAAAGCCAGGAGAAGACAGCGGAGAGAAAGGACAGGATGGAAAAGGGTAAGAGGGAGGACGCAAGTGTGCAGGACCGAGATAGGGAGGTTAAAAAGGAGCCGCTGGTATTAATGGATGACTCCGCTTCAAGGGCAAAGCAGCTGAATTGTTCAATTTTTAGAAGGAAAGGGTTAAGAACGAGTAAAATAGCCTCTATGTACTACTAGGTGATAGACTAGGAGATGACTTATTGCTTAATCAAAGAAAGATCAGCTCTGCATCACAAATTTCCAAAATATAATATAATATATAGTTAGCAAGGGAATAGATCATCAGCTTCCAGATGGAGAAGAAGACTGATTCTGTCCAGACCAGCCCTCATTAGCACAAGTGGGGAGAATGGGCTCTGCAGCAGTATAGATAAGAATCTGGGACTAAATGGTTAGCAAGGGAATATATCATTAGCTTCCAGAGGGAGAAGAAGACTGATTCTGTCCAGACCAGCCCTCATTAGCACAAGTGAGGAGAATGGTCTCTGCAGCAGTATAGATGAGAATCTGGGACTGTATGGTTAATAGGGAATAAATCATTAGCTACCAGAGGGAGAAGAAGACTGATTCTGTCCAGACCAGCCCTCATCAGCACAAGTGAGGAGAAGGGTCTCTGCAGCAGTATAGATTAGAATCTGGGACTGTATGGTTAGCAAGGGAATATATCATTAGCTACCAGAGGGAGAAGAAGACTGATTCTGTCCAGACTAGCTCTCAGCAGCACAAGTCAGGAGAAGAGTATCTGCATTAGTATGGCAGTATAGATGAGAACCTGGGGCTAGATGGTTAGCAAGGGAATATATTCTTAGTTGCCAGAGGGAGAAGAAGACTGATTCTGTCCAGACTAGCACTCAGCAGCCCAGACAAAGAAAAGAGTTTCTGCAGTAGCATGGCACTATAGATGGGAAATTGGAACTATATGGCTAGCAAGGGACTAAAGCATCGGCTTCCAGAGGGAGAAGAAGACTGATTCTGTCCAGACCAGCCCTCAGCAGCACAGATGAGGGAAAGGGTCTCTGCAGTATCATTGCAGTATAAATGAGAAGCTGGGACTATATAGTTACCAAGGAAATATATTATCAGCTGTCAGAGGGAGAAGAACACTGATTTCTGTCCAGATTAGCCCTCAACAGCACAGATAATGAGACAGGTTTCTGCAGAAGCATGGCAGTATAGATGAGAAGCTTGGACATTATGGTTAGCATGGGAATATATTATTAGCTGCCAGATGGAGAAGAGGTCTCATTCTATGCAGATCAGGCCTCAGCAGCACAAATGAGGAGAAGGGGCTCTGCAGTTGTATGGCAGTATAGATGAGAAGCTAAGACTATATGGTTAGCAAGGGAATATATCATTAGCTACCAGAGGGAGAAGAAGACTGATTCTGTCCAGACCAGCCCTCATCAACACAAGTGAAGAGAAGGGTCTCTACAGCAGTATAGATTAGAATCTGGGACTGTATGGTTAGCAAGGGAATATATCATTAGCTACCAGAGGGAGAAGAAGACTGATTCTGTCCAGACCAGCCCTCATCAGCACAAGTCAGAAGAAGGGTCTCTGCAGTAGCATGGCAGTATAGATGAGAACCTGGGACTAGATGGTTAGCAAGGGAATATATTATCAGTTGCCAGAGGGAGAAGAAGACTGATTCTGTCCAGACTAGCACTCAGCAGCACAGTCAAGGAAAAGAGTTTCTGCAGTAGCATGGCACTATAGATGAGAAATTGGAACTATATGGCTAGCAAGGGACTAAAGCATTGGCTTCCAGAAGGAGCAGAAGACTGATTCTGTCCAGACCAGCCCTCAGCAGCACAGATGAGGGAAAGGGTCTCTGCAGTAGCATTGCAGTATAAATGAGAAGCTTGGACATTATGGCTAGCATGGGAATATATTATTAGCTGCCAGATGGAGAAGAGGTCTCATTCTATGCAAATCAGGCCTCAGCAGCACAAATGAGGAGAAGGGGCTCTGCAGTTGTATGGCAGTATAGATGAGAAGCTGAGACTATATGGTTAGCAAGGGAATATATCATCAGCTTCCAGAGGAGAAAAATATTTATTCTGTCCTGACCAGCCCTCAGCAGCACAGATCAGGGGAAGGGTAATTGCTGTAGCATGGCAGTTTAGATGAGAAGAATGGACTATTTGGTTGGCAAGGGAATATATTATCATTTGCCAGAGGGAGAAGAAGACTTATTCAGTCCAGACCAGCCCTCAGCAGCATAAATGAGGAGAAAGGTCTCTGCAGTAGAATTGTAAAATAGATGAAAAGCTGGGACTATATGGTTAGCAAGGGAATATATTATCAGCTGCCAGAGGGAGAAGAAGACTGATTGTACCCAGACCAGCCCTCAGCAGCACAGATGAGGAGACCGGGTCTCTCCAGTAGCATGGCAGTATAGATGAGAAGTTGGGACTATATGGTTAAGAAGGGAATATATTATTAGCTGCCAGAAGGAGAGGAATACTGATTCTGTCCATTCTAGCCCTCAGCAGCACAGATGAGGAGACAGGTCTCTCCACTAGCATGACAGTATAGATGAGAAGCTGGGACTCTTTGGTTAGCAAGGGAATATATTATCAGCTGCCAGAGGGAGAAGAAGACTGATTCTGCCCATGCTAGCCCTCAACAGCACAGATGAGGAGACAGATCTCTGCAGTAGCATAGCAGTATACACAGTATAAACTAGTCATTATTAATTATTCACTAGCCATGGATAACTCCTTTAAGGGCTTATTTCCATCTTCATAAATGGGTATTGTTGGATTGTTCTTGTAAAAATGAAGGATTGTAATTTGTATCCGTTCTTGAGATATTAACACTTATCTTTTGTATACAGCTCATTGCCATGGAGACCGGCCACCGCCGCTAGACAGCAGAACGTGAGCAGTGCTTACAAGCTCTTTCTATGGAGTTTGTAAACACTGTTTTGAAGCTATCTGGGATTGCAGGATCACATTTTTCCCTCCTCACCCTGGCCAGCTTCAATGCAGTGCTTACACATGAGACATCGGTGGTGGTCGGTCTCCTAGGCAACGTGGTGTAAACAGAGGAAAAGTGTCAATATCTTAAAAACGGTTGTGAATTTTAAAAAGCAGTAAATTGCAAAAGTGCTTGTATTTACAAGCGCTGTCCGACAATATACACATATAAATATGGAAAGTAAGACTTTAAGCAGCTTCAGTTGATGCCTATAAGTCATGGTCACGAGGGTGTATTTTGGTATGTCTGTCTGCTTTCCTTCCAGCTGTCCTCTGCATTTGTCCCATACGCCGGCGCTCTTGAAGTCTATTTGAGCGCGGGAGCGTTTGCGTCTCTCGCTACAGTATGTTAGGTGCTCTGTCAGTTTGATAAGGGCTAATGAAATTTCAGGCTCGCTGATTAGATCAGTACACTGGCTGCTGGGAAGGGATTCGCAGGATTAGAGGATTCTGCTGGCAGAGCGAAGAAGGAGGTGGAGGGGGAAGGGGTTGGGGAAGACAGCTAGGGATCCTCGCATGTGTATAGAATACGGCATAGGGAGGCTATAGAATTCCATGCGGGTGCTGACAAGCTCGCAGCAGGGAGCATGTGCGGCCAGTGGCAAAGTGTGGAGTCAGGCACATTTATTTTTTATTTATTTTTTTTTTTTTTTAAGTTTTTTTTGTTTTTTCTTTTCAAATTTTGCACCCCTACGAAATTACACCCATCACTAGCGTTAAAAATCGAGGGCATGGAAGTGAACCGTAGTGCCACACGACTGTCATGCTAGGTATGGGGAACTATCAAGTGCACAGCGAAAAGGAAGGCAAGCCCTGTGTCTAAGGAAAGGGGGGGTGGTGATCGCTGACCAAACCTACTGCTGGTCTCTGGGGTCCCTCACCACCCTAGATAGGTTCTATACCTATTCCCCGAGCCAGATACCTGACCCTAAGTATCCCTAGTGCTGGACCCTAAATAGGGAATGGGTGGGATGAGCTCTTCATCAACTCCATTAAACACTAAAGAAGACACAATAAGGACACACAAGGGAAAAAGCATAAACTACTTATCTACGGGTGATTCAGGCAGACGTTCAGCAAAGCTTCCAGCAATGATACCATAGAGGAGTACAAGCCACCTGCTTGCAACAAAGGCATAAAAGAACTGAAAACTATCACCAGCAATAGTTCAAGGAAGAAAGTGGTATTTAAACACCTGGGGAATACTGATAATCAGCATCTGGGTGGAAGGAGAGCTCCTGTTGGGTCCAAAAGGGGGAGAGATGAATCCAGCAGGAAATCTACGTATACCAATGAATACTGACAGCAGGAACAGTGGAAAGTCAGGAAGCATTCTGCAGAGCTAAATTCTGTGATCTTCTATTTCCGGAAACCACATGACTGTCACACGTGACGTGACACACTCGTGACAACTCTCCATCCTGAAGGAAAACAAGACAACAACGTCTCCGCATAGACGGCCCAATTACGTCACTGTATTGTGCAGTCTGTGTCAGCCCATTCTGACTACAGGGGACAAGCGGATTATGTTTAATTTTTCTTCTGAGGGTGGCACAAACTATCAACCCATACTACCACTGCTCCATTCATTCAACTCCAAAAATTATCCACAGTGCTCAATGCTCATTTGTGGGAAGGAATGAGGGCAAGTCCAACAATTATCCACAGTGCTCAGTTGTGGAAGGAATGAGGGCAAGTCCAAAAATTATCGACAGTGCTTAGTTGTGGAAGGAATGAGGGCAAGTCCAAAAATTATCTACAGTGCTCAGTGCTCAGTTGTGGAAGGAATTAGGGCAAGTGCAACAATTAACCACAGTGCTCAGTGCTCAGTTGTGGAAGGAATGAAGGCAAGTCCAAATATCCACAGTGCTCAGTGCTCAGTTGTGGAAGGAATGAGGGCAAGTCCAACAATTATCCACAGTGCTCAGTTGTGGAAGGAATGAAGGCAAGTCCAAATATCCACAGTGCTCAGTGCTCAGTTGTGGAAGGAATGAGGGCAAGTCCAACAATTATCCACAGTGCTCAGTTGTGGAAGGAATGAAGGCAAGTCCAAATATCCACAGTGCTCAGTGCTCAGTTGTGGAAGGAATGAGGGCAAGTCCAAAAATTATCCACAGTGCTCAATGCTCATTTGTGGAAGGAATGAGGGCAAGTCCAACAATTATCCACATTGCTCAGTTGTGGAAGGAATGAGGGAAAGTCCAAAAATTATCCACAGTGCTCAATGCTCATTTGTGGGAAGGAATGAGGGCAAGTCCAACAATTATTCACAGTGCTCAGTTGTGGAAGGAATGAGGGCAAGTCCAAAAATTATCGACAGTGCTTAGTTGTGGAAGGAATGAGGGCAAGTCCAAAAATTATCCACAGTGCTCAGTGCTCAGTTGTGGAAGGAATGAGGGCAAGTCCAACAATTATCCACGGTGCTCAGTTGTGGAAGGAATGAGGGCAAGTCCAAAAATTATTCACAGTGCTCAATGCTCATTTGTGGGAAGGAATGAGGGCAAGTCCAAAAATTATTCACAGTGCTCTGTTGTGGAAGGAATGAGGGCAAGTCCAAAAATTATCGACAGTGCTTAGTTGTGGAAGGAATGAGGGCAAGTCCAAAAATTATCCACAGTGCTCAGTGCTCAGTTGTGGAAGGAATGAGGGCAAGTCCAACAATTATCCACAGTGCTCAGTTGTGGAAGGAATGAGGGCAAGTCCAAAAATTATTCACAGTGCTCAATGCTCAGTTGTGGGAAGGAATGAGGGCAAGTCCAACAATTATTCACAGTGCTCAGTTGTGGAAGGAATGAGGGCAAGTCCAAAAATTATTCACAGTGCTCAATGCTCATTTGTGGGAAGGAATGAGGGCAAGTCCAACAATTATTCACAGTGCTCAGTTGTGGAAGGAATGAGGGCAAGTCCAAAAATTATCGACAGTGCTTAGTTGTGGAAGGAATGAGGGCAAGTCCGAAAATTATCCACAGTGCTCAGTGCTCAGTTGTGGAAGGAATTAGGGCAAGTGCAACAATTAACCACAGTGCTCAGTGCTCAGTTGTGGAAGGAATGAAGGCAAGTCCAAATATCCACAGTGCTCAGTGCTCAGTTGTGGAAGGAATGAGGGCAAGTCCAACAATTATCCACAGTGCTCAGTTGTGGAAGGAATGAAGGCAAGTCCAAATATCCACAGTGCTCAGTGCTCAGTTGTGGAAGGAATGAGGGCAAGTCCAACAATTATCCACAGTGCTCAGTTGTGGAAGGAATGAAGGCAAGTCCAAATATCCACAGTGCTCAGTGCTCAGTTGTGGAAGGAATGAGGGCAAGTCCAAAAATTATCCACAGTGCTCAATGCTCATTTGTGGAAGGAATGAGGGCAAGTCCAACAATTATCCACATTGCTCAGTTGTGGAAGGAATGAGGGAAAGTCCAAAAATTATCCACAGTGCTCAATGCTCATTTGTGGGAAGGAATGAGGGCAAGTCCAACAATTATTCACAGTGCTCAGTTGTGGAAGGAATGAGGGCAAGTCCAAAAATTATCGACAGTGCTTAGTTGTGGAAGGAATGAGGGCAAGTCCAAAAATTATCCACAGTGCTCAGTGCTCAGTTGTGGAAGGAATGAGGGCAAGTCCAACAATTATCCACGGTGCTCAGTTGTGGAAGGAATGAGGGCAAGTCCAAAAATTATTCACAGTGCTCAATGCTCATTTGTGGGAAGGAATGAGGGCAAGTCCAAAAATTATTCACAGTGCTCTGTTGTGGAAGGAATGAGGGCAAGTCCAAAAATTATCGACAGTGCTTAGTTGTGGAAGGAATGAGGGCAAGTCCAAAAATTATCCACAGTGCTCAGTGCTCAGTTGTGGAAGGAATGAGGGCAAGTCCAACAATTATCCACAGTGCTCAGTTGTGGAAGGAATGAGGGCAAGTCCAAAAATTATTCACAGTGCTCAATGCTCAGTTGTGGGAAGGAATGAGGGCAAGTCCAACAATTATTCACAGTGCTCAGTTGTGGAAGGAATGAGGGCAAGTCCAAAAATTATTCACAGTGCTCAATGCTCATTTGTGGGAAGGAATGAGGGCAAGTCCAACAATTATTCACAGTGCTCAGTTGTGGAAGGAATGAGGGCAAGTCCAAAAATTATCGACAGTGCTTAGTTGTGGAAGGAATGAGGGCAAGTCCGAAAATTATCCACAGTGCTCAGTGCTCAGTTGTGGAAGGAATTAGGGCAAGTGCAACAATTAACCACAGTGCTCAGTGCTCAGTTGTGGAAGGAATGAAGGCAAGTCCAAATATCCACAGTGCTCAGTTGTGGAAGGAATGAGGGCAAGTCCAACAATTATCCACAGTGCTCAGTTGTGGAAGGAATGAGGGCAAGTCCAAAAATTATCCACAGTGCTCAATGCTCATTTGTGGAAGGAATGAGGGCAAGTCCAACAATTATCCACATTGCTCAGTTGTGGAAGGAATGAGGGCAAGTCCAAAAATTATCCACAGTGCTCAATGCTCATTTGTGGGAAGGAATGAGGGCAAGTCCAAAAATTATTCACAGTGCTCAGTTGTGGAAGGAATGAGGGCAAGTCCAAAAATTATCCACAGTTCTCAATGCTCATTTGTGGAAGGAATGAGGGCAAGTCCAACAATTATCCACATTGATCAGTTGTGGAAGGAATGAGGGCAAGTCCAAAAATTATCCACAGTGTTCAATGCTCATTTGTGGGAAGGAATGAGGGAAAGTCCAACAATTATTCACAGTGCTCAGTTGTGGAAGGAATGAGGGCAAGTCCAAAAATTATCGACAGTGCTTAGTTGTGGAAGGAATGAGGGCAAGTCCAAAAATTATCCACAGTGCTCAGTGCTCAGTTGTGGAAGGAATGAGGTCAAGTCCAACAATTATCCACGGTGCTCAGTTGTGGAAGGAATGAGGGCAAGTCCAAAAATTATCCACAGTGCTCAATGCTCAGTTGTGGAAGGAATTAGGGCAAGTGCAACAATTAACCACAGTTCTCCGAGCTCAGTTGTGGAAGGAATTAGGGCAAGTCCAAAAATTATCCACAGTGCTCAGTGCTCAGTTGTGGAAGGAATGAAGGCAAGTCCAAAAATTATCCACAGTGCTCAATGCTCAGTTTGTCTAAAGTTGGCAAGGAAGATTTTAATACCCGTCTTTTCTTACATTGAAGAAGAACTTAAAGCAACATGGGTCAGGCACAACTACTATCTCTACGTACCTGAACTACTATATCATATTTGCCATGTTTTGTCAGGAATTGTGTGCCATACTCCATGTAGGGTAGCCGTGCCCCATTTCTTGGTAACACGTCTATCAAGCACATTTAATATCTATTAGAAACAAATGTTTCCTAAAACCGGAATTTAAGGTGCTTCGGTGGCGCTTGGAAAATTTGCCAACTCCTCCAGGAATCAGTGAGCTTGCCTCTGTTGCCTCCAGGAGCAAAATTAGCTCAAATTTGGGTCATCTTTTCAGTTTCTCTATTTTTTTTAAATCAAATTTGGAGTTATAAATAGGCAAGATTATTGCCCACGACTGATTGGGCTCCTTTGCTAGGACCAGCTAGGTGCCATGCATTAGTGCTTCATAAGCAAGCTGTGTGCCGCCTGGATTTGCATAAATTCCAGACTGTAGGCTGGCAAAAGTATCCGGCACAGATAGGACAGACCGAGCAGCCAGGGACAATCTAATTGTATTTCCTTAAAACTGTCATTAAAACATTTATAATTAAGAGAAAGAGGGAGAAGAAAGGGCCAGGAATTAATCATTCATGTCTGCATCAACTTCAATAATTTGCTCTCTGCATCACGGCGGTAAGGTAAGCGTGGAGCCACCGTCCTCTCCATGATGCTGGAAACTCCCTCCTCTGAAATATGGCTGTGTAGTACTGATTATAAATCAGTGTCAGGCTGCTCGGGGTGGAGTGGGACAGAGGCTGCTTGTGCCGTATGAAAAAAACGTTATATGTTCGCAAGATCATTGTGTGTTACAACTGAGCCCTTCCACTCACAGGAGGACCAACAAACCAGGGGAGATGTTAACCGCAGGTCCCTATACAGATTAGGAGACCCTGTTTTGTCCCTGCTTGACCGTAGAGGTTGACATCCTAATGTTACGCAATGGCGCCTCCAGTCAATGTCAACTGACCCTGAATGTCCTTCACTATAAACCAAGTGTAACACAAAACATCAAGTGTACACAGGCCAAAATCATTATGTTTTACGATTGAGCCCTTCCACTCACACGAGGACCAACAATCCAGGGGGAAGTTAACCACAGGTCCCTATACAGACTAGGAGAACCCTAAACTTGACCATGTTTTGTTCCTGCCTGACCGTAGAGGTTGAAATCCTAATGTTACGCAATGGCGCCTCCAGTCAATGTCAGCTGACCCCGAATGTCCTTCACTATAAACCAAGTGTAACACAAAACATAAAGTGTACACAGACCAAAATCATTATGTTTTACGACTGAGCCCTTCCACTCACACGAGGACCAACAATCCAGGGGGAAGTTAGCCACAGGTCCCTATACAGACTAGGAATACCCTAAACCTGACCATGTTTTGTCCCTACCTGACCAAGGAGGTTGACACCATAAAGTTACGCAATGGCACCTCCACTCAACGTCAGCTGACCCTGAGGGTTCTTAACTATAAATCAAGTGTAATACAAAACACCAAGTGTACACAAGCCAAGATCATTGTGTGTTACGACTGAGCCCTTCCACTCACACGAGGACCAACAAACCAAGGGGATGTTAACCACAGGTCCCTATACAGACTAGGAGAACCCTAAACCTGACCCTGTTTTGTCCCTGCCTGACCGCGGTGGTTGACACCCTAAAGATAAGCAATAGTGAGACGTGTTCACACGTCGTACGGGGTAGAAAGAGGAAACTCAAAAACCCAGAATAGGTGAAAACCCTCCAAATCCTAAATGAAACAGAATGGGAGAATGCTAGAAAGGGAAACACACAAAAAAATAATGATTACACAGCAAGAGTAATCTGAGGAAACTGAGGTGTTGGGACTCCAACCATCCATCAACCTTGGAATATTGACAACACTGAACACATATGCATTGCGAGTATAAATAGCCCTCCAAAGTTGTGATAGGGCAAACAAAATGAGGACGTGAAAACATCTAAATATAAATAATACAGAAAAGCAAAGGAAAGGAAGACGAGAACTAACAGCAGCTGTACGGAGACAAACCAGGCTGTGGTTCAACAGAGAGAGAAACTGACCACACAACTCAAGGTCACTGGATTGAACCCTTGAATCCAGCCATAACAGCATGGTACCCAATAATTAATGTCGTAAATTTAAACACTGCTTTGGGAACACCCCAAAAATGAGCAGGACCACTACATTTGGCTGGGGCTTGGCTAATATAATCATCAACTGGAGTTCTGGTTCACTGGATTGTCCAAGTAATATGTGGGGTTTTGGTAATAAAGGCCCCGTCACACACAGAGATAAATCTTTGGCAGATCTGTGGTTGCAGTGAAATCATGGACATATTGTTCCATTTGTACACAGCCACAAACCTGCCACTGATTCTCCACAATTTCACTGCAGCCACAGATCTGCCACAGATCTGCCACAGATCTGCCACAGATCTGCCGCAGATCTGCCACAGATCTGCCGCAGATCTGCCACAGATCTGCCGCAGATCTGCCACAGATCTGCCGCAGATCTGCCACAGATTTATCTGTGTGTGTGACAGGGCCTTAACTCATTGCTTTTTTCCAAGGTCGCAGCAATAGAAGAGGTGCAGAGGTAGCAACCAGTGTCTGGCGCCACCAAAATTTCCCTTTGCCACGTAAAAAATAAAATCAGCATTATAAACACAGAAATAATAGGGACTTCTGTTACAAATTTTGCATTGGGGTCCAGAAAGTTAAGTTACGTCTGTGCCTTAATCTACATTAACCCCTTCACACTCTGTGACATATATATTCGGTATGGAGCAGGTTAGGGGTGCGTAGAGCTGAGCCCCCTCCAAAAAGGGGCGGACGCTGGCTGTGTTATACAGCTCTGATCAGTAGCATAACTGGAAACTCAAGGGCCCCAGGACAAAATCTCCAACAGTGCATCCAACTATCACAGGTCTTTAATAAAAATGGACTGCTCATATGGGCCAAAGGTACCTTTTGGGCTTCTGTGGGCTTCAGGGCATGAGTGTTACCCCTTAAATCTACTATAGTTAAGCACATGGCTCTGATAATAATTGTTAATCTCCATGTATGCTATTGTCAATCACTGTGATGAGCAAATGTATGCTATATGAATTTAATTTGTATCTATTTTTTGGAAAAATGTGGGATTTCAATCAAATAAATGCCCGCTTTTATTTTACACAAATCAGAGGATTATATCAGAAAGGGAAGGCTCACGAGCTCAGGTGTAGCTGACTAGCTTTTCCAATATGCCCTGTAGATATCACATGATATAGCGCAACCAATCAGGAGGGACTATTAGAGTCTGTATAAAAGCCGAGGCAGAGAATGCAGCAGACTATATAAAAGCTGTGTCACACGGTGTTTGGCCCACTGAGTGTCATGGCGGCATCTGACGCTGTTCACACTGCAGAGTCTGACACTCCTCACTATGCCTCCTTTGGTTCTTCTGAGTTATACAGACAGGATCAGACGTCAACCAGCTTTGTTCTCATTGGTGATTGGACTAGCAGGAGTTAATTTCTGCTAGCCTGCTGGTTACCTCTTGGATTACATGTTGTGAGAGACATATCACAGTTACTCCCCACCTTTTTAAGATGGAGGAGCCTGTCTTCCTATGCTGACTATAGCTTTAGTTATACCGTTCCACATGCTGTTGTATCCCAGTCCTGCTTGGTGCTTGGAGTTGTTGTGGAGTTCTCCTTTTGTCTTGTTATTTTCTCCCTGCTCCTATTTTCCTGCCTATCACTTGTTGTCTAATACCTCTGTGTGAGCCTGCTGTGTGATTGAGTTTTTGTTTCCACTTTGTCCTTATCTGTGGGTTCTACTACTCTTGTCATGGCCCTCCCCTGGTGTGGGGGAGAGGGGATATTAGATTAGCACAGTCCAGGAGCAGGGGAAGGAAGGCGGCCTAGACATCATCACCATCAGATGTATCTCTGGGATGAGAGACAGCTCCCCTAGTCTGAGGGCTAGTTTAGAAGTCCCAGTTATCCCATCACACCCCGTTATACTGACACAGGGAATGCAGCAGCCAGTATAAAAGCCAGTGCAGCTGCTTTGTGGTGAATCTGGATAGTGAGAGCACATCACAGCACACAGTTTACTAGCAATAGAGATATGCAAAGAAAGCTCTAAAATACTGAAGAAACTGTGCTGATAGTGTGCGACAGTCATCACTAGTCAACGGTTACAAGCCATTTATCCATAGCCAGATATGCTGAGGACACCTGGCTATTTTTAAGACTGTGTTTTGCTAAAGAGTGGATGGTGTCATTCAAAAATACAACCCATCCTGAAAAAAAACTCAAAATGGCAATGTGAAAGGACAGTTAAAAAAAAAAAAAGTGGCTCTTGGAAGAAGAGTTAAAATAATGTAAATGCAGTAATGAAATTGGGCACCGTCACATTGAAAATGGTGTTCAAATTGGGGGTACAGATCAGAAGGAAGGGACCAGATTCATCTAGAGTTTTGTGAAACTTCATCTAGTAATTAATTATTTTGGGTCCCTGTACTTTCTATGGTTAGGAGTCCAGAGGGTGGTCTTAATTATAAAGGACTGCCCACTGGACTACTAAGCAAGTCCTAATATGTTAACAATGAATATAGGAATATTTACATTCATTTCTGCTAAGAAAAAATATATAAAAATTGACATACTTTGCATATAAATATGGCCAGTTTTATTTGAGCCCAGCAGCTGTCACGCTAGGTAGGGGGAAGTACCAAGCAAACAGCAAAAGGGATGGGAAAACCTGTGGTTCCTCACCACCCTAGATAGGTTCCGCACCTATGCGCCGAACTGGATACCTGACCCTAGATATCTCTAGTGCTGGACCCTAAATAGGGAAAAGGTGGGATGAGCTCTTCATCTTCGTATGGGAAAGTTCCTCAGCGACAGGGAAGGGAAACCCTGTGTCTAGGGAAGGGAGAGATGGTGACCCCTGATCAAGCAAACTGCTGGTTCCTGGGTTCCTTCACCGCCCTAAATAGGTTTCGCACCGATGCACCGAGCTGGATACCTGATCCTAGGCTGACCCTGATCTGGGCCCTAGGTAGGGAGCACATGGGATGAGCTCTTTGTCAACCCAAGTAGGCACTAAAGGACACACAGGGATAACAAACTAGGGAAAATCACAAATAACTTATCTCCAGCTGACTCAGGGAGAGGAACTGCAACAACCACCAAGATTCTCCAGATGTCTGCAAGCTGCCTGCTTGCGCTGAGGACTTGATAAAGCTGTATCCAATATCACCATCAATGGGTAATAGGAAGTGAAGGTATATAAAGACAAGTGAAGTATTGATGATCAGCAGCTGAAAGGCTGATGAAATTCGCAGGGTCCTAAAGGGAAAGGGATGAAAACCAAGCATAAATAATATAAGGGAGCAGTTTGCGCAGCCAAACACTGTGACCTCCTATAGTCAGACACCACAGGACTGTCACCCAAGGTTTATCTTTTAGTGTGGGGTCCCTATTTACTCTATTGACTGCTAATAAAGAATTAAAAGGTTGATGAGTAGGAGTGCTCAATAAAAAGGTATGACCCCATAATCTAAGGAAAAAAGACTGATGGCACTTCCTAAAACGCAAGTGGGAGCATGAGGGGAGAAGACTTAGGGGTACTTTGCACGCTGCGACATCGCTAGCCGATGCTAGCGATGCCGAGCGCGATAGTACCCGCCCCCGTCGCAGTTGCGATATTTTCTGATAGCTGCCGTAGCAAACATTATCGCTACGGCAGCTTCACAAGGACTTACCTGCCCTGCGACGTCGCTCTGGCCGGCGAACCGCCTCCTTCCTAAGGGGGTGGGTTGTGCGGCGTCACACGGCAGGCGGCCAATAGAAGCAGAGGGGCGGAGATGAGCGGGACGTAAACATCCCGCCCACCTCCTTCCTTCCGCATTGCCGGTGGAGGCAGGTAAGGAAATGTTCCTCGCTCCTGCGGCTTCATACACGGCGATGTGTGCTGCCGCAGGAACGAGGAACAACATCGTAACAGCGGTCGTCCCGAAATTATGGAAATAACCGACGCTACACAGATCGCCGATTTACGGCGCTTTTGCGATCGTAAATCGGTGCATCTAGGCTTTACACGTTGCGACATCGTTACTGGCGCCGGATGTGCGTCACTTTCGATTTAACCCCGACGATATCGCAGTAGCGATGTCGCAACGTGCAAAGTACCCCTTAGGCATAGGAAAACAAAAAGACAGCAATGACTAATGGAGTGTGGAGACATAGAATCAGGATGGAAGAAAAGTATATTTTTTCTCGGATTTTCTGACTTTTGCATAGTAATTGATGTCTATTTCACACATCGTACAGTCAGGACAAAAACTGCTTCTGTCTGGATTCTCGCTACATTAAATATTCCAGATTTAAATAAAGCATCTTCGTCCTCGGTGACATTAATGGAGCAGGTGTTTGCCCACCTGCCAGCGCGGTGGGATGTATGCAGTCCATCGCCTCCGTTAACTGTTCGGAGAGGATGAAATGCGTGATGGATAATGTGACTGCGCTGCATGACCGGGCGCCTGAAACGGTTAAATGTGACTGCGGGGCCACCCGTTCCTCCACTCCATTGGCGTCGAGGAGGCATTTAATCAGAATTTATTATTGTGATTGGATATTCCCGCTGATGGGGGCAGAGACATAACATCTATATAAGACGCCATAAATCTTGCTGTTCCCTTTTATTATAAATATTTAATTCTGGATATCTTGTCATATGTCATATGTTTATTCTCACCGCCTGGCAGATTCCCTGCCATCGATCAGCTTTTGTGCCTTGAAAAGCGTTTCGGTAATTGACATTTTCTACAGAAGGCGTTCTGATTGGACCTCCCAGGCCAACCAGTGCCCCCCCCCCAAGCTTACTGGATTTGGACCCCAGGGCATCCTTTTAGACATATTTCCCCCCCTATTGATTACGGTAGATGCTTGGCAGGAAAAATGTTCCTATTTTTAGGAAGAGGTCCTTTTCCGAAACGCAGCCGGTGTAGTTGGCCTTGTCCGGCTAGTATGCCATCCAAAAATCAAAAAAGGACATCTGCAAATATATTACTATACAATGCCGCACTAATCTGTTATATTATTATACAGTTGTTTTTATATACTCATTGGCCCCAATACAACAATAGTATCTGTCCTGAAAGAGGTTCTGTGAGTAACATAACCCAGGCCACTAAAAATGTAATCAACAGGGGGCTGGGATATTCAGGACATTGTCATTGATGGTAAATGATACAGGCAGAATGGTTTGCCTTTTGTTGATGGCATTGTCAGGGAGTGGATTGGCAGTGTGGCAATTGGTGACAGGTTACTATCGGTGTGGTGGTAGGTGGGAGGTCACTCATTCTTGGTGTGGTAGTTGGTGACAGGTCATTCATTGTCGGTGTGTTAATTGGTGGCAAATCACTCATCGGTGTGGTAGTTGGTGGCAGGTCACTCATTGTAGGTGTGATAGTTGGTGTTAGGTCACTCATTATCAGTGTGGTAGTTGGTGGCAGATCACTCATTGTCGGTCTGGTAGTTGGTTGGTGGCAGATCACTTATTATCAGGCATTATTATCTTTGTCTATGTAATAGTTGGTGGCAGGTTGTTAATTATTGGTGTGATAGTTGGTGGCAGGTCATTCATTGTTGATGTGATAGTTGGTGGCAGATCACTCATTGTCGGTGTGGTATTTGGTAGCAGGTCACTCATGGTTGGTGTGGTAGTGGGTGGAACGGCAGGTCACTCATTGGCGGTGTGGTAGTTGATGAAAGGGCAGATCACTGATTGTTGGTGTGGTAGTTGTTGGTGGATCACTCATTGTTGGTGTGGTAGTTGTTGGTGGATCACTCATTGTTGGTGTGGTAGTTGGTGCTGTGTTGCTCATTGCCAGTGTGATAGTTGATGAAAGGGCAGATTACTCATTGTTGGTGGGGTAGTTGGTAGTGGATCACTCATTGGTGATGTGGTAGTTGGTAGTGGATCACTCATTGCTGGTGTGGTAGTTGATGACCAGGCAGATCGCTCATTGTTGGTGTTGTAGTTGGTGGCAGATCACTCATTTTTGGTGTGTTAGTTGGTGGTGGATCACTCATTGTTGGTGTGGTAGTTGGTGGTGTGTCACTTATTGCCGGTGTGGTAGTTGATGACAGGGAAGATTACTCATTGTTGGTGTGGTAGTTGTTGGTGGATCACTCATTGTTGGTTGTTAGTGGGTCACTCATTGCTGGTGTGGTAGTTGATGAAAGAGCAGATCACTCATTGCTGGTGTGGTAGTTGATGACAGAACAGATCACTCATTGTTAGTTTGGTAATTGGTAGTGGATCACGCATTGCTGGTGTGGTAGTTAATGACAGAACAGATCACTCATTGTTAGTTTGGTAACTGGTAGTGGGTCACTCATTGCTGGTGTGGTAGTTGATGACAGAGCAGATCACTCATTGCTGCTGTGGTAGTTGGTGGTGTGTCACTCATTGCCGGTGTGGTAGTTGATGACAAGGCAGATCACTCATTGTCGGTGTGGTAGTTGGTGGTGAATCACTCATTGTTGGTGTGATAGTTGGTGGTGGATCACTCATTGTCGGTGTGGTAGTTCATGACAGAGCAGATCACTGATTGCTGGTGTGGTAGTTGGTGGTGTGTCACTTGTTATCAATGTGGTAGTTAATGACAAGGCAGATCACTCATTGTCGGTGTGGCAGTTGATGGTGGATCACTCATTACCGGAGTGGTAGTTTCTGATTATTTTCTTATGTCATTGTTTTTGTTGTTGACTGGTCCCTCACTGCAGTGTCATAGTTGGTGTCAGGTTTATCATTGTCAGTGTCACAGTTGGTTTCAAATCTGCTAGGTCCATCAATGTTAGTGTCATAGATGATGGTAGGTCTATCATTACAGTCTTATAGTTGGCGATCGGTCCCTGATTGTCAGTGTTATAGTTGGTGCAGGCCCATAATTGTCAGTGTCAGGGTTGGCCTCAATTCCATCATTGTCAGTGTCGAAGTTGGTGACAGGTCCATCATTGCCCAGTTGGTTCAAGTGAAAATTGACATTTTTATTTCCAGGGGTCATAACTTTGGAACAGAAGGGCCCAGAACAAAATATAAAAATCTGTTCCAGAATGAGTAGAGCAACAGCAATTAGAAGAGTTTCTCAATTTAAATGAAAAAAATCCAGTAAAAGGTCCTTCTGTAGATTGTCCCTTCTGTAGAGCTAACCATGGACCTTGTGATGGTCTTCTAACTTCAGATTATGGCCGAATATTCTTTGTCTACAATGATTGTGCAATAATGAGATTGGCTAATTAGAAATCAGATCTTTAGATAAATTATATGTTAGTTTTAGCAATTTATAGGACATCAAAAAATGTGTACTTTTCAAGATGGGGAAATACAGCGCTCCTTCGTTATCCGTGAGCTGTATCTATATAATAAAAATAATCTCACTCCGCTCTAAGTTATTTCCTAGAAGCTCATTACCATAATCACCGTCTGATTTCACGCGCGCATTAAAAAGGTAATGAATTATCAAAATATTTTCATCAGGCACTAAATCGCAGAGGGAAAAAGAGAGACAGACAGGAGGAGCTGCCATTTGTTCCCTGCTCTCAGAAGCTCCTTCTCGAGCTTATTGTGCCGTACGAGGCCGGCTGATGAAGAATTGCCTGAGGGCCTCAGAACCTGTTAAAATGTGACTCACCTAGAGGATTCTGGGATGACGCTTCCTTAAACTGCAAATTGCTCTTAGGTTATTTGGCCGAATAAATGTTGCATATTGGCGTTCCCGACAGGCACGATGACTACAATTTAAATTGAGAGCCACTGTAATGTTTTCGTATTTTCTTGTGCTTCTAACTCCTTGTCTTTCATTAATTTCGAGTTTATGTTCCCATTTTCTGGACCACAATAGTCTTTGATTATTTATTGTTCCACTAGATTAATGACACGGTGAAGTAGGAGAACACATACAGTTAGGTCCAGAAATATTTGGACAGTGACACAATTTTCGCGAGTTGGGCTCTGCATGCCACCACATTGGATTTGAAATGAAACCTCTACAACAGAATTCAAGTGCAGATTGTAACGTTTAATTTGAAGGTTTGAACAAAAATATCTGATAGAAATTGTAGGAATTGTCACATTTCTTTACAAACACTCCACATTTTAGGAGGTCAAAAGTAATTGGACAAATAAACCAAACCCAAACAAAATATTTTTATTTTCAATATTTTGTTGCGAATCCTTTGGAGGCAATCACTGCCTTAAGTCTGGAACCCATGGACATCACCAAACGCTGGGTTTCCTCCTTCTTAATGCTTTGCCAGGCCTTTACAGCCGCAGCCTACAGGTCTTGCTTGTTTGTGGGTCTTTCCGTCTTAAGTCTGGATTTGAGCAAGTGAAATGCATGCTCAATTGGGTTAAGATCTGGTGATTGACTTGGCCATTGCAGAATGTTCCACTTTTTTTCACTCATGAACTCCTGGGTAGCTTTGGCTGTATCATAGTATCATAGTTTTTAAGGTTGAAGGGAGACTCTAAGTCCATCTAGTTCAACCCGTAGCCTAACATGTTGATCCAGAGGAAGGCAGAAAAAACCCCAATGTGGCAAACAAGTTCCAATAGGGAAAAAATTGCCTTCCTTCGTCCACATCCGGCAATCAGACTAGTTCCCTGGATCAATACCCTGTCATAAAATCTAATATACATAACTGGTAATATTACATTTTTCAAGAAAGGCGTCCAGGCTCTGCTTAAATGTTAGTAGTGAATCACTCACAACAACATCATGCGGCAGAGAGTTCCATAGTCTCACTGCTCGTACAGTAAAGAATCCTCGTCTGTGATTATGATTAAACCTTCTTTCCTCGAGACGTAGCGGATGCCCCCGTGTTCCAGTCGCAGGCCTAGGTGTAAAAAGATCTTTGGAAAGGTCTCTGTACTGTCCCCTCATATATTTATACATTGTGATTAGATCCCCCCTAAGCCTTCGTTTTTCCAGACTAAATAACCCCAAGTTTAATAACCTGTCTTGGTATTGCAGCCCACCCATTCCTCTAATAATCTTGGTGGCTCTTCTCTGCACCCTCTCCAGTTCAGCTATGTCCTTCTTATATATTGGTGACCAGAATTGTACACAGTATTCTAAGTGCGGTCGCACTAGTGACTTGTACAGAGGTAGAACTATATTTTTTTCATGAACACTTATACCTCTTTTAATACATCCCATTATTTTATTAGCCCTGGCAGCAGCTGCCTGACACTGTCCACTAAAGTGAAGTTTACCATCCACCCATACACCCAAGTCTTTTTCTGTGTCTGTTTTACCCAGTGTTCTACAATTAAGTACATAGTCATAAATGTTATTTCCTCTACCCAAGTGCATGACCTTACATTTATCTACATTAAACTTCAATTGCCACTTCTCAGCCCAATCCTCCAATTTACATAAATCTCCCTGTAATATAAAATTATCCTCCTCTGTATTGATTACCCTGCAGAGTTTAGTATCATCTGCAAATATTGAAATTCTACTCCGCATGCCCCTAACAAGGTCATTTATAAATATGTTGAAAAGAAGCGGGCCCAATACTGACCCCTGTGGTACCCCACTATGAACTGAGACCCAGTCCGAGTACGTACCATTAATAACCACCCTTTGTTTCCCATCACTGAGCCAGTTTTTAACCCAGTTACACATATTTTCTCCTATCCCCATTATTCTCATTTTATGTACCAACCTTTTGTGTGGCACCGTATCAAAAGCTTTTGAAAAGTCCATATACACAACATCCACTGCATTTCCCTGGTCCAGGCTTGAACTTACCTCTTCATAGAAGCTGATCAAATTAGTTTGACAGGATCGATCCCTCATAAACCCATGTTGATACTCTGTCATAAAGTTATTTTTCTTGAGATACTCCAGTATAGCATCTCTCAAGAAACCCTCAAGGATTTTACCAACCGTAGAGGTTAAACTTACCGGCCTATAATTTCCCGGCTCAGTTTTTGTCCCCTTTTTGAATATTGGCACCACATTTGCTATGCGCCAGTCCTGCGGTACCGACCCTGTTATTAAGGAATCTGAGAAGATTAAAAATAATGGTCTGTCTATCACAGAACTCAATTCCTGTAGTACTCTGGGGTGTATGCCATCCGGGCCCGGAGATTTGTCAACCTTAGTGATTTCGAGGCGGCGGCGTACTTCCTGCTAGGTTAAGCAGGTAATATTCAAGGGTGAATTTATGGTATCACTGGTCATGTCATCTGCCATGGCATTTTCTTGTATAAAAACCGTAGAAAAAAAGTCATTCAGCAGGTTGGCTTTACCCTCATCCCCTTCCACCATTTCACCAAGACTATTTTTAAGGGGGCCAACACTATCGCTTTTCAGTTTTTTACTGTTTATGTAG
This sequence comes from Anomaloglossus baeobatrachus, assembly GCF_048569485.1. NCBI lineage: Eukaryota > Metazoa > Chordata > Amphibia > Anura > Aromobatidae > Anomaloglossus > Anomaloglossus baeobatrachus. The sequence goes on from NC_134364.1 coordinate 104,090,075, forward strand.
TTAAAGAATATTTTAGGATTATTTTTACTTTCTCTCGCAATGAGTCTCTCTGTCTCAAACTTAGCTAACTTAATTTGCTTTTTACATATTTTATTTAATTTTCTATAATTATATAATGCCTCATCACTACCTACCCTCTTTAATTATTTTAAGGCTTTCTGTTTTTCTTTTATTGCTTCCCTTACAGCTCTATTTAGCCATAGGGGTTTCCTCCTATTTCTAGCATGTTTGTTCCCATAGGGTATATTTTCTGCACAAGCCCTATTCAGGATGCTCATAAAAGTCTCCCATTTGCTTTGTGTACTTTTATTACTTAGTACATCATCCCAGTTTATTGCACTAAGATCATCTCTCAACCGTTTAAAATTTGCTTTCCTGAAGTTTAGTGTCCTTGTAGCCCCTCTACTAGACATCTTACTAAAGAATACATGAAAACTTATTATTTTGTGATCACTATTCCCCAAGTAACCCCCAACTTGTATATTTGATATGCGGTCTGGCCTATTGGTTAGTACAAGGTCTAGTAGTGCTCCCCCTCTTGTGGGGTCCTGTACCATTTGTGAAAGGTAATTATCTTTCATTGTTATCAAAAATCTATTTCCTTTGCTGGAACTGCAAGTTTCTGTTCCCCAATTTATATTTGGATGGGTTTTAAGGATGATTTTACATATAGACACACACCTCCCCCTCGCTTATTTGTACGGTCATTCCTGAATAGGCTATAACCCTGTAAATTAACAGCCCAGTCATAGCTCTCATCCAGCCATGTCTCTGATATCCCCACTATATCATAATTTTCTTCCAACAATATTAATTCTAATTCCTCCACCTTATTTGTGAGGCTTCGGGCATTAGTGTACATGCACGTTACGTATGACTCTGTACCTGTATTCCTGCTTACTGTATTAACTGTCCTAACCCTTCCCCCCGTACCACCCCCAATTTCATTACTTGTGCCCTGGTCACTATCTGCACTACATTCCCCTTCTATAAAGTGAATACCCTCACTTATGAGGGTATGCTTGGGGTCATTGTCCATCTGTACTATGAAGCACCGTCCGATCAACTTTGCGGCATTTGGCTGAATCTGGGCTGAAAGTATATCCCGGTACACTTCAGAATTCATCCGGCTACTCTTGTCTGCTGTTATGTCATCAATAAACACAAGTGACCCAGTGCCATTGAAAGCCATGCATGCCCATGCCATCACGTTGCCTCCACCATGTTTTACAGAGGATGTGGTGTGCCTTGGATCACGTGCCGTTCCCTTTCTTCTCCAAACTTTTTTCTTCCCATCATTCTGGTACAGGTTGATCTTTGTCTCATCTGTCCATAGAATACTTTTCCCGAACTGAGCTGGCTTCATGAGGTGTTTTTCAGCAAATTTAACTCTGGCCTGTCTATTTTTGGAATTGATGAATGGTTTGCATCTAGATGTGAACCCTTTGTATTTACTTTCATGGAGTCTTCTCTTTACTGTTGACTTAGAGACAGATACACCTACTTCACTGAGAGTGTTCTGGACTTCAGTTGATGTTGTGAACGGGTTCTTCTTCACCAAACAAAGTATGCGGCGATCATCCACCACTGTTGTCATCCGTGGACGCCCAGGCCTTTTTGAGTTCCCAAGCTCACCAGTCAATTCCTTTTTTCTCAGAATGTACCCGACTGTTGATTTTGCTACTCCAAGCATGTCTGCTATCTCTCTGATGGATTTTTTCTTTTTTTTCAGCCTCAGGATGTTCTGCTTCACCTCAATTGAGAGTTCCTTAGACCGCATGTTGTCTGGTCACAGCAACAGCTTCCAAATGCAAAACCACACACCTGTAATCAACCCCAGACCTTTTAACTACTTCATTGATTACAGGTTAACGAGGGAGACGCCTTCAGAGTTAATTGCAGCCCTTAGAGTCCCTTGTCCAATTACTTTTGGTCCCTTGAAAAAGAGGAGGCTATGCATTACAGAGCTATGATTCCTAAACCCTTTCTCCGATTTGGATGTGAAAACTCTCATATTGCAGCTGGGAGTGTGCACTTTCAGCCCATATTATATATATAATTGTATTTCTGAACATGTTTTTGTAAACAGCTAAAATAACAAAACTTGTGTCACTGTCCAAATATTTCTGGACCTAACTGTATACTGAGATTAAGGGTCAAAAGGCTGTCCATGGGGTGGTGAGCGGTTACATCGTAGGGAAAGGTTTGACCAGACATAGAATCGGGAATTGGGAAAATTGATTTTTTTACATGGGTCTGCACTTGAAGGAACTTTTATTAGTCATGTAGCACTCATGGATGACCTCTGTCTTATCTTGTGGTGCGACATGTCAGGGAGAAGTCTTTGGTTTTCATATGAGATGGCATAATTGTAGAGATGAGCAGATCTATGGAAGATGAAGTTCGAAAGAAATTTCTGAAAATTCATGATGCCATGCAAGTTTGACCACTTTGCAATTCAATTTGTGATTCGTAATTATTTATTTCTATTACCTAAATTTATTATTTAGGTAATAGAAAAAGAAACAAATACTCTTCTCACCGCTCCTCACCTCTCCGGCCACCCACCATGTGGACCTCTTTTTTCCACTGTCACTAGCAGCATCTCTGGCCTCTCCACTGTAGGCCTGGACATCCAGCTGCAATCAGACCTTGAGGATCCCTGTGATATGACCTTGTAGTGAGGTGCCATGGGGGCCTCCGTAGTCGTGGCCTTTGTAGGTTCAAGGCTCTCCCCTGGCGCCATCACTACTTCAAGGGCGGGAACTAACTTGGTGGGGCAGAGTGTGGTGATGTCATCGTCGGACGTTGTACAAACAGTCTTCAGGCAGGATGTGGTGAAAACAAAAGACATCTTTATTTACACACGAAGTCACAATCCGGCTGTTGCAGAAAAACACTTTCTGGGGCTGGGGGACAACCTGCCCTGACGTACCCTCACGTGGGGATGTGCCCTGGTTATTCCACTTCGCTGGGCTCCCACTGTCGGTTACACACACACCGGACCCACACCGGTTGCTTCACTCTCCGAGGTTCCGTACACTCCTGTTCTCTCCGGCGTCCCCTCTTAATTCAGCCCCCACACTCTGCCCCTTGATCTTCACTCTCTCACGTCCCGGATCCAACTGCCTTTCTCACACACACACATAGACTTCTCCTTTCCTCCCCCCTGATTTCTGCCGGCTCCTCCTCCCCACTGTGGTGACAGCCGTCCCACCCGGCCACTAGGGGTGCCCCAACACAATATACATGCATATACAAATAAAACATTTTTATTAATAACATCTCCGGTCATTAAGCTTCCTTTGTAGGGGTATGCTCACCCACTACACACCTCCCCTCTTAAAACCCGAGCCTCCCGGCACGGCTCCATCTAAAAAAAACACACATATTTAAAACTAGGCACACCTGGTGAAATAACTACGAACCAGTCCAGCGCCCGGAGTTCCAACGGGGAGCTCCCGGTCTTTGGTGGTGCCCGGAGGCTGAGCAGCGCTCCCGGTCTTTGGTGGTGCCCGGAGGCTTAGCAGCGCTCCCGGTCTTAGTTGTGAATAACAGGAACACAAAACTTCTCACGCTTCAGGACACGGAGGAGCCCCTGGCCCAGTCCGGCAGCAGCCTCTCTCCGGGCTCAGTCACTTAAACGTTGCTGAACTTCAACTTTAAACGAAAACCCGGTCTTCCAATCAACCGGTCAAGAAGTTCTATTCGGGGTGCAACACCCGCTTCCACTCGGCTCTCTGAGCCCTGATGTAATCGGACAGAGATTGCCCGGGCTGTCGGCGCAGCCGCTGAAAAGGCTCGTAGGCCACGGCAGGCTTCGGTGTCATGGCCTCCTCAGTCCCCGATGGAGGCGATGGGGTCGCTACCCTAGGCGGTGGTGGTATATCCAAAACGATAACCGGATTGCTGTTAAGACTCTGGCTGATAGCCAGCACCGCCGGGGTTCCCCTCTGGTAGGTGGTCCGGGCTTTACTTCTGGAGCGACGGCTAGGGTGCGTCTTGCCTGAGAGGATTCACCCAGCACCGGTCTTGACTGCGCCCGCCGCCGGCATTGGTGTTCCTCCCACTCTAACTCCTGTTGCCACTGAATAGCTTCTTGGGAGGTAGGCATACGGGAGACGCTGACCGCAAAGAGGCCGCGGCACCCCACTTCAGGTATAAACCGGACTTTCTCTCCTGGGTAGAGCATGTGTAGACGCTGGGGTAGGCCCTCAACATCCAAATGTACCCGGTTATAAAAATAATCGTCACCGGTCATCTCTTCCCGGATAAAACCGTAGCCCTCTTGCTGGTTAAATTTTACCACTATACCCGTGGTAAACTGTAGCTCCAGCTCTTCACCCCGGGGACCGGTCATCATCTCCCGGGCGACAGTTTCCGCGAGCAGTCTCTCCTGGACGGGGTCCGGCTCTGGGGACGGTGACTTCCTGTAAGGTATGGAGGACGGCTGTACCGGGTCCCAGAAAAAGCCCCAACTATCTTGCTCCAGCTTCCGGGTAGGTGAGTCCTCAGGAGCTGGCACAGGAGCAGGGGTCGGCAGTTCCACCGCGACGGGCGGAGGTGTTTCTGAGTCTGGGAGGATTCCCGGAGGCCGATTCCCCACCGGCAGCGGATTGTCATAGGTCGCCCGGACCTCCGTTGTGGTTCCCCCGGTCTTGGCGTCCCACGTGGTGATCCAGGAAATCTTAGACGGGCGTCCTTGTCCCACAGGAGCGGCCGGTAACGCAAGCGATGACACATTCGCAGCTGCAGCCTGCTTGGGGCGTCCTCTGCCCAGGTGGGTGAGTGCCATCGCTGTTTCTATCTCCTGTTGCTGCCTGGAGGTCTCCATTGTGTAAACGCTTGGTAGCTCTCGCAATGGCGGCGAGGTCAGTGGAGATACTGGAGGAAGTGGAGGCGGGTCTATTTTTCCCGCTCTTGAGCATACTCCACCCCCAGTCTCCCACATCATATCGACCCCTCCGCGGCGGTTCTTCTTTTTCTTCAAAACACCGCCCACTTCACATGTCTTTCTGTGTGCCCTGGGACTGGCGCCTCCCCTCTTTGGGCAGAGTACTCCGAACTTCTTCTTCGGCACCGGCCAGCCCCAGGCTCTTCTTTTGGCGCCAACTTTTCGCGCGCTTTCTTTATCTTCACAGACGCCGGCCATCTTGCCACCATCTTGTGCCCGGTCCAACGCTGCAGGCACCGTATCTTCTTCCCACCATGGGACTGGAAATCTTCTCGTATAGTCCGGATCCTGTGCCCTAGGCACCACTTGATCTCCGGCTTCTTGGGTCCCTGGCAGGGAATTCGCATCCTGCCGACTACGCCACATGTAGTGAGGTGCCAGGGGGGCCTCCGGCCTTGTAGTCGTGGCCTTTGTAGGTTCAAGGCTCTCCCCTGGCGCCATCACTACTTCAAGGAAAGGAACTAACTTGGTGGGGCAGAGTGTGGTGATGTCATCGTCGGACGTTGTACAAACAGTCTTCAGGCAGGATGTGGTGAAAACAAAAGACATCTTTATTTACACACGAAGTCACAATCCGGCTGTTGCAGAAAAACACTTTCTGGGGCTGGGGGACAACCTGCCCTGACGTACCCTCACGTGGGGATGTGCCCTGGTTATTCCACTTCGCCGGGCTCCCACTGTCGGTTACACACACACCGGACCCACACCGGTTGCTTCACTCTCCGAGGTTCCGTACACTCCTGTTCTCTCTGGCGTCCCCTCTTAATTCAGCCCCCACACTCTGCCCCTTGATCTTCACTCTCTCACATCCCGGATCCAACTGCCTTTCTCACACACACACATACACTTCTTTCCTCCCCCCTGATTTCTGCCGGCTCCTCCTCCCCACTGTGGTGACAGCCGTCCCACCCGGCCACTAGGGGTGCCCCAACACAATATACATGCATATACAAATAAAACATTTTTATTAATAACATCTCCGGTCATTAAGCTTCCTTTGTAGGGGTATGCTCACCCACTACAACCTCACAACACACAGTGATTGAGTTGGAAGTCTGGGTTTAAAGAGAAGAGGATGGAGATGTGGCATCTGACTCTAGAAAGAAGAACCGCGAACAGTAGGGTGACCACAGAGATGAGTGGTGACGTGAGTAATATTTTTTTTTTGTTCTAAAATTTTAGATTTTTAGGAACTGCAGAAACACCAGAGTATGATAAGGAATATTACATTTTAGGGGAAGATTTGGCAAATGTTCCAAATGATCCACTCATCACTACATAATTCTCAACAATTCTGATATAGAAAATGGGACACGTGTTGATTCACTTTTTTCATGCAGACGTGAAGTTCTTCACCTAATTATTGTCTACCCAAATCTATATTGGCTAAAATTAGTAAGCTTTAATAGTAAATAATTAAACTTGCTAACTCCTCCCCACCCCCCACAAGAGCAAGAGTAGAAGGCCTAAGTGGGCATCAAGCCATGGAGAGTAGAAAAAGCCCACCTACGGGAGCGTTTCTTCCACATCTTGATGGACTTGCTAGATAGGCATGGGTTTATACCTCTGGTGGGGATGGTTATTCCATATAATTCAAAACAATCATTTTACTTTAGAAAGTCTTCTTTTTTTTTTTGTGGTTACTTGTGTTAGTCGTTGTCCTATTTGGGAAAGCTTGGACTTCGCCCATGACTTTGGTGTTCTTTCTTTTAAACTATTGGTGTTAGATGATAGCTTGGTGGTGACTTATTCCATCATTTACATTTCTAGGTTAACTCTGGATGTAGAATTATTTAGTGGCACCCTGTGACCTATATATAGAAAAAAAATTAGACCGGTTGAGTCAATTCCTTTTGCAACCAGAATTATTTATACGGGTCCTTCCTTATTTTTTGTCTTGGCTTGACATATTCTGAGCATAAGCTGTCCAGTTTTCAAACAAAAATGTGATTTCTGGTTACTCTGCCAAGAGATGTTTGTGCTTTATGTACGTAAGAATTAGTGATGAGCGAGCACTACCATACTCGTAACAAGTATTGATAAGCGAGCACTACCATGCTCGGATGCTCAGTACTCATAACTAGTGATAAGCAAGCACTACCATTGTCAGGTACTCATTACTCATAACAAGTAGTGATGAGCGAGCACTACCATGCTCGGGTGCTTGGAACTCCTAATGAGTAGTGATGGGCAAGAACTACCATGCTTGGGAGCTTAGAACTCCTAATGAGTAGTGATGAACAAGCACGCCCATGCTCAGGAGCTTGGAATTCCTAATGAGTAGTGATGAGCAAGTACTTCTATGCTCGGGTGCTCAGCACTTGTAACGAGTAATGATGAATGAGGACTACCATGCTCGGGTGCTCGGCAGTAGTGATGAACGAGGACTACCATGCTCGGGTGCTTAGCACTCTTAACGAGTAGTGATGAACGAGGACTACCATGTTCGGGTGCTCAGCACTAGTAACAAGTAGTGATGAACGAGGACTACCATGCTCGGGTGCTTAGCACTCTTAACGAGTAGTGATGAACGAGGACTACCATGCTCGGGTGCTCAGCACTAGTAACAAGTAGTGATGAACGAGGAATACCATGCTTGGGTGCTCAGCACTCGTAACGAGTAGTGATGAACGAGGAATACCATGCTTGGGTGCTCAGCACTCGTAACGAGTAGTGATGAACGAGGAATACCATGCTTGGGTGCTCAGCACTCGTAACGAGTAGTGATGAACGAGAACTACCATGCTCGGATGTTCGGTACTTGTAAGGAATAATAATAATAATAATACTTGTAACAAGTAGTGATGAGCGAGCACTACCATGCTCCGGTGTTCAGTACTCATAACAAGCAGTGATGAGCGAGCGCTACCAGGTTCGGGTGCTTGGAACTCCTAATGACTAGTGATAAGCAAGTACTACCATGCTTGGGTGCCCAGTACTTGTAACGAGTAGTGATGAGCAAGCACTACCATGCTCGGATGCTCAGCATTCATAACGAGTTGTGATGAGCAAGCACCACCATGCTTTAGTGATCAGTACTCGTAATGAGTAGGGATGAATGAGGATTACCATGCTCGGGTGCTTTGTACTGGTAACGAGTAGTGATAAGTGAGCTCAACCATGCTAAGGTGCCCAGTACTCATAATGAGTAGTGATAAGCAAGCTCTACCATGCTCGGCTGCTTGGTACTTGTCTTGTAACGAGTAGAGATAAGTGAGCACGACCATGCTCGGGTGCTCTGTACTCATGATGAGTAGTGATGAGCCAGGACTACCATGCTCAGGTGCTTGGTACTTGTCATGAGCAGTTGATGCTCAGATGGGGCTGAACTCGGGTACCAAGTATAATAATTGAAGTCAATGGGGAACGCCAGCATTTTTCCGGAAAATCATTATACTCGGTACACCAGTTGTGACCGTCCAAGCGTACTGAGCACCTGAGCATAGTAGTGCTTGCTCATCACTACTCGTTATGAGTACCGAGCATGGTAGTCCTAGCTCATCAATACACGTTACAAGTACCAAGCACCCGAGCATGGTAGTGCTTGCTCATCACTACTCTTAACGAGTACCGGGCACCAGAGCATGGTAGTACTCGCTTATCACTACTCATTACAAGACAAGTTACAAGCACCAGAGCATGGTAGAGCTCACTTATCACTCATTACGAGTACTGCACACCCGAGCAAGGTAGTGCTCGCTCATCACTACTTGTTACAAGTACCAGGCACCCGAGCATGGTAGTGCTTGCTCATCACTACTCATGAAGAGTTCCAAGTGTGGTAGAGTTCACTCATCACTACTTGTTACAAGTACCGAGCACCTGAGCATAGTAGAGCTCGCTCATTACTACTTGTTATGAGTAGTGAGCACCCGAGCATGGTACTGCTCACATCACTTCTCGTTATGAGTACCCAGTACCCGAGAATGGTAGTCCTTGCTCATCATTACTCGTTACGAGTACTGAGCACCACTAATAAGAATCACAGTCTGTTGATGGTTTTGAAACCATGTCAAGTGAACGTATACTGTTTATCTCAAGAGAAATTGAAGTTCTTAACCAAGTTTGAAGAAGAGTAGAAATGGGCACATCTGTAAAGTTGGTTTTCATGATGTTTTCAAGTCATAGTTCTTTTACCAAAGGGTAGTAGCATTCGTAATCTTTCAACCAATATATTGTAGACTTTCTCCATTGCCTGACAATGATTGAGCTCTTCTGTTTTATTTTCTGGGTCAAACCACAATCGCAGACTAAGCTAGGAGTGAAGGAATCATTCCTGAGATTTCCTATCACCTGGCACCTCCCTGTGACGGTCTCCAGGCAGTGTCACAACCCGCCTGCCACACTGTCCTCGCGCACTGTGACTTAGGGAGGGCAGGCAGCCTGATCCGGGAAGCAAGGCTTCATTAGAAGGCTCATTATGTATTCATCAGCCGGTGTCACACAGCTAAGCCAGATGCAAGAGGCTCCATTTGCAGTAACCCTTCATCCACCCCAGGGGGAGTGTGTGTTTGTGCAGAGAAGAAGGTCTTTTAATATATAACCTCTCCAGTGTGTGATGGGATGTGGGGGATATTCACCGTCATTTATTAAAATATGTTTTTATGATTTTTTTTTCAGTTCTCTTAATTCAAGTCTGACATATCTGCGATCAAGAATTATTATCCCTCAGATATTAACATTTCAAATAAATATATGGCAAGAAATGGCTTCCTTATATGCCGCCTTCTTCCATGTTTTTGGCACAGTATGGTGGTCGCATGAAATAACGGGGTTCGGAGGTCTTCAGCATTTAGGACTTCCCGCAACCCTATCCCACCTCCTAAACTTTATAGCTAGAAGTCACAGATCAACTTAAATTTATATTCTCAGATTTGGACAGTTGTCTCACTGTCCCGGGAAATCAGCGTCATGTCCCAACTTCAACTGTATCTTGAAAACGTAGATACTGTGGAGCCCAATTGTGGAAAAAAAGAGAGTCCTAAGCTCCTTAGCCATAGTCCCTAGCCCTTTCATACTTTGTGGAAGGGGTCACTGTGGTTACCTCCTAGAGCGTATTGGAGAAGTGTAGGAGCATCATAGAGTATATCAGGGATACTACTGGTTAATCAGTGTGGGGGATCATAGTGTATGTAGGGGACACTGTTGGGGTTCGTCATAATCTTAGGGGGCACACAGTTAAAGCATCAGTGTAGGAGTGCACTGTGGGGGCAACAGTGTTTGTAGGGAAACTGTGGGGGTATCATATGATAGGGCAAATAAAACAAGGAAGTAAACAAACCTGAATGGAAATAAAAGGCAAAGGAAAGACAAGAGAACCATGAGCAATAGGACAGAGACAAAACAGCCTGTGGTCCAACAGGAAGGGAAACAGACCACACAACCAGAGGCCATTGGATGGAGCCCCCAAGTAGAACCATGACAGTAGAAAACCTATTAATACTTTTCACCATACTGGGAAGTGACTGGAACAACGTGCACTGGACAGGAGGCAATGAGACTGTACATGAAGGTAGAGGTAGAGTAAGAAGGGGAAAGCGCTTTTACTTTAACCCCTTTACCACCAAGGACATACTGGTACGTCCTTGGTCGCCTATCTCCTGTTACCACATGCTTCGGCAGTGAGCCCGCAGTATTCCGCGCACATGTCTGCTGATCTGATCAGCAGACATGTGTGGCTAACAGGCGCAGGTGGATCAGAGATCCACCCGTGCCTCTTAATCCCTACGATTGCACTGTCAAAGACTGACAGCGCAATTTAAAGGGCTGTGGTAGGGATCGAGCCATTCCCTGCCACCATCGGTGGCTCCATGATCTGATAATGGGGCTCCAATGTATTGCCATGATAGATCAGGGTCAACTGATGAACCCTGACACTGCCATGACTCGCTTCCTGTTTGAGCCGACAGAGCGCCGACGCTAATGCGGGCGTCACATGAGATGAGCTATCGTGCGATGCATCGTCGGGGTCACGGTTTTCGTGATGCACATCCGGCATCGTTTGCGACGTCATTTCGTGTGACACTTCCGAGCGACGCTGAATCGGTCACAAATCGTGAGTCGTGTACTCGTCGCTTATTTTTAAAAAATCGTTTATTTTTCATGGTGCCGGATGTTTATCGTACCCGGGGCAGCACGCATCGCTCCGTGTGACACCCCGGGAATGATGAACACAGCTTACCTGCGACCCGCGGCACCCGCTGGCTATGCGGAAGGAAAGAGGTGGGCGGGATGTTTACATACCACTCATCTCCGCCCCTCTGCTTCTATTGGCTGGCGGCTGTGTGACGTCGCTGTGACGCCGAACGTCCCTCCCCTTCAGGAAGAGGATGTTCGCCGCCCACAGCGAGGTCGCTCAGCAGGTAAGTACGTGTGACGGGGGTTTCACGACTTTGTGCAACACGGGCAGCAATTTGCCCGTGACGCACAAACGACGGGGGCGGGTACGATCGCTCGTGCGATGGCACGATATATCGTACCGTGTGACGCCCACATAACAGGGATGCTGCATTTCTGCTGACCAGAGTGATGCTGCTCTGATCAGCAGAAATGAACAAGCGATCGGACACAGCAGTGATAAAGTCCCCTAGGGGGACTAGTAAAATAAATAAAAAAATGTAAAAAAGAAAGTTTTTAAAAAAAATGAAAAAATAAAAACCTAAAAGTTCAAATCACCCCTCTTTTCCCCCATTTAAAATCAGTTTTAAAGTACACATATTTGGTATCACCACATTCAGAAATGCCCGAACTATCAAAATATAAAATCAATGATTGTGATCGGTACATGGCAAGGCGAGAAAAAAATTCCAAACGCCAAAATTACGTTTTTTGGTCGCTGCAACATCTCTTTAACCCCTTCACGACCCTGGACGGATCTATCCGTCCAGGATCGTGTCCCGTTAAGCCCCGCCCCCTGCCGCGGGCAGGCGGCGTGGATCGGCACACATATCAGCTGTTTTCAACAGCTGACATGTGTGCCTGCTAGCCGCGGGTGGAATCGCTTCCACCCGCGGCCATTAACCCCTTAAATCTTGCTGCCAAAGTCTGGCAGCAAGATTTAAATGCGCGCGGCCATGTTTGTTACTCACCGCCGCCCCCACCAGAAGTCATGTGTGTTATCACGTGACTATCGGTGGTTGCCATCGTAGCACAGGGTCATGTGATGACGCCTGCTGCTACGATGTTTCACTTTCATTTTCCCTCGGCCGAGAGCAGAGGGAAAACCAAAGTGACTGAATCTGCTGATTACAGAGGTATAGCTGTGATCAGCAGATAGCGATCAGCAATCGGATTGCTGATCGCTATAGCCCCCTAGGGGGACTAGTAAAATAAAAAAAAAAAGTAAAAAAAAAAGTTTTAAAAAATAAAAAAAAAAACAAAAAACCTAAAAGTTCAAATCACCCCCCTTTCCCCCCATTGAAAATTAAAGGGTTAAAAAATAAATAAATATACACATATTTGGTATCGCCGCGTTCAGAAATGCCCGATCTATCAAAATATAAAATCAATTAATCTGATTGGTAAACGGCGTAGTTGCAAAAAAATTCCAAACGCCAAAATTACGTTTTTTGGTCGCCGCAAGTTTTACGCAAAATGCAATAACAGGCGATCAAAACGTAGCATCTGCGCAAAAATGGTACCATTATAAACGTCAGCTCGAGACGCAAAAAATAAGCCATCACTGAGCCATAGATCCTTAAAAATAAGAACGCTACGTGTTTCGGAAAATGGCGCAAAACGTGCGCCACTTTTATTGGACAAACTTGTGAATTTTTTTTAACCCCTTAGATACAAGTAAACCTATACATGTTTGGTGTCTACAAACTCGCACCGACCTGAGGCATCACATAGATACCTCAGTTTTACCATATAGTGAACACAGTGAATAAAATATCCCAAAAACTATTGTACGATCACACTTTTTTTGCAATTTTTCCGCACTTGGAATTTTTTTGCCGTTTTCCAGTACACTATATGGTGAAACTTATGGTTTCATTTAAAAGTACAACTCGTCCCGCAAAAAACAAGCCCTCATATGGCAAGATTGATGGAAAAATAAAAATGTTACGCCTCACGGAAGAAGGGGAGCAAAAAACAAAAACGCAAAAACGGAAAGTGCCCGGGGGCTGAAGGGGTTAAAATGCAATAACTGGCGATTTGCGGATTTACACAAATGTGAGATAATTAAAAACGTCAGCACAAGACAGTAAAAAATAAGCCATCACTGAGCCCCAGATCCTGAAAAATAAGAACACTATGGGTCTCAGAAAATGTTAAAAAATTAAATCCCAATCTTGTGTGTACTGAATAATTTGTCTACGCCAAGGGTAAACTGAGCACCTTTGCTTAGCTTTTACAGTAATTTTGTTACACAGACTCCCTTTAAAGAGAATATGTCAGCAGGTTTTTACTATTTAATTTGAGACCAGCACATTGTAGAGGCAGAGACCCTGATTCCAGCGATGTGTCACTTACTAGGCTGCGTGTTACGATTTCAATAAAATCATTGTTTTAGCAGCAGACCATTATTACTAGAGGACTAGTTTTCTTGTGCCATTTAGTCTTGCTACTCTGTGTAACCCCACCCCTGATTGTAGTGGGCGGGGTTATACAGAGCTCAGTGTTCAGAGCTCTACAGCAGAGAAAATGTGGATTTTAAGAAAACTGCTCCACGCAGCCCAGTAAGTGATACATCGTTGGAATCAGGATCTCCTTCCCTGCATCACACTGTCTTCAGATTACATAGCAAAAACCTGATGACATATTGTCTTTAAGTAAGTGCACACCTATAGGCATGGATATAAACCTGAATCATATGGCAGCTTGGGTAACATTGCTACCATGGCTTCCTTGCAGATCTGAGAGCCTGCATATTCCGGATATATTCTACCAGCATTTATTTTTGCTCCTTAAAAAATAAAAAAAGAGATTTTGATTGGCAATCGCCCTTATTTCAGACATCTGAATGTGTGGTAATAGCATCTGAAAAGCACTTTGTTGATTTCATCCCGTAGACATACAGTTTTAATGGTTGATCTGTCAGACCCAGTAAATCCGATGTCAGAGTCATAGACAGGAGGGCAATGATAAGAAAATTGAATGTTTTTTGTTGATGAGGGTACATGTTAAAATGTGTTGAACTTCCGATATATTGCATTTCATTATGATCCTTTCTTATAAAGGCTGTCTGACATTTGTAGCGTTCAGTTATTGCCATCTGTAATGGGATTTGTGAGAATATTTATGGAGACGTTGGCTTCTTCTCTTTCTGTTCTGTTAGTGGCATGAGCTAATTAAAGGGATATTCCAACACAAAAAAGTTAGATTTACCGTAAATATCTGATAGGTAGGATCCCCCCAAAACATCTCCCAAAGCTGGAACCACTCTGTGGCTTTGGTTCATTCTTGGCTTAATTACTGTAATTGGACTTTCTCTCCCTAAACTTTCTCCTCTCCAATCTATTCTGAATGCAGCAGCCAAGCTAATATTGCTATCCAGACACTACACTGATGGCTTCATCCTGTGTCAGTCACTGCACTTGTTACCCATCCAATAAAGAATTCAAAATAATTGTATAACTCCCAATCTTCAAGCTCTACACACTGCTGCACCATCCTACATATTTTCATCATTCCAGTCTACCTCCCTATTAGTCCTCTCTGTAATGCTGTATTGGTCCACATCGCCTCCCTTATCAGTTAATATCACCATAGATATCCTCTCCACCTAACTACAGCAGCCTACATCTCGTCTATCATCTCTACAACCCTACTTTTCCTCTTTACAGTGCCCTGCATCGCCTCATTATCTCTATCTACCACCCTACCAGTCCTCTCCACAGTGCTGCGCTGTCCTACATCTCCTCATTATCTCTGTCTAGCACCCTATCTATCCTCTCCACAATGCTGCACCACCCTACATTCCTGCCCTCGTCGCTGACTATCATCCTACTGTACCTGTCCTCTCCACAGCGCTCCCCTGCCCTACATTTCCTCATCATCTTTGTCTATTACTCTATCCGTCCTTTCCACAGTGCTGCACCACCATACATCTCTTCCTCATTTCTGTCATCCCCCCTATCCTCTACACAGTGCTACACCACCCTACATCTATTTGACACCTCTGTCTACCACCTTACTTAATCTCAAATTTATAATAAGTACAGTTGGAATTTTTAGTGCTATAGTGCACATTTAGTGCTAGCTTTTTTGTTTTTTCACCTTACTTACTCTGTGCATAGTGCTGCATCACCCTACTTCTTGAGCTCCTCTCTATCACCCCACCAGTCCTCTCACACAATGCTGCGTCACCTTACATCTCTTCCCTCATCCTTGACTATAATCCTACCTGTTCTCTCCACGTTCTCTCCTACCTCTTCTCATCTCAGTCCTAACACCTTATTACTCCTCTCTACAGTGTTGCACCGCTCTACATCTTCTCGTCACCTCTATCTGCCATCGTACTCATCCTCTCCACAGTCATGAACTTTACTACATCTTTCCCTTCATCTCTGTCTACCACCTTACACATCTTGTCTACAGTGCTCCACAAAGCATCTGCCCCTCATCTCTACTACCCTAACTGTCCTCTGCACAGTTCTGCACCGCCCTTCATCTCTTCCCTCATCTTAGGCGGGCTTTGCACGTTGCGACATCGCAAGCCGATGCTGCGATGTCGCACGTGATAGTCCCCGCCCCCGTCGCCGGTACAATATCTTGTGAAAGCTGGCGTAGCGAAAATTATCGCTACGCCGACTTCACATGCACTCACCTGCCCTGCGACCGTTGCTCTGGCCGGCGACCCGCCTCCTTATTAAGGGGGCGGGTCGTGCGGCGTCACTGCGACGTCACACGGCAGGCGATCAATAGGAGCGGATATGAGCAGGATGTAAACATCCCGCCCACCTCCTTCCTTCCGCACAACCTACGGAAGCCGCGGTGACGCCGGTAGGAGATGTTCCTCGCTCCTGTGACTTCACACACAGCGATGTGTGCTGCCGCAGGAGCGAGGAACAACATCGGACCGTCGTGTCAGCGTAATTATGGATTATGCCGACACTGCACCGATGATACGATTACGACGCTTCTGCGCTCGTTAATTGTATCATCTAGGCTTTACACACTGCGATGTCGCATGTGATGCCGGATGTGCGTCACTTTCAATTTGACCCCACCGACATCGCACCTGTGATGTCGTAGTGTGCAAAGCCCGCCTTAGTCTTCCACATTACCCTTCCTATCTACAGTTGTGCACCGCTCTTCATCTCCTCCCTCATCTTAGTCTTCCACATTACCCTTCCTCTCTACAGTTCTACACCGCCCTTCATCTCCACCCTCATCTTAGACATCCACATTACCCTTCTTCTCCACAGTTCTGCACCACCCTTCATCTACTCCCTCATTTTAGTCAAGCACATTACCCTTCCCCTCCACAGTTCTGCACCGCCCTTCATCTCCACCCTCATCTTAGTCATCCACATTACCCTTCTTCTCCACAGTTCTGCAACGCCATTCATCTCCTCCCTCATCTTATGCGGGCGTCACATGAGACGATCTATCGTGCGATTTGTCGTCGGGGTCACGGTTTTCGTGACGCACATCCGGCATTGTTTGCGACGTCGTTTCGTGTGACACCTACGAGCGTCTCAGAACGCAAATCGGTTACAAATTGTGTATCGTTTACACGTCGTTTATTTTAAAAAAATCGTTTATTTTTCTTGTGTGGCGCCCTAGCCAGGTCGTCACAGGTAACACTCACACACCCCCACCCCCACTAGACAGTAACATTAGCCAAACATAAAATCCTTGTTGCCTCCCTCCAGGGTCTGATGTCCACACCAAGCGGTTGGCCCCACCCACCGAGGAGTTCACAGGCCTGGAGGCAGGAAAAGTGGGAGTTGAGTGTTGGAGTTTGAAGAGTGAGAAGTAAACACTTGGGTCTTGGGTGTCTGGGTTTGTGGCTCAGGCACCGACAGCAAGGTTGGCAGACTGTGGTGGCCATCTGCAGGAGTGGTGAAGCAACGTGGAACCGTAGGACCGGGGTCGGGCGTTGGCCCGCCGGTACCGACCGGGGAGCGAAGTGAAGCCAGCACACACAGGCAGGGCCATCGGACCCCGACCAGGCTTGGAGCCGCCGACAATAGTCAAATCTGAATGTGACCGGAACCCCAAGGGTTTCCTAACAGCCAAAGACCCGATAGAAGGCAACCGCCCACACCGTGAGGGTATACAGCTACCGCCTAAGGCTAGAGACCCAAGGGCCAGCGCCTGCGGGCAAACGGGCTCCTCCGGCATCCATACACCGGGGAGCGGACTACCGTTGGGGATCCATAGTAGTCAAACAAGTACATCAAGGTGCAGGAAAAGAGCCACCATCACCTGTCTGGGGAGAGACACTGCAGCCGGCTGCGGGACCCGTCCATCCAGCCGTTTGGTTTACCGAGGACGTTGTGCATCTCTTACTGAGTACACCCGTGCCATCCGGCACCGCGCCGCGCTGTCCCTGCAACCCTGCACCTCACCAATCCTGCCTCCCCGTCACACCACCGGGCCCCGGGACCACCAACCCCTACCCACGGAGGGGGAAAACAACATCCCAGCTGCTCCCTACCATCGCTCCCGGGAACCCCCGTCACCAGCAGCGGTGGTGCCCATCTTCACCACGACCCGTGGGTGGCGTCACGGACTAAATCCCCCAAACCAACCACCCTTTTCACTCACGGGCGAGGGGCGCCGCTCGAGTCCCCGGATCCGGCCCACCGCTCGAGCCACCGAGCAGCCGCAGCAGCGCCGGACCCGAGCGCTGGTGAGCGACCAGCAGCAGCGGCGGCGTCCTCCCCGCCCGCGACATTGCGCCGGTTGTTCATCGTACCCGGGATAGCACACATCGCTCCGTGTGACACCCCGGAAATGATGAACTGCAGCTTACCTGCGGCCGCCGGCAATGCTGAAGGAAGGAGGTGGGCGGGATGTTTACGTCCCGCTCATCTGCGCCCCTCCACTTCTATTGGCCGGCGGCTGTGTGACGCCGAACGTCCCACCCCCTTCAGGAAGTGGATGTTCGCCGCCAACAGCGACGTCGCTCAGTAGGTAAGTACGTGTGACGGGGGTTTAACGACTTTGTGTGACACGGGCAGTGATTTGCCCGTGATGCACAATTGACGGGGCGGATACGATCGCTCGTGCGATCGCACAATAGATCGTATTGTGTGACGCCCGCATTAGTCTTCCACATTACCCTTCCTCTCTACAGTTCTGCACTGCACTGCATCTCCTCCCTCATCTTAGTCATCCATATTATCCTTCTTCTCCCCAGTTCTGCACCTCCCTTCATCTCCTCCCCTATTTTGTTTACCACCCTATCCATCCTCTCCATTCTGTTAATGATTTAAGACTAACGTCCTCCATAATCCCTATCTTCCACTCCCAAAACTTTTCTCATCCTGCGGCAGATTTTTGGTATGTACTACCCCAAAAATCAGGTTAATTCCCAGTATTAACAATTTTCAAACACATTTTTTAGTCAGGCCCTTCATATTCACTAATCCAATGCTTGTGTATTTCCCCTTTCTTATATTTTATTCTGAACCTGATCCCTTTATACAATAGTATTCTCCACACTTCTTCCAAAAATACTTACATCATTGTTCCGCCTGCCCTGGGGTGCTGACGTCTCGTAAGCTGGAGACCTACATCATTGTGCTTGCTTGCCCTGGGGTGCTGACGTCTCGTAAGCTGGAGACCTACATCATTGTGCTTGCCTGCCCTGGGGTGCTGACGTCTCGTAAGCTGGAGACCTACATCATTGTGCTTGCTTGCCCTAGGGTGCTGACGTCTCGTAAGCTGGAGACCTATAGCTACTTGTAGCTTTCAAGATTGAGAGTAGTATTGGCTTTTGCCTCCCTGCTCTACCATAAGATCCAATGCCATCGACGTTATGGCCTGGATCTTGGCGCTAGTGATGCCACTTTTTAGGAGCATCAATTTTTTGTTTTGCTTTTGGATATTTGCCTAGATAAGTAGTTTTGGTATGTCCGCTACTCCTGGGAAGACTCAGAGTCTCACCTTTCAATGTAATTGAGGTCAATTACGCTTTTCCTAGTTTTGTCTCTGACTTTGCACCTGTTTATGTCATGTACTTTCCGTGCAAAGATCATAGTGGTAAGCGGCCACCGTCACATCATTACAATATACCCTTTGTCTGCAATTCCCCGCGACGTCTAGTTATAACTGGTGCTGAGTTCCCAGGTATAATAACTGATTATTATCACTACATAGTGACAGAGTGAATGCCTTCACTGACAAGTTCTCTCTGGGAGTTTAATTGGTGGGCTATTGTCCCCAGGCAGGACCACCCATCCTCCCCGTGTAGCTCTAACCTTTCTGTATCCTCCTCCATACTCTGCATTCATTCTTGCACCTTGGCTGGTAACAGCTACAGCTTGATTAATGGTGTATTTTTATCTGACAGTAATTGGAGTGAAATCACATTCCAGGTGCCACCTCAGTCTCCTATTATTTTCTGCCCACTGCAAGATTTCTCCGCAGCTGGGTGAATGGGATGCTGTGCGCTCACACCCACTCTATTGACACATTTGGAGACTACTCCAGGTTTTATCACTAATAATTCCGGAAAAGTTGATTTCCTTACACATACGGTAGTCTATTGGGATGTCCTGTCTTCGACTTAGATCTTCAGGTGATTATGTGCCATCTCCTCATGACTGGCCTCAGTTTTGGGACCTGATCCGGTGACTTTTTGTTGCATGGTCGGTTTCTTTCCCTGCTGAACTACAGCCTGGTTGGTCTCTGTCCAAATGCTGATGGTCCTTTTATCTTTGTTTCTTCCTTTAGCTTATAGTTAGCTGCTCTCACTTGCTTATTTTATCTGTGTCCTATCCCATCTCGGGTGGGGCTATTTATACTCTCTTTTGAGCAGCCTTCTCAACTGGCTATATTAGAAGATATATGGATGTTTGGAGTTCCAGCTCTACAATTAAGGATATTCTTGCTGTATTATCTTTATTGTTTTCTCTTGACTAGCCTCAGTTTTGGGACTCGATCCTGCAACCGTTTGCTGCATGGTCAGTTTCTTTCCCTGCTGAGCCACAGCCTGGTTGGTCTCTGTCCAAATGCTGATGGTCCTTTAATCTTTGTTTCTTCCTTTACCTTAAAAAGGAAGACAGGTGTTCTCACTTGCTTATTTTATCTCTGTCCCATCCCATCTCAGGTGGGGCTATTTATACTTTCTTTTGACCAGCCTTCTCAACTGGCATTGAAGATACATGAATGTTTGGAGTCCTAGCTCTACAATTAAGGATATTCTTGCAGAATTATCTTTATTGTTTTCTCTTGACTAGCCTCAGTTTTGGGACTCGATCTGGCGACCTTCTGCTGCATGGTTGGTTTCTTTTCCTGCTGAACCACAGCCTCATTGTTTTCTGTCCAAATGCTGATGGTGCTTTTATCTTTGTTCCTTCCTTTGGCTTGTAGTTAGTCAGGTGTTCTCACTTGCTTATTTTATCTCTGTCCTATCACATCCTTGGTGGGGCTACTTATATGGCTATATTACAAAATATATGAATGTTTGGAGTCCCAGCTCTACAGTTAAGGATATTCTTGCTGAATTATCTTTAATGCTTTCTATGAGGTTTGTTTACTAATTTCCCTTTCTAGAATTTTTTCCATTCTGTTACCTTTTGGCTATGGGGTTTTTCATGTATTCCTTAAGTCTTTTTGGTTTCTTCTGTTTTCTTCTATCGTCTCTGTATGACTGTGTGATCATGTTCTTAGCTCTGAGTCTCACCCTCTGCTTGTTTTCACTTCCTTTATGGTTATTGTTGTTTTGTTTTACGCTTTTTTATAGTTGAGGGAGCAGTTAAGGTCACTCAGTGTCATCCGACATTGAGTAGGGGCACCATTACATAATCTTAGGGTGTCAACCCCCGCAATCAGGCAGGGACAAATTAGGGACAGATTTAAAGCATCTCCTGGTCTTAATCTGTGGATTGCAGGATTCACACTTCTCCTGGTTTGTCCATCCCCATTTGACTGGTAGGGCACAGTGACAGCACTTGTCTTTCTTTTAATAATCATATAATGACCCCAAACTTCAGTGCGACCCTTGTCATTCATCATGGATGGGCAAACACATAGTTAAACTTTGGTTTTGCGGAAGACTTCTTATAAGTCATAGTCGATCATTAACCACCTTGACTTGCTTGGTTCATCAAGTGGAAGGCTCTTTGAGATCAATTCTGTTCCAATTTAGGTACAATTGACTTTTCCTCGACTTCTTTGAAGTTTTAACTATCACCAATGTCCAAAGGCTTGTATACCCATCCATAGCAAGTGAAAAAAATAACAAAAAAACAAGATTTTCTTCTTGCTTGTCCTTCACAACACTACAGTATTCCATCTCGATCTTTCAACCTTGTCTCCTGTTACAATTCTTCTGCCATACACTGTACAAGTAAGTAAATCCGTCTTGTATTGTAGGAACTCCATCTTCCTTCTTATCCATTTTTTTCCTCACTATTTGGAGTTTGACAAGTTTGCAGATTTTTGCTAGGTTCCTGATTTCGTAACATGCAGTTTTCCTTCTTTTCCTATTGCAGGAGATCATGTTTTCTGATAGTATCAAACAAATAGAAAAAATCCAGCAAATGTATAAAAATTTTAAAACATCACCTTTATTCCAGTAATTAAAAAATGATCAAATAGTTATAAAACATGTAGAAAAGGGGGAGGGAGACACTTGGTCTACACATTTCAAGCTCACCGCTCTTAAGGCGACTTTACACAGAGCGACATCGCTGCCGATCGTATCCGCCTCCGTCGTTTGTGCGTCACAAGCAAATCGCTGCCCATGGTGCACAATATCGTTAGTCCCCGTCACAGATACTTACCTGCCTAGCGACGTCACTGTGGCTGGCGAACTGCCTCCTTTCTAAGGGGGCGGTTTGTGAGGCGTCACAGCGACGTCACACGGCAGGCGACCAACAGAAGCGGAGGGGTGGAGAGCAGCCGAAGGAAAGACACGCCCACCTTATTGCCGGAGGACGCAGGTAAGGTGGTGTTAATCGTTCCTGGGGTGTCACACGTAGTGATGGGTGTTGCCTCAGTAACAACGAACAATCTGCGTCCAGCACCATCAATAATATTTGGGATTTGAACGATTTGTCAACGATCAACGATTAAGTGAGTATTTTTGATCGTTAGCGGTCGTTCGTACATTTCACACGCAACAACGTTGCTAACGAGGCCGGATGTGCGTCACGAATTCCGTGACCCCAACGACATCTCGTTAGCGATGTTGTTGCGTGTAAAACCCCCTTCAGTCTTGACCAATGGGTAGACCAAGTGTCTTCTCCCCTTCTTTTTCTACATATTTCTATAACTTTTGATCCTTTTTTAATTACTGGAATAAAAGTGATGTTTTAACATATTTAGCTACTTGCTGCAGATGCCGGATTTTTTTCTGTTTGATACTGTGCACACAAGATGGCTGATTGTTCTACCTCAGCCAAAAATCCAGTTATGTGACAAAGGGAGTATTAGGCTCACCTCATGAGGAGGATCCTCCAAGCCTGAGGTCTAGGTGTGCACCCAGGTGATGGGCATTGGTGCAGCAGGCAGATGAGGAGACAGGAATCAGATTTTCTGGAAGCCACAGGCAAATAGGAGACATCCTGGAGACCAGAGATTAATAGAAGAAGTACTGGAAGCTGCAGGCAGACAGAAGACATCCTGGATACCACAGACAGGTAGCAGAGGTCCTGGAGACGATAAACAGTTAGCAGAGGTGCTGGAGATCACAGACAAATAACAGAGGTCCTGGAGACTGCAGAGAGGTAGCAGAGGTCCTGGAGACCGTAGACAGTTAGCAGAGGTGCTGGAGATCACAGACAGATTACAGAGGTCCTGGAGACCGCAGATGGTTAGCAGAGGTCCTGGAGACTGTAAACAGTTAGCAGAGGTACTGGAGACCACAGACAGATAGCAGAGGTCCTGGAAACCACAGACGGTTAGCAGAGGTCCTGGAGACTGCAGAGAGGTAGCAGAGGTCCTGGAGACCGTAGACAGTTAGCAGATTTCCTAGAGACTGTAGACAGATAGCAGAGGTCCTGGAGACCGCAGACAGATTTCAGAGGTCCTGGATACTGCAGACGGGTAGCAGAGTTCCTGGAGTCCCCAGACAGGTAGCAGGGGTTCTGGAGACTGCAGACAGGTAGCAGAGGTCCTGGAGACCACAGCTAGTTAGCAGAGGTACTGGAGACCGCAGACAGGTAGCAGAGGTCCTGGAGATCACAGACTGTTAGCAGAGGTCCTGAAGACCGCAGACAGATAGCAGAGGTCTAGGAGACAGCACACATGTTGCAGAGGTCCTGGAGAGTGCAGACAGGTAGCAGAGATCCTGGAGACCGCAGATAGGTAGGAGAGGTCCTGGAGATCACGGACTGTTAGCAGAGGTCTTGAAGACCGCAGACAGATAGCAGAGGTCCAGGAGACAGCACACAGGTTGCAGAGGTCCTGGAGAGCGCAGAAAGGTAGCAGAGGTCCTGGAGACCACAGACAGTAAGCAGAGGTCCTGAAGATCACATACAGGTAACAGAGGTCCTGGATACCACATACAGATAACAGAGGCACAGGAAGCTGCAGGCAGGCAGGACTCAAGAACACAAGAGTCTTAATACCAAGACACAAATTTGTGTCTCGGTGAGCCTTATCTAGGCCCAGGCAAATGAGCATATGGGATCACGAAAGGCCATCTGCAAAGACCAATGTAGATCACAAGAGAGCTTAGCAGATCAGAGTGAAGAAAGCAAATCCCGGATCCAGGACAGGTGCATAACAGGGAGGCTAGCACAGTGTGCCCTTCCTAGTTGTAATTTGTTGGGTTGGTATGTTGATGCCTTGGTGCCACTAGGTAACATTTTTTTCCATTCCTACAGCAGGTTGCACTGTCTCTCGTGTTATCACTGTGCGCACACTCCCCTATGGGGCAGCATTTATACAAAGTTGTATGTACGCAAATTAGTTCCCACCGTCAAGTCAGGTGTCAGTCACCAAACAGTCACCTTTCTGACCCTTGCGTCAGATAGAAACTCAGTTTACCAACAAAAATAGAAAATGGAGACTTCATTCATCTTCTTGCATACCAAGTAAACCTTCCAAAAAACAGCTTTCCTCAACAATCTGCACCTACAAGCTAAAACAACACAATCTTTAGTTTTCAGTGTTCATGAGATTGTTGGTACATCGGGTGCCCTTGCAAGGATGTGTTGTACTTCTACAGTAACTTAGCTTTGTTGTCCAACGTGTGCTATCAAGGGGAAAAATGAATGTCCTGCAAGTAGGGATGGGCACACCATGCAAAATTCGTCTGTTTGCACTTTATGTCCTGGGAAATTCGATCTGCGGAGGATTATTCTCTGGGAATTCAATGTTCCTTATTATGCTGTGGGGTCTCTCCAGATCTTAGAGCACCGGTACCTCTATTCCTCTCTACTACCCATTCATTCCTTAATGCTTCTTTGGATCGGCGTTGGCAGTGCTGAAATATTCAGTGACTCAGTCTGGTTTTCCTAGGTCCGAGAAGATACTGCTCATGCCATTGTCGTGGGCGGGGTGGGCGCTGTGCTCACCACGCTCAGGTCCGGCGCTGCTGCTGCTCGGTGGCTCGAGCGGTGGGCCGGATCCGGGGACTCGAGCGGCGCTCCTCGCCCGTGAGTGAAAGGGGGATGTTTGGTTTGGGGATTTGGTCCGTGACGCCACCCACGGGTTGTGGTGAGGTTGGACACCACCGCTGCTGTTGACGGGATCCCGGGAGCGATGGCAGGGAGCAGCTGGGATGTTGTTTCCCCCTACGTGGGTAGGGGTTGGTGGTCCCGGGGCCCGGTGAGGTGACGGGGAGGCAGAGTCGGGCAAGGTGCAGGGGGCGCTTGGACTGCGCAGCGTGGTGCCGGACGGCACGGTAGTACTCACTCAGCCACAAATGGATGCAAGTCTCTGGTAAAACAAACGGCTGGATGGACGGGTCCCGCAGCCGGCTGCTGTGGTTTCTCCCGGACGGTTGGTGGTGGCTGCCTTTCCCTGCACCTTTTGTGTATCTTCAGTCCCGATGGCTTCCCACCGGTAACCCGCTCCCCAGCATGGATATGTGCCGGAGAAGCCCTTTTGCCCGCAGGCTCTGGCCCGGGGAACTCTAGCTGTGGCGGTAGCTGTATTTCCCTTTTGCTGTTTGGACGGTTGCCTTCAATCGGGTCTTGGCTGTTTGGAAACCCCTGGGGTTCCGGTCACTAACGGATTTGACCTGTTTAACGGTGACTCCAAGCCTGGTCGGGGTCCGCAGGCCTGCCGGTTTGTGCTGGCTTCACTTCGCTCCCCGGTTCGGTACCGGCGGGCCACCCCCCGTCCCCGGTCCTACGGTTCCGCATTGATCTGCCTCTCTTGCAGACGGCCACCACCGTCTGCCAACCTTGCTCTTGATGCCCGGGCCACGTACCCAGACACAGTCAGTTTGCTCCTCTTCTACCACTTTACTCCTCACTCTTTCCCTTCCCTCACGTCACTGACTTCCTTTCCCGCCTCCAGGACTGTGAACTCCTCAGTGGGTGGGGCCAACTGCCTGGCTCCACCCCACCTGGTGTGGACATCAGCCCCTGGAGGGAGGCAACAAGGATTTGTGTCTGACTGATGTGCCTATCTCGGGGTGGGGGTGTTGTGTTGTAGTACCTGTGACGACCTGGCTAGTCCAGGGCGCCACATTTCCCCTTGGTTAAATGCAGACCATCCGCGGGCTGCCACCAGTTACGGTAGTGGCGGGCCTGGGCCATCTCTTTCCTCCAGGCCCATCCTCCAAATCAGCCTCTCCGGAGGCGGCAACGGAATCATGCCAACATATTTACATTTCCACTAGTTTGTGGTTGCCCTGCTAGTTCTCAGGCATGTCCATAAGCAGTTTCTTATGCACGGTACAAAGGGTCCCTACGGGGACTACTTGCCGGCAACGGCCGGTTCAATCACTGTCGACAATCAGGTAACATCTTCGGTTGATTACTTTTATCATTCAACAGGTAACGGTACTGGTGGTCCCAACGGGGACAACGGTGCAACGGAGGGACCGCGGCCTTCACTGCTCCCTTTCATACTCTTCACCCGGCCCCAGGTGAAGAAACACGGGTACCAGCCCCTCCAGCGCACGGCAGGCGTGACGGGGAAGAGCCGCCTGATATCCATTATTTCCGCTCCATGGGATGTAAGTGGCCTCCATGTCATGCAAGCCGACGACTCCCTCCTCCTCCGAGACAGGCTCTGTGTCAGGCCCAGAGTCACTATCATCCGTTCCTGTGCCAGGCGGGTTGCCACCAGCTTCCGCAGTCTCCGGGCTCGTCACTCTTTCTGCTGCCGCTGCAGGGGGCCGCAAGCCAGACGGACCAGCAGCGGCGGGGCACGCGGGCAGGGAAGACGAAGGCAGTATGGGGGCCAGGGGCAGACCGGGTCCCTCAGCCGCAGCGGCCGGTCCCTCAGGGACACAGGGGCGGGGGTCGCTCACCAGCTCCTCCATCATGGCCTCCATCCCGTACACCCGGGCGACCGCAGCTAGCTCCTCCACCTCCGCGGTCCACTGCTCCATCAGAAGACATATCTGATTCCGGTAGCGCTGACAGACCCCCGCCGTTCGGGCCCTGAGCCATGCCGCTGTTCCGGGCACCGGCCCCGGGATCTCTGCGTGGCCGGACGGGGCGGACATGTTGGCAGCGGTATCTTCCAGGAACCCAAAATATGGCCGCAAAGTCCTGGCGTCCCTGCTTTTATAGCCGCGGTTTACATGCGGCCGGACGCCATCCGTCCCCCCTTGGTCTTTTCTCAGCACCTCCTCTTCAGGGGCGGAGCTTCGGCTTTTGCGCCTCCACTGCTCGAGAAGACGCTGGAGCGGGAAAATCTTCGCGCCCAAGATGGCGGCTTCTGAAATTTTTCGGCCGGACACTGCCTGAGGGACACAAGGCGCACCTCTACCAGCCGGTTGAACGGTAAGATCCTGTTCGTGACGCCAAGTTGTCGCGGGCGGGGAGGGCGCTGCGCTCACCATGCTCGGGTCCGGCGCTGCTGCTGCTGCTGCTCGGTGGCTCAAGCGGTGGGCCGGATACGGGGACTCGAGCGGCGCTCCTCGCCCGTGAGTGAAAGGGGGAAGTTTGGTTTGGGGATTTGATCCGTGACGCCACCCACGGGTTGTGGTGAGGTTGGACACCACCGCTGCTGTTGACGGGGATCCCGGGAGCGATGGCAGGGAGCAGCTGGGATGTTGTTTCCCCCTCCGTGGGTAGGGGTTGGTGGTCCCAGGGCCCGGTGAGGAGACGGGGAGGCAGAGTCGGGCAAGGTGCAGGGGGCGCTTGGACTGCGCAGCGTGGTGCCGGACGGCACGGTAGTACTCACTCAGCCACAAATGGATGCAAGTTTCTGGTAAAACAAACGGCTGGATGGACAGGTCCCGCAGCCGGCTGCTGTGGTTTCTCCAGGACGGTTGGTGGTGGCTGCCTTTCCCTGCACCTTTTGTGTATCTTCGGTCCCGATGGCTTCCCACCGGTAACCCGCTCCCCAGCGTGGATATGTGCTGGAGGAGCCCTTTTGCCCGCAGGCTCTGACCCGGGGAACTCTAGCTGTGGCGGTAGCTGTATTTCCCTTTTGCTGTTTGGACGGTTGCCTTCAATCGGGTCTTGGCTGTTTGGAAACCCCTGGGGTTCCGGTCACTAACGGATTTGACCTGTTTAACGGCGACTCCAAGCCTGGTCGGGGTCCGCAGGCCCTGCCGGTTTGTGCTGGCTTCACTTCGCTCCCCGGTTCGGTACCGGCGGGCCACCGCCCGTCCCCGGTCCTACGGTTCCGCGTTGATCTGCCTCTCCTGCAGATGGCCACCACCATCTGCCAACCTTGCTCTTGGTGCCCGGGCCACGTACCCGGACACAGTCAGTTTGCTCCTCTTCTACCACTTTACTCCTCACTCTTTCCCTTCCCTCACTTCACTGACTTCCTTTCCCGCCTCCAGGACTGTGAACTCCTCAGTGGGTGGGGCCAACCGCCTGGCTCCACCCCACCTGGTGTGGACATCAGCCCCTGGAGGGAGGCAACAAGGATTTGTGTCTGACTGATGTGCCTATCTCGGGGTGGGGGTGTTGTGTTGTAGTACCTGTGACGACCTGGCTAGTCCAGGGCGCCACACCATCACCGAAATGGAAATTTTTGTAAAATTCGAATGGAAGTGAATTCCATTCCAATTTATTCGCTCATCACTACTGGAAAGGATGGAGATACTATGGTATAGATATGGTGGATCCAGTCTCTACACGGAGAGTGAAACATGGAGTGAAGCCACCAAAATTGAGGAGGCTCAATCGCCATGACTCTGCAACCTCATAAGAAAATCTACTGTGAGAACCAGGTGCAACATCCGTTTGTTTACTTGATCCTCCCCCTCAGTACCATCATTTTTGCCCATTTTTTTGCTTCTCCAACTTCAGGAGAAGCACGCCAACCAACATACTTCAAGTGGTATTTTGATAACTGTAGCCAAGGAACAAGAACTGAATGTCACTGACTTTCCTCTGTTACAGATTTTGGTGACAAGTTTTGGGTCAGAGTCTTACTTTATCTTGTAGGACTCTGTTTATTAAATGGATTCCCTTTCCTTTAGGGAGGAGAGGGTTAATGTCAGTTCTCCTTCCAGCAGCTCCTGACTCCTGGACAGGTGTTTCTGGTTTGGACCAGTCCCAGGTCTTATAAATACCCTCAACTTCCACCATTGGGTGCATGTTATTTTCATTCATTTGGAAGCTTACCCAGGAGGTGGAAGGAGCTGGAGAAACCCTCTCTGTAACTTTCCTTGTTAGCTGCAGCATTGGTGCTTGCTGCAGCATTTCTAGGTATGCTAGTGTGGTGCCCCTGAGGCTTCAGTCACCACAGGGTACCTCACCTCACTTAAGGTGCAGTATTCATCTTGGGTAAGGAGGGGGCTAACCACCGGTGTTTCCACATTTCCCCTTACATACAGCTTAGGTACCTTCTCACTGGGTACTGGACTAGGGTAGGCTGGGGGTGGCCATAACGATGCATGGGACTTTCCCAGTCACTAGGACAACTACCTGGGGGGCGGGTACCACTTGGTGTAGAGGCAGGAGCAACCTTATACAGTCTTCAGTTAAGTCGGGACTTCATTTCTGGCAGCAAGATACCATTTTTCTACCTTCTTTACCTTCACGAAGCCTGAGGCTTGGAGCGGGAAGCTCAGCACGGGTTCCTAACTCCTGGAGGGACATCCCTCGGGAAAGAACACTTTCAAATACTGATGGCTACCTCTTACTTATCCGGGATTGGCTGGAGCCCATCACGGCAGAGACCGGTACCCCCGGGCAACCAAAGGACAGCGAGTAAAGACCTAGAACTGCAACTGCCGTGTCTGTCCTCCTTTGCCAGCGCCCCGCGCTTCGGTGCCATCGGCCATTACTACCTCCATCATCTTCCCTGGGGCCTAGCTTCTCCTGCGTGAAGCTGAACTACCTTAGCTATGACACCATCCACCCCAGAGGACAGCGACCGCAGCGGTGGCTAATCCCTGGCCGTGTACCGCAGTGGTGTCACGACGAGACAACTCGTAACATCCTCTCAACCTCATCCTCTACCTCCCTTCCTCATCCCATCCTCCAATTCCTCCCTTTTATTGTAAACCTCGGGGCCACAAAACTGGGCAAGGGCCACCCATTACATCGCCAGACCCGACATCACTGGACTGGCGAAGAGTACATTTAACCCCTTGCCCCGCGGGTACTACACTAGTTGTACGGTATGATTGTGACCTAGTAGTTAGTTGTCCTTCCCTTCTTTTATATTTTTTCCCTTTGTGCACTTTTAATACTAGAAGTCCCAGAGAAGGGTCATTTGCCATTTTTACCATTGAAACTCTTTGGAGCTCGAAATTCCTGGGACATCTAGTGTTAATGGACCCTTTGTGTGTGGTTGCCATGTGTATGAGTTGTTGTAGTTGTTACCCCTGTTTTGTCCTTTTTTGTCGATAGGGTGTTGACTTCTGTTCTTGCCCCTTCCCCTCGAGTGGTGGGTTGTGGACAAGGACAGGAGATAGGGCCTAGGTTGGCGGCGCGGACCTCCCTACCTTTAAGGGTACCTCCGGGTGTTAGGGTGAGCGCAGGGGCCCCAGTCTTAGGTCCAGCATAGGCTTCCCGGGGTTCCCTTGGCACATCAGCCTGCATGGGAACTGCATACAAAAGGCTATTTTCCAAGTTGTAGACAGAAAACAATAGTATACTATTGGTAAGGAGTTGTTATAAGACTGAATGTATCTGCCTTGTTCGGAAAACCACATTTCATCCAGTGACTTCATCTGCGTGTCGGCACGATTTGCTTACATCCCGAAAAATCACTCCTTACTAATATGAAAATGGCATGAGCGGCTGATGTTGGGTATCCACCGGCTTACCAAGGCTTAGATAGTCGCCACATTTGTCGAAAGAACATATTTGAAATAAATTACAAATTCCAAGAAGGGAGCTGGAAATCGTGGGAGGACACATTCAGCAGAAGCTCAGGGATGCAGATCATCAATCATAACAGTGGTGAAAAGTCATCTTCTCCCCCCCAAAACAGCTGCATCCACAGAAATGTGAGTCCATTTTCCAGCCCGGTCACAATACATTCACATATCAATCCTTCACAGGAAAACCATCCAAATCAAATCCAGTGACATGAAACCGAAATTCATTTATGACTGTGATGTCTGCTGAAAGAAGTAATTAACGACAAATGGAGGAAAAACAAACTGAAATTGAAATTTCATCCCCAGAAAAGGATTTTTAAAG
Source organism: Anomaloglossus baeobatrachus (assembly GCF_048569485.1). Lineage (NCBI taxonomy): Eukaryota > Metazoa > Chordata > Amphibia > Anura > Aromobatidae > Anomaloglossus > Anomaloglossus baeobatrachus. Next base: position 104,120,897 of record NC_134364.1, read on the forward strand.
GTCCGTAAAGCATTAATTAAAGAACATGATATTAGTTTAGGTGAGTCGTAAGAGTCAATGCAGTAACTTTTTATTTTAAAGGGGTTGTTTCATTGGGAAGATGGAAGTTGGACCATGAGTTAGCTGGGTTTGTGTCACATCAGAGAGTACAGGCGTTCAGCGTGCAGCGTAACACACGGGTAACAACGGGATTGGCGTGTTGATAGAGGGGACACCTCCTGCAACTCACCTGAATCTGCACCCTATGCTCCCTAACATCCCTATACGGCTCCTTCCCCCCATCGCCGTCACATGCCTAGGCTCTTGCTCGCCCCTGGCTAGTGAGAAGGCCAGCAAGAATGTGCCGCCCCCGGGGAAGCAGCCGAGCTGCTCGGATCCGGGTTCGCTGTGGCTCAAGGGCCTCCGGACCCGGGGGTCATGTGGCCACTCAAATGAAAGGGGGGTATTTACAGGGGAATGGATATATAGTTTGTGATGCCACCCATGGTGTACTGTAATTTGGGGAGTACCGCTGCTGACGTTGGGAGTACCTGGGATGATGAAGTGGAGCAGCAAGGTGTCGTAGTCCTCCAAGGGTAGGGGGGATGCCCAAGGACTCGGTGTGGGGTGCCGTGGGATGCAGGGGTCACTCTCGTACTCAGTCAATAAGCAGACGCTGACAACCGGGTAAACCAACTCTCTGGGTGCCGCTGCCGCCGAGGGGAGCTCGTCCGGGTCCCATCCCCTATAGTGTTGCCTGGTGATCTGTGATCTGCCTCCTGACACTAAGTTTAACTTTAACGTGGTGTAGTAAGTATGGAACTAGCCGGACCCCACTCCCCACTGTGGCTAAGTGTGGGAGCCTGCTCTCAGGGCTCACGCTTGGGATTTTCTGGACCGTTTTGGATTGGAAAGTCCTATCCTCCTCGTTGCGCTAGTGCCCCGATTCTGTAGCAGGTGGGAACAGATCATAAAGGCTCTGTTCTCCTCATATGAATTGTCGGGTTGCCTGAAGCTACTCCCCAACCTAGGGTCCGTGTACCCCGTCGTGCCTTCAGTCCCAGACCGGTGATAGTGCTAGGCTGCCGGCTGTCCACCTCGACAGGTGCAAGCACCTTGCCACAATCCCCTGCGACCGGGGGTCCGACTCCTCTAGTCCCAGACCATCGTCTGCAACCTAGACAGTTCCTCCAGGAGCCACCACTCCCGACTTCCTCTCACTCTCTCCTCTCTACACACACTCTGACTACACTCCTCACCTCCCCTCCCTGACCCCCCCAGGTGGGTGGCTCTATTAAACTCAAGCCATCCACTGGTGTGCCTGGTGGGTGTGGTGCAGGGTGTATTTAGGATTTGATTTGCTGTTGGAGGCAACACTATTTAGATAGGGACCCAGAACTAAGAGGGAGGCGGAATACTGCACGGGAGGGCAGTTTGTGCAGTACCCTGTGACGACCTGATAGTCCAGGGGCGTCACAAGAACACTAGTCTCACCACTGCAATAATACAAGACAAGTTAAGGGAGACAGACAGAGGGAACATAGACACAAGAAGAAAAACACTTCAAGCTCTTCTAATGCAGCAAAACACCACCTCTGCAATAGTCACGACTCCTCTTCCAAAGACAGACTCTTTCAAAAGTGGTCCGCATAGGATTGACAATCTATAACCGGCAATAGATGTTAAGACACATGACTTTTTATAGAATGGTCACAAAAGAGCTGCACCTGAGATTAAGGCTACAAAGGACAGCCAGATAGGAAAGAGTCCTTGATCCCCACAGCATAAAAGAAAGTAGATTCACTTACTACATACAAGATGTGAACAATAAAGTGTTTTGACCTTCTGGTTCCAGACTCCCCAGACGTCTCCCCAGAGAGGGACACACTCATGACTGTCTGGTTTTGGAATTCCTTGACAATTAGCTGACAACTCAGGGTGAAGGTAAAGGTTGTTATAAATGTCCCTTATAGAGAAATATAGTATCACATGGTGTGTTATCCAATAATCATCTTAAAGAGTAATTGTTTTCTATGTTATCTAAGAGCAGCATGATATAGGGGCTGAATCCCTGTTTGCAGTGATGTGTCACTTATTAGGCTGTATTTTGCTTACTACAATCAGTGTTTTATCAGTAGGAGCTTGTCAGTTGAGGACTACATGTCTTGTGCCTTCTAGTCCAACCCTGCCCCCACTTCTGATTAGCAGCTCGTTGACAATACAGAGAAAGCAGCCAATCAGTGATGTGGGCGGGGTTATGCACAGCTCAACGTTCCGTGTTCTACTAGATCAACACCAAAGAAAACTTTAATTCTATCACAACTGCTGCACCCAGTAAACTCAGTGATACATCGCTAGAATCAGGGTCTCTGCGCCTACATCATGCTGCTGTCAGATTACATAGCAAAAAAATGCTGATGGAGTCTCTTTAAGGAACAGAAAAATTACATATTAAGTCGATTAGAATTTATGGATCTTTGACATGACCCACTGCAAACTTTATGGAAGCAGAACTATTTGTAAATGGGTTTTCCAAAAATACAAGTTATCCTCTATCCATAGATAATGGGTGTCAGATCGCTGGGATCTCCAGTGATCCTGAGAATAGGGATCCTGTATTACCAGCAGTCCCATAGACAATGAACAGAACAATGTTCAAGCTTGCACACTTGAAGAACCCAGTTTTTGGGATCAAACTTATTCATTTGGAGTACAGATGCTTGCAGTGAAAGGGTCACCACCTGAGTCTCACTAATTTTGCGTATAAGAAGCATTTGTGTCTCACTAACTTTGGGGATAAGCTGCTGCAGGAGCTTGTTCTGATAAGGACAACTCTCAGAGGAGGAGACAGGAGCTGACCCATCACTGCAAGCATCGGTACTCCACATCAGTATGTCCTGATATCAAAGTAGGTAATTAGAGTGGAGAATACCAGAAACTTGGAAACCACTTCCGTGCAACATTTTGGTGACAGTACCCAAACGTACTATTGCAACAGCTCAAAAGACACATTGTAGACCACAGCGTTACAGTGTAACATGAGAGTGTGAGCACCGTATTTCAGCCATACGTTTTCTTCTTTTATCTTACAGCCTCTGAGGTCCTGATTAATTACTTTTTTTTCCAGGTCCTGCTTTCACCTTGCGCATGATCTTTTCTTTGAAGCTCTTAGCTGTGCTGCTATTTTAATATCTTTATAGTTAGAGAGGTGAAATATTTCCCTGGGTGAAAGTCCCAATAAAAAGTGTAATTAAGTATATAATATCTGCCTTCAGTTTATGCGGCGTAATGTCTCAATTTGTAACTCCCTTACAAAGTGATCCGTTATTTTCTATCTACATATTTCATAAAAGAAAAAAAAAATCATAAAAGCGTTGGAATGAAAATTGCTCTGGATTTAAGATGATTTAATAAGTAAATTGCTTCTAGAATAAGACTAATTCTACGGCGACCTTTCCTATAGTATATTGCATTAACAGCACCAGTACTGTTACTCACCTGTCCCGGCTCCAGCGCCAGGTTTATATCCCTTCTCCTGTCCCAGCTCCCTCTGTACTAGTCATACAGACCAGACCTAAGACCTATTAAGGCCTGCTCAGGCATCCATGTGCTACCTGAGTATTCTGGAAAAGTATATCAAATTGCTACCATGTGCAGCACTTTGCCTCATCTTCCTCTAGACTTTGCTCCTGCCATGTGGCTAATTATCCTCCTTGAAACTTCTGCCTGTATTCCAGCATCCAACTACTACTTCCTAGCTCAGTCCTGTGACTTCTGCTGCTATTGCTCATTCAGCTCTGCCCAATCAAGTTAGCAGTTACAAGCTCATATTTGCTATTGAGGTACCAATCTGTTATTCCTGTGGTTAACTGTATCCCTGCTACAAATTTTCGTTTGTATATACGTCTCTGCTATTCCTGTGGTTAACTATATTTCTTCTACAAATTGCCGTTTGTATAAATATACTCCAGCTAATCCTGTGGTCAATCATATCCCTGCTGCAAATTCCCATCTGTATATACGTCACAACAACTATTCCTGTGGTTAACCATATCTCTGCTACTATATATATATATATATATATATATATATATATATATATATATATATTATCCCTGCTATGCCTGTGGAGTGGATAGCCATATCTATTCTACAAATTCCCATTTATTTATATATATACTGTATATATCCCTATTTGTTTATACGTCGCTGCTTTTCCTGTGGTTAACCATATTTCTGCTACTATATATATATATATAGATATATATATATATATCTATATATCTATATATATATATATATATATATATCCCTGCTATGCCTGTGGATAGCCATATCTATTCTACAAATTCCCATTTATTTATATATATACTGTATATATCCCTGCTGTTCCTGTGGTTAACTGTGTCCCTGCTACAAATTCCCATTTGTTTATATGTCGCTGCTTTTCCTGTGGTTAACCATATTTCTCCTACAAATTTCCACTTGTATAAATATAAATCTCTTCTATTCCTGTGGTCAAACGTACCCCTGCTACAAAATTCCCATATGTACATACGTCACCGCTATTCCTGTGGTTAACCATATCCCTGGTAAAAATTCCCGATTGTATATATATCCCTGCTATTGCTATGATTAACCATATTCCTACTACAAATTTCCATTAGTATATACGTCTCTGCTATTCCTGTGGTTAACCATATTCCTGTTACAAATTCACATTTGTATATATATATATATATATTCCTGCTATTCATGTGATTAGCCATAGAAATTCCCATTTGTATATATATCACTGCTATTCCTGTGGTGAACCATTTCCCTGCTATCAATTCTTATTTGTATATATATCCCTACTATTCCTGTGGTTAACTGTATTCTTGCTACAAATTCCCATTTGTATATATATCCCTACTATTCCTGTGGTTAACTGTATTCTTGCTACAAATTCCCATTTGTATATACATCTCTGCAATTCTTGTGGTTAACCGTATCCCTGCTACAAAGTCCCATTTATGTGGTTAACCGTATCTCTGCTGTAAGATTGTTATTTAATTTGCCATTTTTGATGATGAATGCGCTGTCCAGTAAGTCCACTGCATCATCCCTTCCTGTAAGGGCTACTCAGTTTAACATACAGCTGAGGCTCCATTCACCCAACTGTGTGCAGTGTCGGTGTGCTGCCCAAATTTTTAATCGAAGAGCTCACAGCCCCATGGAGTATGTCCTGTTCTGATCCTTAAAACTGGATAGACAAGTTCTGAAATTTACGAATCTCATTCTTGGATCCATTAGTTTACATTTCTCAAGATCCATTTCACTTAATGGGTGTTACGAACTGGCGCCGAAGATGCCAGAGACAACCTGCTGTGGTTCCCAATCCACCTGGGCACCGGCTTTGGATACTGGCAGTGCCACGGGTAGTTCAGCTTGCTGCTCTTGCCTCCACTTCTAAGTGTGGAAATTTGGCTACTGAGCATGTAGTCTGGTAGCATGGTGGCATGGTAACCTGAATTACCATTGCCAGAGACAAAGTGTCAGAAACATCCCGCAGTACAGCCTATCAACAGTGCTGGGCACTAGGTCCCAAGATACCTCTATGGAGCATGCTCAGGTTGTTTGTGACCAGGCAGAGGCTAAAGGGCACTTTACACGCTGCGATCTCGCTATCGATATCACTAGCGTGCGTACCCGCCCCCGTCGGTTGTGCATCACGGGAAAATCGTTGCCCGTAGTGGATATCATCGCTTACACCCGTCACATGGACTTACCTGCCCTGCGACGTCGCTGTGGCCGGCGAACCGCCTCCTTTCTAAGGGGGCGGTTCGTGCGGCGTCACAGTGATGTCACACGGCAGCCGTCCAATAGAAGCGGAGGGCCGGAGATGAGCGGGCGGAATATCCCGCCCACCTCCTTCCTTCCTCATTGCCGGTGGATGCAGGTAAGGAGATGTTCGTCGTTTTTGCGGTGTCACACATAGCGATGTGTGATGCCGCAGGAACGACGAACAGCCAGCGGCATGCCCCACGAACGATATTATGAAAAGGAGCGACGTGTCAACGATCAACGATTTTAGTCGTTTTTGCGATCGTTGATCGTCGCTCCTTGGTGTCACACGCTGCGATGTCGCTAACGGCGCCGGATGTGCGTCACTAACGACGTGACCCCGACGATATATCGTTAGCGATGTCGTAGCGTGTAAAGCACCCTTTAGTGTGGAAATCTGCTCACTTAGAATGTACGGGCAATGTCCACGCTCTATAAGGCTAAGTCCGAAAAGGACTCTACTGAGCATATCCGTGACATGGCAGGTTCTGATTGGTTCTCCTATGTCAGCTGCCCTGCTAACAGGTCATATTTTCATTTGCTGCTGGATGCTTGCCTGCAGGACTATTGGACTTGGTCATCTGATGATGACTAACGCCCTTGTTTGGGGCAGTGCTGCGATTGTTTGGGGCGGAGCTAAGTTTGTTTGAGGCTCCCACCGACGCACATGGGTGCGCACTTATCAAATGCTTTCACCTCATGTGTTTGGATGTCTGGCTGGACGCAATTGCTGTGACCAAGTTTTGTGAGAGTTGCTCCATACCTTAGACAAGTCACTTAGGCAGGTACTGCTCATACTGCACATCTGGTGGCCTGGGTCTGTGAGAGGGTTTCTCCACAACCTAGACAGGCTGCCTAGGCAGGTACCATTCATATCGTGGCCTGGGTCTGTGAGAGGGTTTCTCCAGAACCTAGACAGGCTGCCTAGGCAGGTACCATTCATATCGTGGCCTGGGTCTGAAAGAGGGTATCCCCACAAACTGGACAGTCCATGTAGGCAGGTACAGATCACATCATGGCCTGGGTCTGTGAGAGGGTTTCTCCACAACCTAGACAATCCACGTAGGCAGGCACAGATCACATTGTGGCCTGGGTCTGTGAGAGGGTTTCTCCACAAGCTAGACAATCCACGTAGGCAGGTACAGATCACATCGTGGCCAGGGTCTGTGAGAGGGTTTTTCCACAACCTAGACAGTCCATGTAGGCAGGCACAGATCACATTGTGGCCTGGGTCTGTGAGAGGGTTTCTCCACAACCTAGACAATCCACGTAGGCAGGTACAGATCACATCGTGGCTTGGGTCTGTGAGAGGGTTTTTCCACAACCTAGACAGTACACGTAGGCAGGTACAGTTCACATCGTGGCCTGGGTCTGTGAGAGGGTTTTTCCACAACCTAGACAGTCCATGTAGGCAGGCACAGATCACATTGTGGCCTGGGTCTGTGAGAGGGTTTCTCCACAACCTAGACAGTCCATGTAGGCAGGTACAGATCACATTGTGGCCTGGGTCTGTGAGAGAGTTTTTCCACAACCTAAACAGTACACGTAGGCAGGTACAGTTCACATCGTGGCTTGGTGCTGTGAGAGACCGGCCTCTTAAGCGTGTAGTTTCATACATGGCCTGTTGTAAGCACAGCGTGTTCAAGGTCCTCCACAGAATTTTCCTTTGTGTGCTAGGCGTGTTGCACTCCACTGCCACTCAGGGATCGCTGGTTGGGTGTGTGTTCTTAGTGTGGTTGTGTACATGGGGTTTTACTTTGAGTTGTTAAATTGCGTAGCCTCTGTGAGGTGAACATTTGTTACAGTGGCTTTCTTCATTGCATTACCACTATGACATGAACACAGGTTACTGCGACCCACTATATACCACTGTGTGCGTCAACACAGCCTATTGGGTTTATATTTATTTTTACCTATAAGCTGTTTGTCCTCCTTGTCCTACTAGTGTGGAGCCCACCTGCAGTAGTCGCCCCAGGGACACCACTCCACCTTCATGGACGCCACAGGGTCTTTACTTTGGGATATTTTTGGCAACGGGTATGTCAGTTTTGTATATATATGAGTCGTGACGCCACTCACGGTTTGCGGTCAGGGATATAGGTGACCACCACTGCAGTTTTAACGAGCGTCTGGGGCTGATGGAGTCTGCAGTCTGATGGTATGGCCTCCCATGAGTGAGGCTGGCCCCAGAGGCTCCGGTGTGTAGAACAACAGGTTCCAGAATGACTCAGTCTCAGTCCAAAATGTCTTTCGACTTGCTTTTACTCACTTTTGGATAATTTTGTGAGGTACCCGGGTGATGCTGAGATTAACCAGGTGAAATCAGGTATCCATTAGGCCGGTCTAAGGGTAACTGTTAACTCGCCTTCCTAGCACTTCTTGTTTCGGAGAACCCCTGACTTGAACTACCATGGGATTCATGCAGGGAAGTCGCTACTGCCTTTTCTACCCTTTTTGGCCCGTTTGCCAGCAGCGTGGACCAAGTGAGATGGCTCCAGGCTCGATCCCCCTTATGGGCCCCCTCATTGCTGCTGAGGCCCGGACTCTAGTTGGTTGGTGATGGACTTGTAGTTCCCCTCACCGGCCGGTTTAGCAGATCAATAAATGGACGTCTACTCTAGGGACCTGTTCCCCGTGCATCCCTAGTCACTAGGAGTCCCCGTACTCGACCGACTGACTCCCTCAGCGTCTTTCTGACTTACTGACTGGTAACCGTTCTCTCCCGCTAACAGCTACTACACGTGCAGGGTCTGACTAGTGTGAGCGTGCACCTGCGTCTCTTAGCAACCGGCGCTCACTGCTACCAGACTGGCCCTCCTCCTACTTTCCTGACAGCCGCTGCAACTTTAGCTCCCAACCCCTCCACTACATCCCTTGATGATATGTGGAGGCAAGCCCCCTCTTGGATCTGCCCAAAGGTCCCCTCTCAAGGTGTGGGAGACCTGGTTGCTGTGTCTGTGCGTAAACACCCTATTCCAGCCTTTAGGATTACCTGGAAGCACTGCCCCAGCATGGGTGCAGTACACAGTGGTGCCTGACCAGGTCAGGGGCGCCACACTAGCAGCAGTATAACATCTCTACATGGTGGACCCCGGGTTGCGATTGAGGGGAAGGTTTCATTTCTTAATCCCTTCAATCTGTCAGCCCCGTAACAATGGGTCCATGCGGCAGCTGATAAAAATCGGGGAGTACTTGGATATTTGATCTGGATGTGTGAATGCAGAGAATCCATCTTACCAGGTTAGCGCATAAATTGTACATTCTCATGACAGTATATGACTGTAATCCACATCACAACCATTGAGTGGCCAGATAGACACATATAGCATAAACATGTGACTGTTGTGTCCTGTCTCGAGTATTAATGTAACTAATGATAAAGAGATAAAAAAATATATAAAAACAACAAATATAGCAGTAGTAATGATAATAATAACAAGATTATTATTATATTAACTAGAAGGTGTCACGATTCTACGCATCGGGTATTCTAGAATTTACGTATTGTGTAGTTCATGTATGATTTTTGTTATATATATATATATATATATAGATGTTGTTGTGTGTAGTTACCAAGTGTTTGTGTAGGGGCTGTACATGTTCTGGGTGTTGTCTGGGTGTGGCGGGGGGTGAGAGCGGTGTTGTTTGTGTGTTGCGTTGTTTGTGGAGCGCTGTGTGTCTGTAGCGTTGTGTGTGTGTTGCGCGGTTTGTGTGTGTGTGGTGTGTTTTGGGGGGAGGTATGTTTTGTGCAATGTGTGTGTTGTGCGGTATATGCGTATATTTGTGTGTGCAGCGTTGTCTGTGTGTGGGTGTCTGTGTAGGGCAGTTGTTTGTGGTTCCCAGTGTGTGTGTGTGGTGTGTTGTGCAGTGCGCGCGCGTGTCTGTGTTGGGGGGAGGTGTGCACTTCCCATCGTGCTCCATCCCCCATGCAACGCACTCACCATCGTGCTCCATCCCCTATGCTGCGCACCCCCCATCGTGCTCCATCTCCCATCCTGCGCACTCGTAAACGTGCTCCATCCGCCATGCAGCGCACTCCCCATCGTGCTCCATCACCCATGCTGCGCACTCCCAAACGTGCTCCATCCGCCATGCTGCGCACTCCCCATCGTGCTCCATCCCCCATGCTGCGCACTCCCAAACGTGCTCCATCCGCCATGCTGCGCACTCCCAAACGTGCTCCATCCGCCATGCTGCGCACTCCCAAACGTGCTCCATCTGCCATGCTCCGCACTCCCCATCGTGCTCCATCCGCCATGCAGCGCACTCCCCATCGTGCTCCATACCCCATGCTGCGCACTCCCAAACGTGCTCCATCCACCATGCTGCGCTCTCCCCATCGTGCTCCATCTCCCATGCTGCGCACTCCCAAACGTGCTCCATCCGCCATGCTGCGCACTCTCAAACGTGCTCCATCCGCCATGCTGCGCACTCCCAAACGTGCTCCATCCGCCATGCTGCGCACTCCCAAACGTGCTCCATCCGCCATGCTGCGCACTCCCAAACGTACTCCATCCGCCATGCTGCGCACTCCCAAACGTGCTCCATCCGCCATGCTGCACACTCCCAAACGTGCTCCATCCGCCATGCTGCGCACTCCCAAATGTGCTCCATCCGCCATGCTGCGCCAGCATCAGCCTCTCTACCCGCAGCATCAGCCTCTCTCCTCCCAGCATCAGCCTCTCTCCCCGCAGCATCAGCCACTCTGTCCCCAGCATCAGCCTCTCTGTCCCCAGCATCAGCCTCTCTGTCCCCAGCATCAGCCTCTCTGTCCTAAGCATCAGCCTCTCTGACCCAAGCATCAGCCTCTCTGTCCCCAGCATCAGCCTCTCTGTCCCCAGCATCAGCCTCTCTGTCCCCAGCATCAGCCTCTCTGTCCCCAGCATCAGCCTCTTTGTCCTCAGCATCAGCCTCTCTGTCCCCAGCATCAGCCTCTCTGTCCCCAGCATCAGCCTCTCTGTCCCCAGCATCAGCCTCTGTCCCCAGCATCAGCCTCTCTGTCCCCAGCATCAGCCTCTCTGTCCCCAGCATCAGCCTCTCTGTCCCCAGCATCAGCCTCTCCATCCCAGCCTTCCCCTGGATCAGCCTCTCTCATCCCAGCATCAGCCTCTCTGTCCCCAGCATCAGCCTCTCTGTCCCCAGCATCAGCCTCTCTGTCCCCAGCATCAGCCTCTCTGTCCCCAGCATCAGCCTCTCCATCCCAGCCTTCCCCAGGATCAGCCTCTCTCATCCCAGCATCAGCCTCTCTGTCCCCAGCATCAGCCTCTCTGTCCCCAGCATCAGCCTCTCTGTCCCAAGCATCAGCCTCTCCATCCCAGCCTTCCCCAGGATCAGCCTCTCTCATCCCAGCATCAGCCTCTCTGTCCCCAGCATCAGCCTCTCTGTCCCCAGCATCAGCCTCTCCATCCCAGCCTTCCCCTGGATCAGCCTCTCTGTCCCCAGCATCAGCCTCTCTGTCCCCAGCATCAGCCTCTCTGTCCCCAGCATCAGCCTCTCCATCCCAGCCTTCCCCAGGATCAGCCTCTCTCATCCCAGCATCAGCCTCTCTGTCCCCAGCATCAGCCTCTCTGCCCCCAGCATCAGCCTCTCTGTCCCCAGCATCAGCCTCTCTCATCCCAGCATCAGCCTCTCTGCCCCCAGCATCAGCCTGTCTGTCCCCAGCATCAGCCTCTCTCATCCCAGCATCAGCCTCTCTCATCCCAGCATCAGCCTCTCTGTCCCCAGCATCAGCCTCTCTGTCCCCAGCATCAGCCTCTCTGTCCCCAGCATCAGCCTCTCTCATCCCAGCATCAGCCTCTCTGTCCCCAGCATCAGCCTCCCCATCCCAGCCTTCCCCAGGATCAGCCTCTCTCCTCCCAGCCTCCTCGAGCACGCCATGCTCCTCTGCCGACACTCACAGATCCGATCGCATACACTCACACACACCGACACACACCCGATCGCATACACTCACACACACCGACACACACCCGATCGCATACACTCACACACACTGACACACACCCGATCGCATACACTCACACACACACATTGACGATATTGCACATATGCGGTCATACTCACAACTAGTGATGAGCGAGTACTAAAAAGCTCGGGTGCTCGAAGCTCGGGCCGAGCCTCCCAAGATACTCGTGTACTCGGGCCGAGCAACGAGCCCAATGTTATCCTATGGGAGACCCGAGTATTTTTGTGAAATGACCCCCCGGCAGCATGGAGAAACCCTAAAAATGGCACAAAAGTCTCAGAAGAGTGCTCAAATGACATGGCAACAGCATGGGGAAGACCCCTTGAAGCATTTATCACTGAAAAGTCACAGCTGTGAACAATTTTGTCCGCGTTTTACGCCATTTTTACGGACTCACCAGAAAACCTTCCAAAATGACCCCAAAATGATTTTTCATGGCGGAAATGTTAAGGGCACATACCCAATAGTGAGATAGAGCTGGTGTATGTTACTTTTTGAGATTAATACATGAAAGATTTTACGTGAAAACATTGTGTGGCACTCCGATGTCCCTGAGAAGAGACGTACATGAAGGCCTCTTGAGTCTAATGTGCCCATTTTGAGGAAGTGAGTCTTTGTAGTATTTTCCTTTGCCAGGGCAGTCCAAAATTGTGAGGTTCACCAATGCCCCTGCATACAGACGTGCATGAGGGCCTGTAAACCTGAAGTGCCCATTGTAAGGAAGTGGGTCTATTTCAGTATAGCCCTTTGCCAGGGCAGCCAAAAATTGGGAGGCTCCACATTGTCCCTGGATAGAGACGTGCATGATGGCCTGTAAACCTGAAGTGCCCATTGTAAGGAAGTGGGTCTATTTCAGTATAGCCCTTTGCCAGGGAAGCCAAAAATTGGGAGGCTCCACATTGTCCCTGGATAGAGACGTGCATGATGGCCTGTAAACCTGAAGTGCCCATTGTAAGGAAGTGGGTCTATTTCAGTATAGCCCTTTGCCAGGGCAGCCAAAAATTGGGAGGCTCCACATTGTCCCTGGATAGAGACGTGCATGAGGGCCTGTAAACCTGAAGTGCCCATTGTAATGAAGTGGGTCTATTTCAGTATAGCCCTTTGCCAGGGCAGCCAAAAATTGGGAGGCTCCACATTGTCCCTGGATAGAGACGTGCATGATGGCCTGTAAACCTGAAGTGCCCATTGTAAGGAAGTGGGTCTATTTCAGTATAGCACTTTGCCAGGGCAGCCAAAAATTGGGAGGCTCCACATTGTCCCTGGATAGAGACGTGCATGATGGCCTGTAAACCTGAAGTGCCCATTGTAAGGAAGTGGGTCTATTTCAGTATAGCCCTTTGCCAGGGCAGCCAAAAATTGGGAGGCTCCACATTGTCCCTGGATAGAGACGTGCATGATGGCCTGTAAACCTGAAGTGCCCATTGTAAGGAAGTGGGTCTATTTCAGTATAGCCCTTTGCCAGGGCAGCCAAAAATTGGGAGGCTCCACATTGTCCCTGGATAGAGACGTGCATGATGGCCTGTAAACCTGAAGTGCCCATTGTAAGGAAGTGGGTCTATTTCAGTATAGCCCTTTGCCAGGGCAGCCAAAAATTGGGAGGCTCCACATTGTCCCTGGATAGAGACGTGCATGATGGCCTGTAAACCTGAAGTGCCCATTGTAAGGAAGTGGGTCTATTTCAGTATAGCCCTTTGCCAGGGCAGCCAAAAATTGGGAGGCTCCACATTGTCCCTAAATAGAGACGTGCATGAGGGCCTGTAAACCTGAAGTGCCCATTGTAAGGAAGTGGGTCTATTTCAGTATAGCCCTTTGCCAGGGCAGCCAAAAATTGGGAGGCTCCACATTGTCCCTGGATAGAGACGTGCATGAGGGCCTCAAAACATTAAGTGTCCATTTTAAGGAAGTGGGTGTATTATAGTATAGCCCTTAGGCAGGGCAGCCAAAAATTGGGAGGCTCCACGTTGTCCCTGGGTAGAGACGTGCATGAGGGCCTCAAAACATTGTTCCCATTGCAAAGGAGCGGGTCTCCTGTCGTTGTAATGTCCATTCTGCAAAGAATGGGCGAAAAAATTTACCACTGGGGGTATACCTGAAACAAAGGCCTAAGTATTGCAATTTGTAACGGTCATCATCATGGTGGCACATGAGGAGAAGGAGGAGCAGTCCAGCGATTATCCAAAGTCCAGAAGTGTGTACCCATGGGTGAGTGGAGGTACATGGCAAACTTTAAATTCCGCTCTCATTTGCTGGTGGTGTGGTGAAGTCTGTCCCAATCCAACCCTTGTTCATCTTGATCAGAGTCAGCCTGTCAGCATTTTCAGTTGACAGGCGGGTGCGTTTATCTGTAATGATTCCACCTGCGGCACTAAAAACACGCTCTGACAAAACGCTAGCAGCAGGGCAGGCCAGGACTTCCAAGGCGTAGAGAGCCAATTCATGCCACGTGTCCAGCTTGGATACCCAATAATTGTAAGGCACAGAGGAATGTCGGAGTACAGTTGTTCGATCTGCAAGGTACTCCTTCAGCATCTGGGCAAACTTAGGATTTCTTGTGGCACTACCCCGCACCTCAGGGGCTGTGGTACGTGAGGGGCTGAGAAAACTGTCCCACATCTTAAAGACTGTTCCCCTACCTCTGGCGGATTGGACTTGTGCCTCTCTCAGCTGTACGCCTCGGTTGTCCACTGATTCCTGACCTATGCCGCTAGCGTTTTGTGAGGGGAATGCTTTGCCTACTTCCGTGAGTATGGCCTTCCGGAACTGCTGCATTTTGGTTGACCTCTCCTCCACGGGAATAAGAGACAAAAAGTTCTCCTTGTAGCGTGGGTCTAACAGTGTTACCAACCAGTAATGATTGTCGGCCAAGATGTTCTTAACGCGAGGGTCACGAGACAGGCAGCTTACCATAAAGTCAGCCATGTGCGCCAGACTCTTAACAGCCAGGACTTCAGTAGCCTGACCAACAAGATGACTGAACATGCTGTCCTCCTCCTCCTCCTCCTCATCTACCCTGTCCTCTGGCCAGCCACGCTGAACCGAGGATATGACTGGTGTGCATGTCATATCCTCAATTTGGCCGGAGAGTTGCTCCATGTCTTCATCCTCCTCCTCGTCATAGTCCTCCACTGCACGTTGTGATGAGACGAGGCTGGGCTGTGTGTTATCACCCACACCCACTACTGTTTCTTGCTGCAACTCATCGCGCTCCGCCTGCAATGCATCATGTTTGTTTTTCAGCAGAGACCGTTTTAGAAGGCAGAGTAGCGGTATGGTGACGCTAATAATGGCGTCATCACCACTCACCATCTTGGTGGAGTCCTCAAAGTTTTGGAGGATGGTACATAGGTCTGACATCCATCTCCACTCCTCAGGTGTTATGTGTGGAGTTTGACCCATTTCCCGACGACTTAGGTGATGCAGGTACTCAACAACTGCCCTCTTCTGCTCACATATCCTGACCAACATGTGCAGAGTTGAATTCCAACGCGTGGGGACATCACACACCAGTCTGTGAGCCGGAAGATGCAAACGGCGCTGAAAGCCGGCAAGGCCGGCTGAAGCAGTAGGTGACTTTCGAAAATGTGCAGACAGGCGGCAAACTTTTACCAGCAGATCAGACAGCTCTGGGTATGACTTTATAAACCGCTGAACCACGAGGTTGAGCACATGGGCCACGCATGGAACATGTGTCAGCTGGCCTCGCCTCAAAGCCGCCACCAGGTTCCGGCCATTGTCACACACGACCTTTCCTGGCTTTAGGTTCAGAGGTGTGAGCCAGTGATCTGCCTGCTGTTTCAGAGCTGTCCACAGCTCTTCTGCATTGTGGGGTTTGTCACCTATGCAGATTAGCTTCAGCACAGCCTGTTGCCGCTTCGCCGAGGCAGTGCTGCAGTGCTTCCAGCTTGTGACTGGTGTGGAGGGCACAGTGGATGAGGATGCGCAGGAGGAGGAGGAGGCTGAAGAGCATGACATTCCGGAGCTGTAGAGTGTGGGTGAAACACTGACTGAGGTAGGGCCTGCAAACCTTGGTGTGGGAAGGACGTGTTCCGTCCCTCGCTCAGACTGGGTCCCAGCTTCCACAATATTAACCCAGTGTGCCGTCAACGAGATGTAGCGGCCTTGCCCACAAGCACTTGTCCAAGTGTCTGTGGTTAGGTGGACCTTGGGTGAAACAGCGTTGTTCAGGGCACGTGTGATGTTTTGTGACACGTGGTTATGCAACGCGGGGACGGCACACCGGGAGAAATAGTGGCGGCTGGGGACCGAGTAACGTGGGACAGCTGCCGCCATCAGGTCACGGAATGCTTCTGTCTCCACCAGCCTAAAAGGCAACATTTCCAGCGCAAGCAGTCGCGAAATGTTAGCATTTAGAACTGTGGCATGTGGGGTGTTGGCAGTGTATTTGCACCTGCGTTCAAAGGTTTGCTGAATGGATAACTGAACGCTGCGCTGGGACAAGGACGTGCTTGATGATGGTGTTCTTTCTGCGTAGGCAACTGCAGGTGCAGGAGTGGAGGAGGCTTGTTCGCAGGCAGCATGGACAGAGGATTGGCTCGCATGCACAACCAGCGAAGACGTAGCAGTGACATCAGCAAGCACTGCTCCTCGACTCTGTTGTACTTCCCACAAAGTCGGGTGCTTGGCTGACATGTGCCTGATCATGCTGGTGGTGGTCAGGCTGCTAGTTTTGGTACCCCTGCTGATGCTGGCACGGCAGGTGTTGCAAATGGCCTTTTTTGAATCATCTGGATCCAACTTAAAAAACTGCCAGACTCGGGAAGACCTAACATTTGTACAGGCACCTTGTGTCGTCGTGTTGTTCCGGGGAACGGTTGCCTGACTTCTGCCTGGGGCCACCACCCTGCTTCTTACTGCCTGTTGTGATGCTACGCCTCCCTACCCCTGTGCACTGCTGTCCTCGCTCTGCATATCCTCCTGCCAGGTTGGGTCAGTTACTGGATCATCCACCACGTCGTCTTCCTCTTCCGCACCCTGCTCCTCCTCCTGACTTCCTGACAATTGTGTCTCATCATCGTCCACCACTTGTTGGGACACGTTGCCAACTTCGTGAGAACGTGGCTGCTCAAATATTTGGCTATCTGTACAGACGATCTCCTCATGACCCACTTCAATATGAGCTGGCGAGAGGCCAGAATGTGTGAATGGAAACGTGAACAGCTCTTCCGAGTGTCCAAGTGTGGGATCATTAATGTCCGAGGAGGACGTGTACTCAGCCTGGTGGTAGGAAGGAGGATCAGGTTCAGAAATGTGCGGTGCAGTATCACGGCTACTGACACTTGACCGTGTGGAAGACAGAGTGTTTGTGGTGGTGCCAATCTGACTGGAAGCATTATCTGCTATCCAACTAACAACCTGTTGACACTGGTCTTGGTTCAAGAGCGGTGTACTGCTGCGGTCCCCAAGAATTTGGGACAGGACGTGCGAGCGACTAGATGTGGCCCTTTGTTGTGGCGAAATTAGAGCTTGCCCACGACCTCGGCCTCTGCCTGCACCACCATCACGTCCACTTCCTTGTTCCTTGCCAATGCCCTTGCGCATTTTGCAATGCTGTGCACTGCTGACGTGTATATTCACTACTTGTGCGTTATATCAAAGTTTCTGGAAATTGCACACAAGTGCACCTGTACACTGCCACCGACAGACACACACGTGCGGTTTTAAAAACCAAGCACGGACGCAATAAGAACCTAACAGGTTTTTTTGGGGAGCGACAATTACAGACAAGTCAGACACTATCTGGACTGTTTTACACTGTGTACACCAGCCCCAGATATGATGAAGGCTGGTATACGGTCACCACTACCCTGCCTGCCTGCCTGCCTGTATACTGGTACAATAGTCCTGACAAGGACTCTTTTGGTCACTAGCCTGTATTCAGACCTGGCTATACCCTGCCTGTATATAGCAACAATAGTCCTGAGAAGGACTCTGCTACTGTACTCCGACCTGGCTATACCCTGCCTGCCTGTATACAACTAGAATAGTCCTGAGAAGGACTTTTGGTCACACTGTTTGCAGCCCTGCAACTGAAAAAGCTATAAAGGGCCGCAAAGCTTTCCCTGAATCAGCGACACTCTCCCTGCACTGACAGTCTGGATAGCTGTGAGCACAGCACAGCGCGCCGGCCGATATAAAGGCTCGGTCACGCTGTGCAGGCCGGCCAATCACTGCAATTCCACAACTAACAGGGCTGTGGCATTGCAGTGGTCTGCCAGCCAATCCCTGCATGAGGGCTGGCTCTCAAAAGAGCGCCAACATGCAGAAATGAAGACCACGAGTACAGCACGAGTATCGCGAGATTACTCGGTCCCCGCCGAGCAGCCCGAGTACAGCGATACTCGTGCGAGTACCAAGTAGTGACAAGCATGCTCGCTCATCACTACTCACAACATCCGGAGATACCACATGCTTATGGCCATGTGATCCTCCGGCAGGTCCTGGAAGCTCACAGCACAGTATCGAGGCCGAGAAGCAAGCGATATCTCCGGATGCTGTGAGTGTGTGGATGTGATGTGATGTATGTGTGTGTGTGAGGTGTTTGTGAGAGTGAGTGTGATCTGATGTGTGTGTGTGTGTGTGTGTGTGTGCTGTTATGTGTGTGCGTGTGGATCTTCCGCCGCTGCAGGACCTTGATGTGCTGGTAACTATGCAAGCATGGTTACCAGCGCATCACGTCCCCCGCTCGCACGGGAGCCCACACCAGCATACGGCGGCAAGGCCAGCAATGCGAGGGTAAGTGTCGGCTGGGTTGGTGGCGTACGCTGATGTGGGCTCCCGTTGGGGGGGTGTACAGTACTCACCTGGGAGCCGTGACCGTGTCAGTTCGGGGAATGCGCGGGGGAAAGTTGGCAGAGCTAACGTCCATTGCGTGAGGGGGGCGGGGCGTGGCGTGGCCGAGTTGCCAATGCCTCCAGGGTGCCGGGGCGAGAGGCCAATCTGTGGGGGGGCGGAGCCTGGGCGAGCGGCTGGCCAATCCGTGTGGGGGCGCAGCCTGGGCGAGCGGCCAATCGGTGTGGGGGGGGCGGGGCCATGGCGAGCCCAGCGGCCAATCAGCTTTGTGTCACCGTAAGGACACAATGTCACCGGAAGGACACAATTTTGAAGCATGACAGACAGACAGACAGACAGAATAAGGCAATTATATATATAGATAATAATAATAATGATAATATAAAAATAACAATAATAATGATAATAATAATATAAAATAACAGTAATACTAATATAAACATAATAATAGTAAATTATTAAATTATTATTATTAATACTACTACTACTACTAATAATAATAATAATAATAATAATGATAATAATGACATTTATGCTTTAACCAAGTCTATTAATGTTTTCTTGCTTAGCTATATATATATATTTCTCAGACACAATTTATTGTCTGATGTCGGACGGGGAAGTCATTCTCATTGTATTAAATGGTGCTATATAATTAGATTCTGTATTTAATTACCGCTAATGATAAATCATATGCAAATACTCCAAACGTTCCAAACACTTATTTATCTGCCTGACATTTTGAAGCACGAGCGTCCGGGAAAATGATCTCAAATACAAAACAAAACAAAAGTTGATGTCATGAAAACAGATGATAGCGCCATTGTCTGGGATTAGCGGGATTATAATAAGGAGCTGCCACCTCCGTGTGTCAACAGCAGCAATGATCGGAAATGCAGCCAAGTCAGACTTCAGCTATCTTCTCAAAGGAAAGGCTTTATGGCTAGGAGGTAGGTTAAATAAGGTGTGGTTCATGTGATACAAATTCCGTATTATTTCTGTGGGACCAACTTTTCAAACTTAGCCCTTGAGGAACAGTTTTTCAATGGTATCATTGCATTCCTGTTCTGCATCGTCCACGATTTGCAGCGATGTATGAGCGTCACACGTATGACCAGCAGGTGGTGCTGATCTGATGTCATTTGTACGTTTTTATTGTTGATATTACATCAGAGGTTCCAATTTTATTTTATTTTTTTAATTCAGTGCACACTATAGTCAAATATCTTTACTTCAGCATCACTAAAACCTTATAAAAGAGGGATTATATCAAATATTCCACAGAGGCAGACGATAGACTGTCACAAAGATATTCTCAATGACTCTGACGTCGTCTGCCGAAGGGGTGCACACAGACTATGAGGCTAAACAATGTGTGGCCGTCCCCCGCCCCCCCCCCCCACCTAGACCATTTCTCATATTGAAACTGTGTCTCCCAACTGAGATCTTTATGACAGAGGGACACACACCGCACAGCGCGGTGCAGAAATTTTAGTTTTACGCTAAGCCACATTGAAAAGTTTTCCCACACAGAAATATTTTTCCTAGTGAGGCCCATTAGTGTTGCCACATTGTATGATACTTTTTCATGGTTCCCCACACTGCCCCCCACACAGTATAATTCCCCCACAGTCACCCCATACAATAAAATGGCCCCCCAAACTCCCCATGCTCACTAAGTTGCCCCTACATCCCATGACACAGTATTATGCCACCACACAGTATGATTTGCTAATAGTTACCCCAACCAGTAAGCTGACCTCCAATGCACTATACTCAGCATGTTGCCCCCACAGTTCCTTACATACAGTGTGATTCCACCTCAGTCCCACTGTCGCGGGCGGAGGAGGTGACGCTGCGCTCTCCCACTGCTCAGGTCCGGCCGATGCTGCTGCGGCTTCTGCTGCTCGGTGGTGGCTCGAGCGGTGGGCCGGATCCCGGGGACTCGAGCGGCGTTCCTCACCCGTGAGTGAAAAGGGGATTGATTGTGGGTATTTATTGTCCGTGATGCCACCCACGGTTGTGGTGATATTGGTGACACCACCGCTGCTCTAGATGGGGATCCCGGGAGCCGTGACAGGGAGCAGGTTTGTTGTTATTTCTCCCCTCCGTGGGTAGGGGGTTGGTTGTCCCGGGGCCCGGTGATGGGGGTAGGAATGGATGGCAGGCGGGTTACGGGGCCTGGTGAGGTGCAGGGTCGCGGGGGCAGCGCTGTGCTGCACGGCACGGTGGTACTCACTCAGCCAATGATGAGGACACAGTTCTCGGTAAAACACACGGCTGGATGGACGGGTCCCACAAACGGCTGCGGTGTTGTTTCTCCCGGCAGGTTGATGGTGACTGCCTTTTCCTGCACGTATGTACGGTAGATGGTTCCAATGGGTTCCCACCGATAACCCGCTCCCCAGCTTGGATATGGGCTGGAGGAGCCCCTCTTTGCCCGCAGGCTCTGGCCCTGAGAAACGGTTGCCTTGGCGGTGGCGGTGTCTCCCTCTCTTGGTTGGACTGTTGCCTTCTGTCGGGACTTGGCTGTTGGGAAACCCAGGAGGTTCCCTTCACTGACGAATTCGGCAAATTCACGGCGACTCCTAGCCTTGCCGGGGTCCGTAAACCCCTGCCAGATGGTGCTGGCTTCTCTTTGCGTACCGGTCCGGTACCGCCGGGCCACCGCCCGTCCACGGTCTTTACGGTAAGCTGTGATAGGCCACTCCTGCAGACGGTCACCACCGTCTGCCAACCTTGCTGTACCGCCCGGGCCACACACCCGGACGCTGTCAGTTAGTTGCTCCACTACTACTTCTCCTTCCTCTCACTTTCACCTCCAAAACTAATCTGGCTGTTTTTCCCGCCTCCAGGACTTTCACTTCCAAACTAAAACTAACTTCTTTTCCCGCCTCCAGGACTGTGAACTCCTCGGTGGATGGGGCCAACCGCCTGGCCCACCCCCCTGGTGTGATCATCAGCCCCTGGAGGAAGGCAACAAGAGTTTTGTGTCTGACTTCGGTGTGCCTGACCGGGAGTGTGGGGTGTGTTGGTGTTGTTCTCTGTGGCCCCTGGCTTGTCCAGGGCACCACATTCCTCCTTAGTTAAATGCAGACCGTCCGCGGGCTGCCCATCCATCACCGGTTTTATTTTCACAAACTGGAAAATATGAAAAAACGGTAAAACAGTGATTACTTATGTAATATTGTTTAACCTGCTGTAATGATTATGAAAACTGGAATAAAGTTTGTGTTTAAAAAAACAGTGATTATAAGTAAAATAACATCTTCCCACATCGGGAGGTACTCTTATTTAAACGTTGCGTAACGGTTACGGCTTCCGCTCTCTCCCACCCAAGCAACCTGGCCCTGATGCTGCCCCTAAGCAAACAGGCAGCACCCCTTGACCCCAGTCCAGCACAAGTTGCCCGAGCGGGTTCTGTCCTTTTCAGGGGACCCACGTCCATTGGGAACCCCTGAAACCCCCAGAGGATTGCCACCGGTTCCGGTGGTAGCTGGGCCCCAGCCTGCTCCACTGCGGGCCCTTCCTCCAATCTGCCTCTCCGGAGGCGGTAACGGTAGAAGCCACAACAACATTATTTACAAGCCACTAAGTTTGTGGTTGCCCTGCAAGTTCTCGGGCTTGTCCATAAGGAGTCCCTTATGCAACTTGTAAACAGTCCCCACGGGGACAACAGTGGCGGCAACGACCGGTTTCAATCAAGGCTCACAATCAAGTAACTTTCTTCTTTTAATTGGCTTATCATTCATTTCTCAAACTTTAAACGGTACTTTCTTAACACACACACAGTTTTTTTTCCCTTTTGAAGAACAGTTTCCCTGTACCTAAGTGGGGGTCTACCTAGGTTGGGAGGAGTGGACCTCCGGGGCCGGTACTAGTGGGGGCAGGCAGTGGGATAGAGGGAACAATCAGTTCCTCTTCCCTGCTATCGTGTGGGGCAGGCGGAGGCATAGGGGAGCTGGGTACAGGTTCATCCCTGGGTACTTGCTCATGGTCGACCACTTCCATCACTTCCTCATCCACGGGTTGTGGGAACAGTATCACTGGAAGAATCACCGCGCCATTCTGTGTGGGCCAGTCCGCTGGGAAGTCACCTATCACGGTGTGGATTACCTCTTTTGCCTTCTCCACCGGTTTAGGAACCGGAACTTCAGCCGCTGCCCTCAATGCTGGTGGGCACCTCTTTAGATGATCCCGGGAAACCGTGGCCAAAGTACCCCCTTGGTCACGACTGATCTGGTAAGCCTTCCCATCTTCCCATCCTGTGGGCTGTATGACGTATGGGGTTTGCTCCCATTGATCATCCAGCTTGTGGGTCCTCCTTTTTCGCTTCAGCACCACATCTCCAGGCTGGAAAGGGCCAGCAGACGCCTTCTGGTTGAAGCGCTGCTCCTGTTGTTCCCGACTCCGACTCAAGTTCTTCTCAACATATTCCTGAATCTGTCGGTACTGCACCCTCCGCCGAGTATCCCATTCAGCTGTCGAAGGGAGTGCTTCTGGGGCTTCCAATCCCATGTCCAGATCCACCGGTAGCCGGCCGGGGTGAGCCCTCATCAGGTATGCTGGGGTGCATTTCGTTGAGCTGGAGGGAATGTTGTTGTACATATCGACCAAGTCAGGTAGCTTCTCCGGCCACAGGTTCCGCTCTTCTAGCGGCAACGTCTTGAGGAGGCCAAGGACCAGGTGGTTCATCTTTTCACACATGCCGTTGGTTTGGGCATGGTAAGGCGTGGTCCGGATCTTCTTGCAGCCGTACAACTGACAGAATTCATGGAACACCTCCGCTTCAAAGGCTGGGCCTTGGTCAGTAAGCACCTTCTCAGGGTATCCATGTGGTCGGCAGAAATAAGCCTGGAACGCTCTAGCGGCGGTACGGCCAGTTAGGTCTTTGACTGGGACAACCACCATGAACCTTGAATAGTGGTCTACAATGGTTAGAGCGTAGGTGTACCCACTTCGGCTGGGGGTGAGCTGTACATGGTCCAGGGCGACCAGTTCCAGCGGTTGGTGTGTAACGATCGGGTGTAGGGGCGCCTTCTGGCTTGCCTCGTCCCTCCTTCTCAACGTGCAAGGGCCACACTCCCGGCACCAGGCCTCTACAGACTCCCGCATCCCACTCCAATAGAACCGCTCCCTCAACAGCATTTCCAGTTTCTTCCATCCGAAGTGTCCGGCACCATCATGGTACGCTTGTAGGACGGTGGGCACGTTAGCTTGGGGAATCACCAACTGGCGGATTTTCTCATAAGTCTTCGGGCTAATCAGCTCACGGTACAACTTCCCTTCGTGTAGATACAGCCGGGTCCGTTCTCGCCACAGGCGTTGGGCTTCAGCTGGGGCAGCAGGGTCTATTCCAGCAGCACCTTGTTCCACCAGGATCTTAACTAAGCGAACAGCGGGTGCCTGGTCCTGAGCTTCTTGCCACTCCTGGCTGGGCAGCGGGTCCAGGTTTACCCGTTGTTGATAGACATGCACCTTCTCAGTCGGTGGTTGGTGAAATGCGGGCAGCTCAATCTCTTCGAGGTCGTCATCCTCAGGCCCTTCTTCCAACAAGTGGGGCATCCGTGAGAGTGCATCGGCATTAACGTTGGCACGGCCAGCCCTGTACTTGATGGTGAAATCGTAGTTGGCTAGCCTAGCCACCCACCGCTGTTCCAGTGCACCCAGCTTGGCGGTGTCCAGGTGGGTCAGCGGGTTATTATCTGTGAAAGCGGTGAACTTAGCCGCTGCCAGGTAATGGCGGAACCGCTCAGTGATAGTCCATACCAGTGCCAGGAGTTCAAGCTTGAAAGAGCTGTAGTTCTCGGGGTTCCTCTCAGTCGGTCGAAGCCTTCGGCTAGCATAAGCAATCACTTTTTCTTTTCCGTCCTGGACCTGGGATAGGACTGCCCCTAAGCCTACATTGCTGGCATCGGTGTAAAGGATGAAGGGGTGGTTGTAATCAGGGTATGCTAGGATTTCTTCTCCGGTCAGGGCCACTCTCAGCTGGCGGAAGGATTCCTCGTGCCTTTCTTCCCACACCAATGGCGTTCCTAGGGGTCTACCACCTTTGGTCTGTCCCACGAGGAGGTCTTGCATGGGGGCAGCCATCTTCGTGTACCCCTTGATGAAGCGACGGTAATACCCCACCAGGCCCAGAAACTGCCTCACCTCCTTCACCGTGGTCGGCCTCGGCCAGTCCTGAATGGCGGTGATTTTATCAGGGTCAGGGACGACACCCTCTGCGCCGATTACATGTCCCAGGTACTGCACTTTGGGTTTCAGCAGATGACACTTTGAGGGCTTCAACTTCATCCCATATTTGGCAAGGGACGCAAACACCTCGGCTAGGTGCTCCAGGTGGGCTTCATATGTCTGGGAGTACACAATCACATCATCCAGGTACAGCAGGACGGTCTCAAAGTTCAGATGCCCCAGACAACATTCCATCAGCCGTTGGAAGGTTCCAGGGGCATTGCACAGCCCAAACGGCATGCTATTAAAGAAATTGTCCAGTTACCAAAACTGATTGTTTTTTTTTCCTATAAATCTTGCTAATATGTGCCCCTCAACACATCTATTATGTTTTTTCAGCAAAATTACCTTTTATTGCGCACCAGCAGCACATGCTCATTGCTGGCTCCAGCTCTGATGGGGTTAACCTCTCCTCTGACTTCCTGTGTTCAGTTCCTACAAGTCCCAGAATTCTTTGTGGCTCTAGGGTGGTGTCTAGCTTATCTAACACACCCACTGTGTCTAATACACGCACTCTGCTCCCACCCAAACCCTCCTCCCTGCCTCTTCCCAGTGGATGCACTTAGAGCAATCACACAGAGACAGCAGCAGACAGCAGCAGCTCTACACAGCCAGGGGAAGAAAGTGTGTGTGCGCGTATATACAGTGTATGTGTATGTGTGCGCGTATATACAGTGTGTGTGCGTATATACAGTGTGTGTGCGTATATACAGTGTGTGTGTATATACAGTGTGTGTGTATATACAGTGTGTGTGTATATACAGTGTGTGTGTATATACAGTGTGTGTGTGAGTATGTGTGTGTGTATATACAGTGTGTGTGTGTGTGTGTGTATATACAGTGTGTGTGTGAGTGTGTATGCATACCTCCCAACCGTCCCGGATACAGCGGGACAGTCCCTCTTCTGAGCCTTTGATCCCGACTCCCGCCCGTGAGGCTGTTTGTCCCGGGCTCCACCCACCCACTGTAGCCCCGCCTCGCTGTTTCTCCCTTCTATTCATTACAGAGCCGAGCGCGCACCTTGAAACTCCTGTGACTGCTGCTGAGGTATGAATCACCCCCTGCAGCAGAGCCGAGCCCCCCTGCACCAGAGCCGACCCCCCCTCCCCCAGAGCGGACATCCCCAGTCCCGAAGCCTGCGTTTCTCTGCAGCTGTTCTCTGACTCCCCGTGTGCGGCTTCTCACTGCTGCAGACACGCGGGGAGTCAGGACGCTGAGGAGACCGTGCAATCAGCACTTCTCTCTCCTGCAGATAGCACTGGCCAGTAATGACCTATGCAGAGTGACATCTGCAGGCTTCTATTAGCTTACCGATCAGTGGTCTCCTGCCTCTGGAGCTGCTGGGTCCTAGCTTCCCAACAGCTTCAGCTCTGCTTTATCCTGGCTCCTCTACCAGTTAAAGGGAAACTGTCAGCAGAAATTTCACAATGAAAGTAATAGATTCCCCTCTGCAGCTCCTGGGCTGCTTCTAGAAAGGTTCCTATTGTTATTGTGCCCCCTTTGAGACCTACAAAAATACTTTATGAAGTCTTACCTTTTTGTATGCAAATGTGTTTTTATGGTCACGGGGGCGGGCTGTCTGGCGTCCGTTATTCCCCCTCCTGCCGCTTTACGCAGTCCCCCATTGCTCATTTACATACACAAGGACGCCTTCCTCATGTAACTGTCCTCCCGAAGTTTTGCGCATGTGAACGCTTTTTCAGGTGATTGCGCAGGCACGAGATTATGGGCGGCGCTGTGATTGTCATCAGCAGCGTTAACCAAGTACCCGCCCATAATCTCGTGCCCACGCTTCTCACTCTGCCTCCACCGTTATGCGCAAGTGCTGGCCATATGAACCATGTTACCTATTACTGCTTGCACGAGATTATGGGCGGGTACTTGGATGACTTTGCTGATGACAATCACAGCGCCGCCCATAATCTCGCGCCCACGGTAATAGGTAACATGGTTCATATGGACAGTGCTTGCGCATAACGGTGGAGGCAGAGTGAGAAGCGTGGGCACGAGATTATGGGTGGGTACTTGGATGACGCTGCTGATGACAATCACAGCGCCGCCCATAATCTCGCGCCCATGGTAATAGGTAACGTGGTTCATATGGACAGTGCTTGCACATAACGGTGGAGGCAGAGTGAGAAGCGCGGGCACGAGATTATGGGCAGGTACTTGGATGACTTTGCTGATGACAATCACAGCGCCGCCCATAATCTCGCGCCCATGGTAATAGGTAACGTGGTTCATATGGCCAGTGCTTGCGCATAACGGTGGAGGCAGAGTGAGAAGCGCGGGCACGAGATTATGGGCAGGTACTTGGATGACTTTGCTGATGACAATCACAGCGCCGCCCATAATCTCGCGCCCATGATAATAGGTAACGTGGTTCATATGGCCAGTGCTTGCACATAACGGTGGAGGCAGAGTGAGAAGCGCGGGCACGAGATTATGGGCAGGTACTTGGATGACGCTGCTGATGACAATCACAGCGCCGCCCATAATCTCGCGCCTGCGCAATCACCTCAAAAGCGTTCACACTTTGCACAGTGCTTACTCCCGCGAGAGTGGCACTGGGCATGCACAAAACTTCAGGAGGACAGTTACATGAGGAAGGCGTCCTCATGTATGGAAATGAGCAATGGGGGACGGCGTACAACGGCAGGAGGGGGAATAACGGACGCCAGGCAGCCCGCCCCCGTGACCATAAAAACAGATTTGCATACAAAAAGGTAAGACTTCATAAAGTATTTTTTTAGGTCTCAAAGGGGGCACAATAGCAACAGGAACCTTTCCAGAATTCATCCCAGGAGCTGCAGAGGGGAATCTTTTATTTTTTTTGCTAAATTTCTGGTGACAGGTTCCCTTTAAAGGGAACCTATCAGGTGCAATCTGCACTCAGAGCCAGGAGCAGTTCTGGGTGTATATTGCTAATCCCTCCCTAACTGTCCCTGTATACACTAGCATAGATAAAGGCATCTATAGAAAAAGTATTTTTAAAGAGCTTATATCTTATGCTAATTAGCGCAGGGACTAGTCCCAAGGGCGTTACTTCACTTGGCTAGTCGGCTCACATAGCGTGTTAGTACTCACACAGGGGCGTAATAACATGCTAACATGCTATGCGAGCCGACTAGCCAAGTGAAGTAACGCCCTTGTGACTAGTCCCCGCGCTCATTAGCATAAGATATAAGATCTTTAAAAATATTTGTTCTTGATCTCTTTATCTATGCTAGTGTATACAGGGACGGTTAGGCAGGGATTAGCAATATGTACCCAGAACTGCTGCTGGCTCTGAGTGCATATTGCACCTGACTGGTTCACTTTAAAGGGAACCTGTCACCAGATTTGGGGCCTATAAGCTGCGGCCACCACCAGCAGGATCTTATGTACACATTCTAACATGCTGCATACCTCCCAACCGTCCCGGATACAGCGGGACTTTCACGCTTTACGTTGTTTGTCCCGTTGCCACGGGCGGGACGACCGGCTCCCGGGCTCCGCCCACCCACTCTCTCTCCGCCTCCCTGCTTTTCCCTCCTACCATCCTAGTAGACGTGGCATAGAGAGGAGCGCTGCCTGTGCTGCTGCTGGTATAGTAAACTAATCTCCCCAGCGCTGATTTCCCTCCCTCCCCCCTCACCCCCGGCCGGAGCCTGTCCGTGCGGTCGGCCGGCCGCCTGTCTGTGCGGTCGGCCCGCCACCTGTCTGTGCGGGCGCCCCCTGCCGCCTGTCTGTGCGGGCGCCCCCCTGCCGCCTGTCTGTGCGGGCGCCCCCTTGCCACCTGTCTGTGCGGGCGCCCCCCTGCCGCCTGTCTGTGCGGGCGCCCCCCTGCCGCCTGTCTGTGCGGGCGCCCCCCTGCCGCCTGTCTGTGCGGGCGCCCCCCTGCCGCCTGTCTGTGCGGGCGCCCCCCTGCCGCCTGTCTGTGCGGGCGCCCCCCTGCCGCCTGTCTGTGCGGGCGCCCCCCTGCCGCCTGTCTGTGCGGGCGCCCCCCTGCCGCCTGTCTGTGCGGGCGCCCCCCGCCGCCTGTCTGTGCGGGCGTCCCCCGCCGCCTGTCTGTGCGGGCGTCCCCCGCCGCCTGTCTGTGCGGGCGCCCCCCGCCGCCTGTGTGTGCGGGCGGCCGGCCGCCTGTCTGTGAAGGCGACCGGCTGCCTCTCTGTTCGGGCCGCCTCTTTGTGCGGTCGGCCCGCGCCTCTCTGTGCGGCGGCCCACCACCTGTCTGTGCGGGCGCCCCCCGCCGCCTGTCTGTGCGGGCGGCCGGCCGCCTCTCTGTGCGGGCGGCCGGCCGCCTCTCTGTGCGGGCGGCCCGCCGCCTGTCTGTGAAGGCGGGTGGCCGGCCGCCTGTCTGTGAAGGCGACCGGCCGCCTCACTGTGCGGGCGACCGGCCGCCTCACTGTGGCTGCCTGCGTGTCCGTGCTGGAGGCCCGCCGGCTGCCTGCGTGTCCGTGCTGGAGGCCCGCCGGCTGCCTGCGTGTCCGTGCTGGAGGCCCGCCGGCTGCCTGCGTGTCCGTGCTGGAGGCCCGCCGGCTGCCTGCGTGTCCGTGCTGGAGGCCCGCCGGCTGCCTGCGTGTCCGTGCTGGAGGCCCGCTGGCTGCCTGCGTGTCCGTGCTGGAGGCCCGCCGGCTGCCTGCGTGTCAGTGCTGGAGGCCCGCCGGCTGCCTGCGTGTCCGTGCTGAATGGGTGTGGATGGGGAGTGGATATGGGCGTGACTGTGAAATGGGTGTGGTTAGGGGGCGTGGCCTAAAATTACGCGCGCCGCAAACTTTATCCCTCTTTTCCTTCTTTAAAAGTTGGGAGGTATGTGTGTATGTGTGTGTGTATGTCATACTCACCTGTCTGCAGGGTCCCGGTGCCATGCCTGCTTCCAGCCCCTGTCTCGGTACCGCCGCTTCGGCTGTGTGCAGTCTCCCCGGGGCACGTACGAAGCTTGCAGGACCTGGCGGTGGATCACCTGATGCAGTCACCAGACACATCAGCTGATCGATTCTCGCGGTGTTGCCGGCTTTTTCGCGCCCGACCGGCTATCAGCTGATTCTGCCGTCAGGAGACTTCACCAGCTGATTACCGCCAGCTCCTGCAGCGATGGGACAGGATCAGACTCCTGTCCAATTGATCGCTGCAGGAGCTGCCGGTAATCAGCACATAAGTGAGTATGTATTTATTTATTTATTTATTTTTTTGTCTACTGATGCATCAGCTGATTGTATAATCAGCTTTTATACAATCAGCTGCTGTGTCATGTGATTCACATAGTTTAACCTGACACATCATCTGATCGCTTTGCCTTCCAGCAAACCGATCAGATGATATTGGATCCGGATTGGACGGCGCGGGAACCTAACCCAGGATTACTGCGGAGGGGGGTTTATTTCAATAAAGATGGAGTCACTAATTGTGTTGTGTTTTATTTCTAATAAAAATATTTTTCTGTGTGTTGTGTTTTTTTTTTTTTATCATTACTAGAAATTCATGGTGGCCATGTCTAATATTGGCGTGACACCATGAATTTCGGGCTTAGGGCTAGCTGATAATATACAGCTAGCCCTAACTTCATTATTACCCAGCTAGCCACCCGTCATCAGGGCAGCTGGAAGAGTTGGATACAGCGCCAGAAGATGGCGCTTCTATGAAAGCGCCATTTTCTGGGGTGGCTGCGGACTGCAATTCGCAGTGGGGGTGACAAGAAAGCTTGGGCACCCTTCACTGTGGATTCCAATCCCCAGCTGTCTAGTTGTACCCGGCTGGACACCAAAATTAGGCGAAGCTCAAGTCATTTTTTTTTTAAATTATTTCATGAAATTCATGAAATAATTAAAAAAAAAAAAAGGGCTTCTCTATATTTTTGGTTCCCAGCCGGGTACAAATAGGCAGCTGGGGGTTGGGGGCAGCCTGTACCTGCCTTCTGTAACCGGCTACTATACAAAAATATGGCGAAGCCCACGTCATTTTTTTTTTCTTTTTGGGTAAAAAACTGCATACAGTCCTGGATTGAGGATGCTGAGCCTTGTAGTTCTGCAGCTTCTGTCTGCTCTCCTGCATACACTAGTGAATGGAGGATGCTGAGCCTTGTAGTCCTGCAGCTGCTGTCTGCTCTCCTGCATACACTAGTGAATGGAGGATGATGAGCCTTGTAGTTCTGCAGCTGCTGTCTGCTCTCCTGCATACACTAGTGAATGGAGGATGATGAGCCTTGTAGTTCTGCAGCTGCTGTCTGCTCTCCTGCATACACTAGTGAATGGAGGATGATGAGCCTTGTAGTTCTGCAGCTGCTGTCTGCTCTCCTGCATACACTGGTGAATGGAGGATGCTGAGCCTTGTAGTTCTGCAGCTGCTGTCTGCTCTCCTGCATACACTGGTGAATGGAGGATGATGAGCCTTGTAGTTCTGCAGCTGCTGTCTGCTCTCCTGCATACAATGAACATTTTGAATAAGGAAATGACATCAGACCTTTTTTTTTTCTTCATCAACAATCTTTAATGGCATTGTGCACTGATTAAAAACGCAGTGAGCAAAAACGCAGCAAAAAACGCACCAAATCGCGACAAAAACGTGACATGCAGCACCGCAGGTGACAGAGCAGAGCAAGTTGGTGACACGCTCTGCTCTGACACATAGTGTGCTGCATGTCACTGTATCCACTCTGGGACTTGTTGTGCAGGTGACCGGATGATACATGTCACTAACTTGCTCCACTCTGTGACTTCTGCTGCATTGTTCCAACTGTATACACTCTCACCTGCACAACAAGTCCCAGAGTGGGGCAGTTATTGACATGTATCATCCGGTCACCTGCACAACAAGTCCCACAGTGGAGACAGATAGTGACATGCAGCATCCGGTCACCTGCACAAGTCCCTGAGTGGAGACAGTGACATGCTCTGCTCTGACACATAGTGTGCTGCATGTCACTATCTGTCTCCACTCTGGGACTTGTTGTGCAGGTGACCGGATGCTACATGTCCCTATTAGTGATGAGCGAGCATGCTTGTAACTACTCGGTACTCGCACGAGTATCGCTGTACTCGGGCTGCTCGGCGGGGACCGAGTAATCTCGCGATACTCGTGCTGTACTCGTGGTCTTCATTTCTGCATGTTGGCGCTCTTTTGAGAGCCAGCCCTCATGCAGGGATTGGCTGGCAGACCACTGCAATGCCACAGCCCTGTTAGTTGTGGAATTGCAGTGATTGGCCGGCCTGCACAGCGTGACCGAGCCTTTATACCGGCCGGCGCGCTGTGCTCTGCTCACAGCTATCCAGACAGTCAGTGCAGGGAGAGTGTCGCTGATTCAGGGAAAGCTTTGCGGCCCTTTATAGTTAGTTCCGGAGCAGGGCTGCAAACAGTGTGACCAGAAGTCCTTCTTAGGACTATTCTAGTTGTATACAGGCAGGCAGGGTATAGCCAGGTCGGAGTACAGTAGCAGAGTCCTTCTCAGGACTATTGTTGCTATATACAGGCAGGGTATAGCCAGGTCGGAATACAGGCTAGTGACCAGAAGAGTTTGTATTGTAGCAGTATACAGGCAGGCAGGCAGGCAGGGTATATATATAGCCATTCCTAGTGGTGACCGTATACCA
Source organism: Anomaloglossus baeobatrachus (assembly GCF_048569485.1). Classification (NCBI taxonomy): domain Eukaryota; kingdom Metazoa; phylum Chordata; class Amphibia; order Anura; family Aromobatidae; genus Anomaloglossus; species Anomaloglossus baeobatrachus. Next base: position 104,153,282 of record NC_134364.1, read on the forward strand.
GCCTTCATCATATCTGGGGCTGGTGTACACAGTCTAAAACAGTCCAGATAGTGTCAGACTTCTCAGTAATTGTCGCTCCTAAAAACCAGTTAGGTTCTTATTGCGTCCGTGCTTGCATTTAAAAACAGCACGTGTGTGTCTGTCGGTGGCAGCGTACAGGTGCGCGTTTTGCACAAACTATTATATAACGCACAAGTCTAGTGTATAATACACGTCAGTCAGCAGTGTCTGATAGTGTCAGACTTCTCAGTAATTGTCGCTCCTAAAAACCAGTTAGGTTCTTATTGCGTCCGTGCTTGCATTTAAAAACAGCACGTTTGTGTCTGTCGGTGGCAGCGTCAGGCTCCATATTGTCCCTGGATAGAGACGTGCATGATGGCCTGTAAACATGAAGTGCCCATTGTAAGGAAGTGGGTCTATTGTAGTATAGCCCTTAGGCAGGGCAGCCAAAAATTTGGAGGCTCCACATTGTCCCTGGATAGAGATGTGCATGAGGGCCTCAAAACATTGTTCCCATTGCAAAGGAGCGGGTCTCCTGTCGTTGTAATGCCCATTCAGAAAGAATGGGCGAAAAAATTTACCACTGGGGGTATACCTGAAACAACGGCTTAACTATTGTAACGGTCACCATGATGGCGCATGAGGAGAAGGAGGAGCAGTCCAGCGATTAGCCAAAGTCCAGAAGTGTGTTACCATGGGTGAGTGGAGGTACATGGCAAATTCCCGTTACAAACTTTAAATTCCGCTGTCATTTGCTGTTGGTGTGTGGTGAAGTCTGGCCAAATCCAACCCTTGTTCATCTTGATCAGAGTCAGCCTGTCAGCATTTACAGTTGACAGGCGGGTGCGTTTATCTGTAATGATTCCACCTGCGGCACTAAAAACACGCTCTGACAAAACGCTAGCGGCAGGGCAGGCCAGGACTTCCAAGGCGTAGAGACTAAGAGCCAATTCATGCCACGTGTCCAGCTTGGATACACATTAATTGTAAGGCACAGAGGAATGTCGGAGTACAGTTGTTTGATCTGCAAGGTACTCCTTGAGCATCTGGCCAAACTTAGGATTTCTTGTGGCACTACCCCTCACCTCAGGGGCTGTGGTATGTGAGGGGCTGAGAAAACTGTCCCACATCTTAAAGACTGTTCCCCTACCTCTGGCGGATTGGACTTGTGCCCCTCTCGGCTGTACGCCTTAGTTGTCCACTGATTCCTGACCTATGCCGCTAGCGTTTTGTGAGGGGAATGCTTTGCCTACTTCCGTGACTATGGCCTTCTGGAACTGCTGCATTTTGCCTGACCTCTCCGCCTCGGGAATAAGAGACATAAAGTTCTCCTTTTAGCGTGGGTCTAACAGTGTTACCAACCAGTAATGATTGTCGGCCAAGATGTTCTTAACGCGAGGGTCACGAGACAGGCAGCTTACCATAAAGTCAGCTATGTGTGCCAGACTCTTAACAGCCATCACTTCAGTATCCTGACCAACACGATGACTGAACATGCTGTCCTCCTCCTCCTCCTCCTCATCATCTACCCTGTCCTCTGGCCAGCCACGCTGAACCGAGGATATGACTGCATGTCATATCCTCAATTTGGCCAGAGAGTTGCTCCATGTCTTCATCCTCCTCCTCGTCATAGTCCTCCACTGCACGTTGTGATGAGACGAGGCTGGGCTGTGTGTTATCACCCACACCCACTACTGTTTCTTGCTCAAACTCATCGCGCTCCGCCTGCAATGCATCATGGTTGTTTTTTGAGCAGAGACCATTTTAGAAGGCAGAGAAGCGGTATGGTGACGCTAATAATGTCGTCATCGCCGCTCACCATCTTGGTGGAGTCCTCAAAGTTTTGGCGGATGGTGCATAGGTCGGACATCCATCTCCACTCCTCAGGTGTTATGTGTGGAGTTTGACCCATTTCCCGACGGCTTAGGTGATGCAGGTACTCAACAACTGCCCTCTTCTGCTCACATATCCTGACCAACTTGTGCAGAGTTGAATTCCAACGCGTGGGGACATCACACACCAGTCTGTGTGCCGGAAGATGCAAACGGCGTCTTAAGCCGGCAAGGCCGGCTGAAGCAGTAGGTGACTTTCGAAAATGTGCAGACAGGCGGCGAACTTTTACCAGCAGATCAGACAGCTCTGAGTATGACTTTAGAAACCGCTGAACCACGAGGTTGAGCACATGGGCCACGCATGGAACATGTGTCAGCTGGCCTCGCCTCAAAGCCGCCACCAGGTTCCGGCCATTGTCACACACGACCTTTCCTGGCTTTAGGTTCAGAGTTGTGAGCCAGTGATCTGCCTTCTGTTTCAGAGCTGTCCACACCTCTTCTGCATTGTGGGGTTTGTCACCTATGCAGATTAGCTTCAGCACTGCCTGTTGCCGCTTCGCCGAGGCAGTGCTGCAGTGCTTCTGTGTCGCCCTGGACAAGCCAGGGGCCACAGAGCACAACACTTAAACACCCCACACTCCCTGCAAGCATATCATAGTCAAAACACAAAATCCTTGTTGCCTTCCCCAGGGGCTGTTGTCCACACCAGGGTGTGGAGCCAGGCGGTTGGTCTCCACCCACCGAGGAGGAGGGAAAACACAGGCAGTGAGAGTTAAGCTAAGGAAGTGGAAGGAGGAAAGTAGTAGAGAGGAGAAAAGTGACAGCAAAGAGCCTGAAGTTGGTCCGGGTGTGTGGCCCGGACAGGACAGCAAGGTTGGCAGGATGTGGTGACCGTCTGCAGTGGAGGCCGATTGGAGTCTGCCGTAAGGACCGTGGACGAGTGGTGACCCGGCCGTACCGGACCGGTATACAAAGAGAAGCCAGCACCATTGGCAGAGGACTTTCGGATCCCGGCAAGGCTTGGTGTCGCCGTGAATTTGCCAAATCTGTTAGTGAAGGGGACCTCAGGGTTTCCAAACAGCCAAGTCCAGATAGAAGGCAACCGCCCAACCGTGAAGGGGAGACACCGCCACCGCCAAGGGCAACCGTCTCCCAGGGCCAGCGCCTGTGGGCAAAAGGGGCTCCTCCGGCCCATATCCAGGTCGGGGAGCGGGTTACCGTTGGGAAACCATCACTACCAACACTTAACTTAGGTGCAGGAAGAGACAGTCATCACTAACCTGCAGGGAGGAACAACCGCAGCCGTCCGAGTGACCCGTCCATCCAGCCACTTGTTTTACCGTGAACTGTGTCATCATCATTGGGCTGAGTGAGTACCTCCGTGCCGTGCGGCACAGCGCTGCCCCTGCGACCCTGCACTTCATCAGGCCCCGCAACCCGCCTGTCATCCATCTCTACCCCATCACCAGGCCCCGGGACAACCAACCCCCCTACCCACGGAGGGGAGAAATAACAACAAAGCTGCTCCCTGTCACAGGCTCCCGGGATCCCCGTCCAGAGCAGCGGTGGTGTCCACACAATCACCACAACCGTGGGTGGCGTCACGGACAATATCCCCAAAACCCAAACCACCCCTTTTCACTCACGGGCGAGTAGCGCCGCTCGAGTCCCCGGGATACGGCCATCGCTCGAGCCAACAAGCAGCAGCAGCCGTAGAGCAGCGTCAGCCGGACCCGAGCAGTGGGAGAGCGCACCGTCCCCTCCTCCGCCCGCGACACTTCCAGCTTGGGACTGGTGTGGAGGGTAAAGTGGATCAGGATGCGCAGGAGGAGGAGGAGGCTGAGGAGCATGACATTCCGGAGCTGTAGAGTGTGTGTGAAACCCTGACTGAGGTAGGGCCTGCAAAACTTGGTGTGTGAAGGACGTGTTCCGTCCCTCGCTCAGACTGGGTCCCAGCTTGCACAATATTAACCCAGTGTGACGTCAACGAGATGTAGCGGCCTTGCCCACATGCACTTGTCCACGTGTCTGTGGTTAGGTGGACTTTGGCTGAAACAGCGTTGTTCAGGGCACGTGTGATGTTTTGTGACACGTGGTTATGCAATGCGGGGACGGCACACCGGGAGAAATAGTGGCGGCTGTGGACCGAGTAACGTGGGACAGCTGCCACCATCAGGTCGCGGAATGCTTCTGTCTCAACCAGCCTAAAAGGCAACATTTCCAGCGCAAGCAGTCGCGAAATGTTAGCATTTAGAACTGTGGCATGTGGGGTGTTGGCAGTGTATTTGCGCCTGCGTTCAAAGGTTTGCTGAATGGATAACTGAACGCTGCGCTGGGACAAGGACGTGCTTGATGATGGTGTTCTTTCTGCGTAGGCAACTGCAGGTGCAGGAGTGGAGGAGGCTTGTTCGCAGGCAGCATGGACAGGGGATTGGCTCGCATGCACAACCAGCGAAGACGTAGCAGTGACATCAGCAAGCACTGCTCCTGGACTCTGTTGTACTTCCCACAAAGTCGGGTGCTTGGCTGACATGTGCCTGATCATGCTGGTGGTGGTCAGGCTGCTAGTTTTGGTACCCCTGCTGATGCTGGCATGGCAGGTGTTGCAAATGGCCTTTTTAGAATCATCTGGAGCCAACTTAAAAAACTGCCAGTGTCAGAGTTCCGGGTTTTCCAGTTTTCTTTTGAAAGAGCTTGCCCTTTGTTAACATGGAGTTTTCTGTTCTGTTGCCCTACTTCCTGTCCATCTGTTTAAAAGCCGCCCCTAAAGCTTAGTCCAGTGCCTGAGTATACTGCTTCCTGTGTGCTCCTGCCCTGCAGCTTTTGGTTCCTGATTGTTATTCGGATCCTCTTGGAAAACAACCGACACCGACTCTGGACTTCATCTGGTATCATCTAGCTGTGCCCGGACTCCGTTTGCCGTCTTTGGTCGGCACTTCTGCCCGGTTCCTTCCGTTTAATACCACTCTGGACTCACATCACGTACGGACATTTTTGGACTTACCTATTGCCCTTTTGTGTCCCGGCTGCTGCGCATTTAGGGCTTCTGGGGTGATTGCCAGACAGTCCCTGTATAGGGGTTCGCTCTTGGTGGTCTCCCTGGGGGAGTCCGGTGCGCGGTCCCGGGAATTCCCTTTCGCTCCGTCCCTGGAAGGTATTTCCTGTATTTATGTTCTACTGTGTTTTTGTTCCGTTTATGTACATATTTGCTGGTTGCATATTATAAACGTATTGCACCAAGAACTCGTCTCTGGTTGTCATTGCCCTAACGCAATCGAAATCCTCAATACATACAATAGTATTACAGCCAGACTCGGGAAGACCTAACATTTGTACAGGCACCTTGTGTCGTGTTGTTCCGGGGAACAGTTGCCTGACGTCTGCCTGGGGCCACCACTCTGCTTCTTACTGCCTGTTGGGATGCTACGCCTCCCTCCCCCTGTGCACTGCTGTCCTCGCTCTGCATATCCTCCTGCCAGGTTGGGTCAGTTACTGGATCATCCACCACGTCGTCTTCCTCTTCCGCACCCTGCTCCTCCTCCTGACTTCCTGACAATTGTGTCTCATCATCGTCCACCCCTTGTTGAGACACGTTGCCAACTTCGTGAGAACGTGGCTGCTCAAATATTTGGGCATCTGTACTGTGATAACACGCTCCGGGATCGCCTTTGCTGGGTTCAAAGGGCACGTATTCACCTCAGGCAGACAGCCGAATTCAAGGTGTAACTGACGCTTGGTCAGGTTTATTGCAGTGAAGCATAAACAAAAAGAAAAAAAAACACCAACAAAATAAATCCTTGCCTGTCCGGCACTAACTATACACGGTGTTATCCTAACTACCAACTGGAGGGCTTCTCCCTTCCAGCTAAACCATACAAACATCAGGCACTGCTCCTCACAAGTGTCTCCTACACAGACAGGCTTACTGTGTTCCCAGATGGAGACCCTCCCCCAACTTCCCAGATTCCTTTTACCTCCGTCCTTCACCTCCCATTAATCCATTAGTAGCCAGGTGATCCTGGCCAGGCTAAGTCACATAGGACCGATACCGGGGTGAGATATACCTGCCCTCATCCACTAATCCCACATGAGTCTCACAGTACATACAATCTCGTCATGGCCCACTTCAACAGGAGCTGGCGAGAGGCCAGAATTTGTGAATGGAAACGTGAACGAACAGCTCTTCCGAGTGTCCAAGTGTGGGATCAGTAATGTCCGTGGACGTGTACTCGGCCTGGTGGTAGGAAGGAGGATCAGGTTCTGAAATGTGCGGTGCAGTATCACGGCTACTGACACTTGACCGTGTGGAAGACAGAGTGTTTGTGGTGGTGCCAATCTGACTGGAAGCATTATCCGCTATCCAACTAACAACCTGTTGACACTGGTCTTGGTTCAAGAGCGGTGTACTGCAGCGGTCCCCAAGAATTTGGGACAGGACGTGCGAGCGACTAGATGTGGCCCTTTGTTGTGGCGAAATTAGAGCTTGCACACAACCTCGGTCTCTGCCTGCACCACCATCACGTCCACTTCCTTGTTCGTTGACAACGCCCTTGCGCATTTTGCAATGCTGTGCTGATGTGTATTCACTAGACTTGTGCGTTATATCCAAGTTTTTGCAAAACTCACACAAATGCAGCGGAAAGCTGCCACCAACAGGCACACACGTGCGGTTTTTAAATGCAAGCACGGAGGCACTAAGAACCTAACAGGTCTCTATCCAGGGACAACGTGGAGCCTCCCAATTTTTGGCTGCCCTGCCTAAGGGCTATACTACAATAGACCCACTTCCTTCCAATGGGCACTTCAGGTTTACAGGCCCTCATGCACGTCTCTATCCAGGGACAACGTGGAGACTCCCAATTTTTGGCTGCCCTGCCTAAGGGCTATACTATAATACACCCACTTCCTTCCAATGGGCACTTCAGGTTTACAGGCCCTCATGCACGTCTCTATCCAGGGACAACGTGGAGCCTCCCAATTTTTGGCTGCCCTGCCTAAGGGCTATACTACAATAGACCCACTTCCTTCCAATGGGCACTTCAGGTTTACAGGCCATCATGCACGTCTCTATCCAGGGACAATGTGGAGCCTCCCAATTTTTGGCTGCCCTGCCTAAGGGCTATACTATAATACACCCACTTCCTGACAATGGACACTTAATGTTTTGAGGCCCTCATGCACGTCTCTACCCAGGGACAACGTGGAGCCTCCCAATTTTTGGCTGCCCTGCCTAAGGGCTATACTACAATAGACCCACTTCCTTACAATGGGCACTTCAGGTTTACAGGCCCTCATGCACGTCTGTATGCAGGGGCATTGGTGAACCTCACAATTTTGGACTGCCCTGGCAAAGGAAAATACTACAAAGACTCACTTCCTCAAAATGGGCACATTAGACTCAAGAGGCCTTCATGTACGTCTCTTCTCAGGGACATCGGAGTGCCACACAATGTTTTCACGTAAAATCTTTCATGTATTAATCTCAAAAAGTAACATACACCAGCTCTATCTCACTATTGGGTATGTGCCCTTAACATTTCCGCCATGAAAAATCATTTTGGGGTCATTTTGGAAGGTTTTCTGGTGAGTCCGTAAAAATGGCGTAAAACGCGGACAAAATTGTTCACAGCTGTGACTTTTCAGTGATAAATGCTTCAAGGGGTCTTCCCCATGCTGTTGCCATGTCATTTGAGCACTCTTCTGAGACTTTTGTGACATTTTTAGGGTTTCTCCATGCTGCCGGGGGGTCATTTCACAAAAATACTCGGGTCTCCCATAGGATAACATTGGGCTCGTTGCTCGGCCCGAGTACACGAGTATCTTGGGAGGCTCGGCCCGAGCTTCGAGCACCCGAGCTTTTTAGTACTCGCTCATCACTAGTCACTATCTGTCTCCACTGTGGGACTTGTTGTGCAGGTGACCGGATGATACATGTCACTAACTGCCCCACTCTAAGACTTGTTCAGGTGAGAGTGTATACAGTTGGAACAATGCAGCAGAAGTCACAGAGTGGAGCAAGTTAGTGACATGTATCATCCGGTCACCTGCACAACAAGTCCCAGAGTGGATACAGTGACATGCAACACACTATGTGTCAGAGCAGAGCGTGTCACCAACTTGCTCTGCTCTGTCACCTGCGGTGCTGCATGTCACGTTTTTGCCGCGATTTGGTGCGTTTTTTGCTGCGTTTTTGCTCACTGCGTTTTTAATCAGTGCACAATGCCATTAAAGATTGTTGATGAATAAAAAAGGTCTGATGTCATTTCCTTATTCAAAATGTTCATTGTATGCAGGAGAGCAGACAGCAGCTGCAGAACTACAAGGCTCATCATCCTCCATTCACTAGTGTATGCAGGAGAGCAGACAGCAGCTGCAGAACTACAAGGCTCAGCATCATTCACTAGTGTATGCAGGAGAGCAGACAGCAGCTGCAGAACTACAAGGCTCAGCATACTCCATCCAGGACTGTATGCAGTTTTTTGCCCCAAAAGAAAAAGAAAATGACATGGGCTTCACCATATTTTTGTATGCTAGCCGGGTACAGCAGGCAGGTACGGGCTGCCCCCAACTCCCAGCTGCCTATTTGTACCCGGCTGGGAACCAAAAATATAGAGAAGCCCTTTTTTTTTTTAATTATTTCATGAATTTCATGAAATAATTTGAAAAAAAAAATAACGTGAGCTTCGCCTAATTTTTGTGTCCAGCCGGGTACAACTAGGCAGCTGGGGATTGGAATCCACAGTGCAGGGTGCCCAAGCTTTCTGGGCACCCCCACTGCGAATTACAGTCCGCAGCCACCCCAGAAAATGGCGCTTTCATAGAAGCGCCATCTTCTGGCGCTGTATCCAACTCTTCCAGCTGCCCTGATGCCGGGTGGCTAGCTGGGTAATAATGGAGTTAGGGCTAGCTGTATATTATCAGCTAGCCCTAAGCCAGAAATTCATGGTGCCACGACAATATTAGACATGGCCACCATGAATTTCTAGTAATGATAAAAAAAAAAAAAAACAACACACAGAAAAATATTTTTATTAGAAATAAAACACAACACAATTAGTGACTCTATCTTTATTGAAATAAAGAACCCCCCCTCCGCAGTAATCCTGGGTTAGGGTCCCGCGCCGTCCAATCTGGATCCAATATCATCTGATCGGTTTGCTGGAAGGCAAAGCGATCAGATGATGTGTCAGGTTAAACTACGTGAATCACATGACACATCAGCTGATTTTATAAAAGCCGATTATACAATCAGCTGAAGCATCAGTGGAAAAAAAAAAATAAATAAATACATACTCACTTATGTGCTGATTACCGGCAGCTCCTGCAGCGATCGATTGGACAGGAGTCTGATCCTGTCCCATCGCTGCAGGAGCTGCCGGTAATCAGCTGATGAAGTCTCCTGATGGCAGGATCAGCTGATAGCCGGCCGGGCGCGAAAAAGCCGGCAACACCGCGAGAATCGATCAGCTGATGCGTCTGGTGACTGCATCAGGTGATCCACCGCCAGGTCCTGCAAGCTTCGTACGTGCCCCGGGGAGACTGCACACAGCCAGAGCGGCGGTACCGAGACAGGGGCTGGGAGCGGACATGGCACCGTGATCCTGCAGACAGGTGAGTAAGACATTTTTTTTTTCTACTGTTCACTTTTGTTTTCGCCGCTGCCTCCACCTCCCGCCCAGACATGGCGCCGCACGGAGCTGACATGGCTCCGGGCGGGTTGTGGACGCAGCGGTGACGGTATCGGGAGGATTCATGCTTCTGTGTTTACCAACAGAAGGAATCCTCTTCCTGTACACGTCACTTTACTGCCCACCCCTTGCGTTTATAGCTGCGTTTTTAGTCATAGAAACGCGGCTATATGCGTTTTTCATTGCGTTTTTGAACATCTCATTGAACTCAATGGGTGAAAAACGCAGTGAAAAACGCAGAAATAATTGACATGCTGCATTTTTGTGGTCACCACAAAAACGCATCTACAAAAAAACGCTGTGTGCGGAAAGCACTTATGAAAACCCATAGACATTGCTGAGGAAGCAATGTCACTGCATTTTCAGCGCAAAAACGCGGTAAAAAACGCCGCAAAAAACGCAGCAAAAACGCCTAGTGCGCACAAGGCCATAGACTTTACTCGGGAAGCAAAGTCATGCAGTTTTCTGAGTAAAAACGCAGCAGAAAAACGCGCAAAAACGCCACAAAAAATGCACTGAACTTACCCTTAGTTGGTGACATGCAGCACCGCAGGTGACAGAGCAGAGCAAGTTGGTGACATGCTCTGCTCTGACACATAGTGTGCTGCATGTCACTGTATCCACTCTGAGACTTGTTGTGCAGGTGACCGGATGCTACATGTCACTAACTGTCTCCACTCTAGGACTTGTTGTGCAGGTGACCGGATGCTACATGTCACTAACTGTCTCCACTCTGGGACTTGTTGTGCAGGTGAGAGTGTATACAGTTGGTACTATGCAGCAGAAATCACAGAGTGGGGCAGTTAGTGACATGTATCATCCGGTCACCTGCACAACAAGTCCCAGAGTGGAGACAGATAGTGACATGCAGCACACTATGTGTCAGAGCAGAGCATGTCACTGTCTCCACTCTGGGACTTGTTGTGCAGGTGACAGAGTGGAGCAGATTGGTCCCATGCAGCGTCCGGTCACCTGTGCTGCTGGTGGGATTATATGATCACACTGCCGACACCGCCCACTCTCCTGACAGCTGAGCACAGCGGGCGGGTGGACAGTGTGATCACATACTTGCGTGACAGGGGGGATTTCAGTGGAGGAAACCCCCCTATACTCCACACTGGAGCCCGTACCTTCCACAGCTGACGGATGGTAAGCGCGCGCTCTGCCTTCACCGCTCCACACTGGCGTCCTCCGGCTCCTCCCCTCGATGCTGGGTTGTGATGTGCGGTAGTCACGGCCCACAGCCCAGTCAATCACTGTGAGTGGCGCCGGCATCCTCTGACGTACCCGTCTAGTTTGAGAGCTCGGAAATGCCGGGACGTCAGAGGATGCTGGCGGCCACAGCTCCAGGGGGTCATGTGACAGGCACTGAGCGTGCAGGATAGCGCCGCTCAGTGCCAGAACTGGAAACAGAAGCCAATGCAGAAGATGCAGGCAATGGTAAGTGACAATCATTGGGGAAAAAAAAAATGGGTGAACCACCCCTTTAAACTCACAGAGTCCCATAGGGGTAGCAAATGCAGTCTTCTCCTGGTCTTCTGGTGCCACAGCTACCTGCCAGTATCCACTGGTGAGGTCAAGGGTGGAAAAGTAATTAGCGGTTCTCAGCGTGGCTAGAGATTCTTCAATGCGGGGCAGAGGGTAAGCGTCCTTATGTGTTATCTGATTAATCTTCCGGTAGTCCACACACATCCGCATGGTGCCATCCTTCTTCTTAACCAGTACCACCGGGGCGGCCCAGGGACTACAGCTGTCCCTAATAACCCCCGCCTCCTTCATGTTCCTCAACATGTCCTTGGCACATTGGTAGTGTGCAGGGGGAATAGGCCTGTACCTCTCTTTGATAGGGGGATGCTCACCGGTGGAGATATGGTGTTGGACCCCTTTAATCTGCCCAAAGTCTAGGGGATGTTTGCTAAAAACCCGCTCATACTCCCGTACCACCCGGTATACCCCTTCTTTGTGATGTGTAGGGGTATCGTCTGTGCCTACGTGTAGTTGTCGACACCACTCGTCTAACTCCCCTTGGGATGGGTGAGTGTTGGCAGCAGGTGGTGAGGTTGGGGGAACGGCCTCGCGGATGGTGTGGGGATCCAAGGTGAACAACTTGGCAAGGGTAGCGTACCGGGGAAGCCTGACTTCTTCCTCCCCGCAGTTCAGCACCCTCACGGGCACTCTCCCCTTCTTTACATCCACCACCCCTCGGGCGACCATTACTGTGGGCCAGTGTTCAGAGGGCGTGGGCTCTATCATGGCGGGGTAGTCACGCCCCTGGGGCCCTACCGCTGCCCTGCACCAAATCATCATCTCGCTCCTGGGAGGCACAATCAAAGGGGCAACATCCATCACTCTCACCCCACCAATCTCTCCTCCTGTCGAGTTCACATGTTGGCGGTACATTAAGGCTCGGATCTCACGCTGCACAGCTCTCTGTCGGCTCCCCGCCGCCGTGGCGGCCAGCTGCTAAAGTTAGGGTCAGCACGTCACTCATACAGTGCTCCATCACGTTGGTCCCTAGCACTACCTTCGGGTTATGATCACTGGGTTCATTCATTATCACAATCATTCCCTGGTGTTGCAGTTCAGCTCGCCCCACAGTCATGGTAACTTGTTTGTATCCCACTTGGGTCAATGGGAGTCCATCAGCAGCAATCAGTGTCATACTGGCATCTGGGGGAGCCAGCTCGTCTTTTCCCCAGTACCGTTGATACAGTGTGTATGGTATGGTGGTTACCTGTGATCCAGTGTCCAGGAGAGCCATCACCGGTATGCCGTCCACAGCCGCGGGGATGATGGGCCGGGCCCCGATATACCGGTCCCGCCAGTCTGGGGGGCCATGGGGTTCTACTCCTGAGGATTGGCCCGTGGCCCCAGGGGTTGCTCGTTTAACGGACACCGTCGGAAGTAGTGGCCGGGTTTGCTGCACCTGTAACAGATCGGGGGTCCATTCCGCGAATCATTAGCCCTTCTCCGGAGCATCCAGGGGACGTCCTCAGGGCTGTCGGCGAGCTGCACCTTCACCGGGGCCTGGGATCTGGTCGGAGGCTGGAGTGCGGCGAGGATCTTAGCGAGGTCCCCATCCATGCGGCGAACTTGAGCAGCGAGCTCTTCCATCGTTCCGCTTGGGGCCGCAGGCACTGGAGGTGCTGATGGGGTAGGGGCCACCACGACGGAAGCAGTCTCAACCGGCCACGGGGCTGGCTCAGGAGCTTCAAATGCGGGGGGTTGCATAGCCTTGATGGCCCGTTCCTTTAATATGGCAAAGTCCACATCAGGGTGTTCCAGGGCCCACAGCCGAAGCTGTTTGCTGTCTTCTGAGGACCTCATCCCCTGCACAAACTGCTCGCTTAACATTTTGTTACTGTCCACACTGTTGATGGTGTCCACCCGCGTCAGTGTGCGGAGTGCGGTTTGCAGTCGCAGGGCATAGTCCCGAATGCCATCTGCGGGCCGTTGCCGGCATTGATAGAACAGCATCCGCAACTCGGCCTCAGTACGGGTCTCAAATGCAGTCTGCAGCTTTTCAAATATGGTGGCTACGGAGGACCGGTCCCCCTCAGCCCAGGTCTCCTCCTCTTGCTCCGCCGCGCCGGTTAGCTGCCCCAGCACTAGCGCTGCACATTGCTTATCAGTCAGGGGGTACAGTTCTAGTAGCGGACTAAGTTTTTTCCGGAAAACCTGCAAGGCATCAGGCTTCCCATCGTACTGCGGTAGCCAGGCAGCTCCGGGCACATAGGGCAAAGAGAACGGCATCACCTGAGCGAGAGCTGGGGCCGTGGCGCCCCCCGCCAGCGCGGCCGGGACCTGGGCAGGCCCATTCCCATCTACGGGTGCTCCCGCGGCTGCGTCCGCCGCTCTTCCAGCGGCTCCGTCGGGCGCGGACATCTTGTTTCCGTCCCCCTTAGTCTCTTTCCGGCTCCTCCTCTATAGGGGCGGGGTTTTGGCCTTCGCGCCTCTGCTACTCGAGGAGACGCTCGAGCGGGAATTTTTCGCGCCCAAGATGGCGGCTTCGGCAAATTTTCAGCCGGACACCTCCGGTAATAACAAGGCGCACCTCTACCCAACGGCAGAGTGGTAGGATCCTGTTCGTGACGCCAAGTTGTCGCGGGTGGAGGAGGTGACGCTGCGCTCTCCCACTGCTCGGGTCCGGCCGCTGCTGCTGCGGCTGCTGCGGCTGCTGCTGCTCGGTGGTGGCTCGAGCGGTGGGCCGGATCCCGGGAACTCGAGCGGCGTTCCTCGCCCGTGAGTGAAAAGGGGATTGATTGTGGGGATTTATTGTCCGCGACGCCACCCACGGTTGTGGTGATATTGGTGACACCACCGCTGCTCTAGACGGGGATCCCGGGAGCGGTGACAGGGAGCAGCTTTGTTGTTAGTGCTCCCCTCTGTGGGTAGGGGGTTGGTTGTCCCGGGGCCCGGTGATGGGGGTAGGAATGGATGGCAGGCGGGTTACGGGGCCTGGTGAGGTGCAGGGTCGTGGGGGCAGCGCTGTGCCGCACGGCACGGTGGTACTCACTCAGCCAATGATGAGGACACAGTTCTCGGTAAAACACACGGCTGGATGGACGGGTCCCACAGACGGCTGCAGTGTTGTTTCTCCCGGCAGGTTGATGGTGACTGCCTTTCCCTGCACCTATGTACGGTAGATGGTTCCAATGGGTTCCCACCAGTAACCCGCTCCCCAGCTTGGATATGGGCTGGAGGAGCCCCTTTTGCCCGCAGGCTCTGGCCCTGAGAAACGGTTGCCTTGGTGGTGGCGGTGTCTCCCTCTCTTGGTTGGACTGTTGCCTTCTGTCGGGACTTGGCTGTTGGGAAACCCAGGAGGTTCCCTTCACTAACGAATTCGGCAAATTTACGGCGACTCCTAGCCTTGCCGGGGTCCGTAAGCCCCTGCCAGATGGTGCTGGCTTCTCTTTGCGTACCGGTCCGGTACCGCTGGGCCACCGCCCGTCCACGGTCTTTACAGTAAGCTCTGATAGGCCACTCCTGCAGACGGTCACCACTGTCTGCCAGCCTTGCTGATCCGTCCGGGCCACACACCCGGACCAACTTCAGTCTGCTCCACTGCTACTTTCTTCCTTCTACTTTCACTTCCAAACTAAAACTAACTTCTTTTCCCGCCTCCAGGACTGTGAACTCCTCGGTGGGCGGGGCCAACCGCCTGGCCCACCCCCCTGGTGTGATCATCAGCCCCTGGAGGAAGGCAACAAGGGTTTTGTGTCTGACTTCGGTGTGCCTGACCGGGAGTGTGGGGTGTGTTGGTGTTGTTCTCTGTGGCCCCTGGCTTGTCCAGGGCGCCACACCACCACATAGCAAGATCACCCCAGCCCCCCAAATTTTATACTCAGCATGTTGCTCCCACAGTTCCTCATATACAGTGTGATACTGTAGCGCCCCTGACTAGGACAGGGTGCTGCAGGGAACTGCATCCTGTCACCAGGGTGCAGAGTCTACCCCCCATGGTTCCAGGTTCCCATCAACAGTGTCACTGACATCCGCACTACAAATCCCAACCACACCAGGGCTGGACAGACACACCAGTGGGTTGGTCAAGTTGGAGCACAGCTGCCCACCTAGGGGTCAGGCAGACTGGTGGGAGGGGAGGCAAAGAGAAGAGTGGAAGCCCTCAGAGAGAGAGGAGGGTGGCAGTTAGAGCTCCCAGGGAGGCGACAGATTGGGTCATAAACTGTGGTCCGGGACCATAGGAGTCGGGGACCGGTATCAGGAACACTGGACAGAAGTGTAACAGACGCAGTCTAGGAGGACTGTTGGCACTAGAAAGCCCAGCCACCTTACTGGTACCGAGCACGGCGGGGTACAAGACCCTAGATCGGGGAGTAGCTTCAAGCAACCTGATAATTAACCTGTGGAGGATAGTCTCTTTATGAACTTTCCCCAAGAGCTCAGAGATTGGAGGCATCAGCACACCGCGGGGGATAGGGTTCTCCAAAACACACAACCCACTAAAATCCCAAGTGCCAGCCACCAAGAGCACAGCTGTCAGACACACGGGTAGTGTGGCGCCCTGGACTAGCCAGGTCATCACAGATAACACACAAACACCCCCACCCCCATTAGACAGTGACACCAGCCAAACAAAGACTACCGACGGGCCCCAAGACTACCGACCCCTACCCACGGAGGGGGAAAACAACATCCCAGCTGCTCCCTACCATCGCTCCCGGGATCCCCGTCACCAGCAGCGGTGGTGCCCATCTTCACCACAACCCGTGGGTGGCGTCACGGACTAAATCCCCCAAACCAACCACCCCTTTCACTCACGCGCGAGGAGCGCTGTTCGAGCAGCAGCAGCCACGCCGGACCCGAGCATTTTCGAGCGACCAGCAGCGGCGGTGTCCTCCCCGCCCTCGACAGTAGCGGGGCCCGACAGCTTCAAGCCGAGGGGCCACAACTGTCAATCAATTTGTGCTTGGAGGCAGGGCTCCGGACTTACCAAGTGACACTGTTGGGAGCAGGACCTGGACTGGCTCCCCCCGTCGAGACTGTGGTGCCCAGAGACTTTGGTTGACCATCTGTGTGAGTGTCTGCTTATTCCACCTAATCCAGCACCACAACTACCGCAGTGAGTAATCTGACCCCTGCACCCTGCTTCCCAAGGCCAAGCCACCCGTTCACCAAATCCCCACTGACCGGGACCTTCCCTACCTGCGGAGGGACTGACATCTGGCTACCCCATACCATCTGCCCTGGTACTCCCATCGGCAGCGGCAGTACTCCCTTTTACCGCAACCCGCAGGTGGCGTCATGAACATTTATCCCCTGTAAATATCCCCTTTCCAATTTGAAGTGGCCACGAGCCCCGGGTCCAGAGACCCTCGAGCCACAGCGACTCCGGGGCGGCACAATACCACCACAGTCCCACTACACAGCAAGATCACCCCCACAACTCCCTGTACTCAACATGTTGCACCCGCAATTCCTTACACACAGTGTGATACTACCACAGTCCCCCCACACAGTAAGATCACCCCCACAATTCCCTATACTCAGCATGTTGACCCAACAATTCATTACACACATATTTTTTCTAAAGAAGCCTATTGGTGTTATCACATAATATGATACCTCTTTTATGGACCTCCCCCCCACTGTCCCCCATAGTATAATGCCACCACAGTCCCAGTATGATGGCCCTCAAAACTCCCCTTGCTCAGTATGTTGCCTCCACAGCTCACCCCACAAAGTATTAGGTCCCCACATAGTATGATTTGCCCATTGTGACCGTTACCGGTAAGATAACCCCCAATGCCCTATAATCAGCATGTTTCCCCCAGAGTTTACACAGTGTGATGCTCCCACAGTCCCCCCACACAGTAAGATTACCCCCACAACTAACTATACTCAGCATGTTGCCCCCACAGTTTCTTACATACAGTGTGATGCCACCACAATCCCCCCACACAGTAAGATCACCCCCACAACTCCCTATACTTATCATCAGTTCCTTACACACAGTATGATGCCCCCACAGTCCCCTCACACAGTATATTGCCCCCCCGAGCACCCCAGACAATATGAAGCCACCACAGTCCCTCCCCACAACTCCCTATACTCAGCATTTTTCCCCCCACAATTCCTTACACACGGTGTGATGCCCCCACAGTCCCTCCACACAGCGGGATTACTCCCACCCCTCTCTATACTCAGCATTTTGCCCCCACAATTCCTTACACACAGTGTGATGCCCCTATAGTTCCCACAGTATATTGCCCCCCCACAGCACCCCACACAATATGAAGCCACCACAGTCCCTCCCCACAACTCCCTATACTCAGAATTTTGCCCACCATAGTTCCTTACACACAGTGTGATTCCCCCATAGTTCCCTCACACAGTATATTGCCTCTCACAGCACTCCACACAATCTGACGCCACCACATTTATTTATCCAGCTGATTATACTGAGTGGGGAGCGGGGCACTGTGAGGGCATCATACTGTGTATTGGAGTGATTTGAGGGGCATTATAATGTGTTGGGGCATTTGTAGAGGTATGAAACTGCACAAGGCATATCATAATTTTAGGGGCACTGTGGGGCATCATAATGTGTGGGGGAACTATGGGTACATAATACTGTTTGGGCCACTTTGGGGGTATCACACTGTCGGTTGAATTTATGGGGGGCATTATAACATGTATTGGAGTGATTGCTGGGGCATAATATTGTGTTGGCAGACATTTGGGGGTATCATAATGAGGGGGGCACTGAGGAGACAAATTGTGGGGGTATCATACTACTTCTGGAGACATCATTGTGTATGGGAGCCATAAAAATATTTCCTGAAATATCAGAAACCCAATTACAGAAATGTCACATTAGCAGGGAGAAAGATAGCATGCATCACCCTGGCCCCATGACAACACTCCACGGCACGGCTTCTTTATGGTCCAGATTTACTGCTCCAGCAAACGAGCCCTCCCCACCCAAAGCTATAATAAAATGTGAGTACCGCGTGTGCCCTGTTTAGCGGTGGCTATTAAATGGCGTCATTAGCGCTTTAATGAAAGAGTGAAGCGACTGGAAAGATAAACACAGATAATTGTATTATGGGGCCATTAGGTGTTTTAATGAGATTTTCCAGGTCATCGCCATCTACCCCAGATCTCAGGAAAAAAAAATCTGTCCCTACTAATACCTGACCCAAAAAATGAAGTAAAAAGAGAACCAGTCTTGACGGTGGACCAGTGCTTCTGGATGATGTCATGATTGGTACCATGAATACTTGGATTGTGCAATATTTGGACTATGGCACCCTGGTCTACGACTCGATCCAAGTGTATGGCACTCACTTCTGATCAGAAGTCTTCGGGATGTTCATTGAGCTTCGACGCTAGAGATGCCACTTGGGTGGAAAATTTCAGAAGGATAAAAAAAAGAACATAGTGCCCATCAACATTACACCACTGAACACCGATGCCTGATGGTGCCCAATGGCCCATTGCTACTTAAGATCCAAAATCTTCATGATGAAGACGGGCTATAGTTTCTCGAAAGCAATGGGCATGTACTTCACTTTAGGTCCTTTTTAATCCATACACAAGAAAAAGGCTTCTTTTGCCCTCCGGCATCCCTAAGGCCAGTTGACCTGGCGAAGTAGAGTAGATTCCTCAATTTTTGTATTCCAAGTGAAGTTTGCTCTGAGGCTACTGTCTTTACAGCTCATCCTAAGAAATGGGGACTTGCCCAGTTTGCTGTGCACGAAACCCAATGTTGCCCATGCCTCCTTTTTTGGCTAAAATTCTAGTGCCCATTTAGAAGGAATGATTACTAGTGATGAGTGAGCACTACCATACTTGGGTGCTCGGTGCTTGTTTAGAGCAGTTTGATGCTCGGATGGGTGCACTTTGTGTACCGAGTATAATTGTAGTCAATGGTGAACTCTTCTGGCAAAATGCTCTAGTTCTCCTTTGACTTCCATTATAATCTGGTACTCGAGTCATGCCCATCTGAGCGTCTAACTGTTCTTAATGCGTACCGAGCACCCAAGCATGGTAGTGCTCGCTCATCACTAATGATTACCCATACATAGGATAGGTGATAGCTGGGTAATCCAAGGTTACCAAGAACTTGGATCCAAAATGCATCATCAGCATAGAGCAGTGACTGCATATGCTTATTGTTTATGGAATGGCCAAAAGTAGTTCTTGGATATCTAATAGACAATTAATGGTGGCACACAAGCTAATAGTTATGTATCCTGCATGGCTCTGCCGCTGCAGAACCGGTGCAGGTATCGTTTCTGGGAATTGGGTCTCTGGGGAGGGACCTGTATGGCGTAACCTCGTTCCTGGGATCACGCAGCCACATCTGGGCTCTCCTGCCTCCGGGTCGCTGCCAGTGATATTTCCGACTTGGCGTTGTGCTATTCCTCTGAGAAGTGTTCTGCTCCATTTCCCTGCTACCCATTACTGTTGTCCTGACCCCTGACCTGCCTAACCTCTGTCTCTCCTGTCCTACCTGACTTCCATCCCGCCTACCTTGTCTGACCTCCGTCCCTCCAGCCCTGCCTGACCTCCGCTTTTCCTGCTTGTTCCGTCCTCCGTCTCTCATGCCCAGTCTTATCTCTGTGTTCCTCCGTTCCCCGGTCTTCTGTCCTTCCCGGTGTCTCTCCTGTGTAGTTTGTTTACCACCATTTGACCTCGGTTCTGTTCTTGACTGTTTGCTCACTGGTTCAGACGTGACATCCCGGCACTGTCCATTTTCTGTTTGTCTACTGTTATGGTTAGTTTGGCAACCTCTGGTGGGCCTCCGTAGTATTACACTCAGGTGTAGTTTTTCTTGTCTGAGTGTCAGCGCCACCTACTTGTAGCCTAAAATGACTCAATTGTAATGGAGCATTTCGCTACCCATTCTCAAGATCCTAACTATTGGACCTGTATAGGGAATTACTTGCCCATTTTGGAATAACCCTCCATCATTCATTAACGATGGGATGGGACAACCTTGACTATATGTTGTCCCAGCCCTCAACCAAGCCTCCTCCTCATTTTCGGGTGACCAGTCACTATGGCATATGTTCCCTTGTTCAGGTGATGCTTTGATGTTTGGATATAGACTTGATGAGCCATGTTTTTTTCTACCATGGTAGAAGCACCAGTGGAGAATTAGACGGGGAGCGCAGTCATTTCTAATCCCATTATACAGAAGTTCATCACTATTCATGCCGGTGACATACACAGTTTTGCCAATAGCTGTAAGAAAGACTTCAAAGGTTTCCAGCAAAAATCTCAAGCATGGTGAATGAAAGGCATTCTGAACACAACGTAATATTACTTCGCCCCTAATACACTGGAACAAAGCAGTTTAACATTCTGACTATTGTGCAGATCCAGAAGAAAACCTATATGATGCGGGAATGACCTGGAAATATCATCATCCCTGATGTCCGATTCAACTCGCCTCAATTAATTCCTTACATTCGGAAGGAATAACCTCTTTATGAGCATTGGCCTTCCGAAAAACAAAACTATTTTCTTGTTTCTTGGTGAGAAATTGGGCTGAATCTGGTACATCAGTCTTGTATAGTGAGGCATGATGGCGTCGCGCTGTACGAGAACCTCAAGACCTGATGGTGAAGCCATAGCTGGAAATTACATATATATTGAGAGAATTTGGCAAACAAATTTCTAATTTTATGTGATCTTGGTTCGTCAAACTTAAATTTTCAAGATTTTTTTTGGGGGGGGGGGGTGCAGGCTCAGTTTGGAAACTATTGTTTGCAAATACCCTATTGGGAAATGCATGTTGATGGAAGGAGGTCATCTCCTCAGGACTCAAAGCTGGCATATCTATTCTTTGCAGCTTTCACATAACATGGTATAGCACTGACAATCTAGAGGGATTTTCTTTCATCCTGTATAAAAGCCGGGGCAAGGAATGCAGCTGTCATTTTATGGTTAATTTGTGATAGGGATAAGTTGTCACAGCTCAGCATTAGAAAAAAAGAGATAAAGCTATAAATTACTGAATAAACATTACAGATAATGTGTGACAGCTTAGCATGAATAACAGTTACCATCCATACCAATAGCCCTTTATGTGGAGGCCACTTTGATAGACTAAAGGCCACCGCTAGCGATGTCGCTGGTGAAAGCACCTGCCCCCGCCGGTTGTGCATCACGGGCAAATTGCTGCCCGTGGCACACAACATCGTTAGTCCCCGTCACACATACTTACCTGCCTAGCGATGTCGCTGTGGCCGGCGAACCGCCTCCTTTCTAAGGGGCGGTTCGTTCGGCGTCACAGCGACGTCACTAAGCAGCCGCCCAATAGAAGCAGAGGGGCGGAGATGAGCGGCCGGTACATCCCGCCCACCTCTTTCCTTCCTCATTGGCGGCGGCCGCAGGTACGGTGATGTTCCTCGTTCCTGCGGTGTCACACATAGCGATGTGTGCTGCCGCAGGAACGGCGAACAACCTGCGTCCTGCAACAGCAACGATATTTGGGATTAGAACGACGCATCAATGATCAACGATGTGGTGAGTAATTTTGATCGTTAACGGTCGTTCCTGCGTTTCACACACAACGTCGCTAACGAGGCGTCATGTGCGTCACGAATTCCGTGACCCCAACGACATCTCGTTAGCGATGCCGTTGCGTGTAAAGCCCCCTTTAGGCTGTATTCACATGGAAGTTCTTAAAAGGAATTCAATAGAATCTTAGGAGACCTAAGGGCAGTTGGAGTCTTTTGTGAACTTTCAATTTTCCAAGAAAATTTTTCGAATTTGAATTTCAAAAGAAATTTGCTCATCTCTAGTAAAGTGGAGTTCTTCATGTCTCCTGTTGAGCTGCTGTAGAAAACATAAACACTTGCTACTGGATTTTTCAGTTTATCCTTTTGGGACCATAAATCAGGACAGGTCGTGATCAGCTTTTGCTATCTAACCAGTCTAAGAAAATGGAAGTGGTAAATTTTCAAAGGCTTGTTCCCACCAAATATCTATCCACAGGATCAAGCCTGATTCAGTAGTGCCACGCACGGACAAAGTGATATCCGGCACATGGCGCAATACAGAGGTACAACAGGAATGGAAATGGGGTGGGAGGGCCCTTACAGTAAGGAGAGGCGAGACAGGTCTGTGTCTGCTTCCTGAGCTCCCTAATATCCCTAAGTGGGTCTTTCCCCCACTACCATCATGTGCCTTGTCCCTAGCTGTCCCTCCATTCACCTTGGCTAGTGCAAAGGTCGATGAATACACTAGACTTCACCGCTGCTTTAATAAGACACTGGGTAAGGAAGACAGACAGGGGAACATAGACAAAAAGGATAAACTCCAACTCCAAAGCTGCAGCCAACCACCAGAGCTGCAAATGACACAACCTCAGCACCTTCCAGAAGCTTCCTCTCTCCAAGGTGGTCAGTTCAGAATGATTTCTATTACTGGCATAATGTGATGTGTGGCGCCCCTGAGGCTCTGGCCGCCACAGGGTACTGAACCTCATTTAAGGTAGGGTATCCATTTCAGGTAAGGGGCATTAATCACTGGTGTTCCACATTCACACATTACATACAGCTCAGGAGCCTTCTCACAGGGTGGGATGGCTCAGGGTAGGCAGGGGGGTGGCCATCATGATACATGGGACTTCCCTGGTCACTGAAGCCAGCCCCCTGGGGGGCGGGGTCCACTTGGGGGTAGATATAGGCGCAACACTCTGACATCGGGCAGATTTGTCGGGACTATAGTTCTGACAATCAGAAAAAGAATGTTTCTGGCACACTAAGATGAATGACAGCATGAAAAAAATGTTTTCTTGAATGCAGAATCAGTTTTATTAGTGCAAAAACGATAAATTCATCCAACGTTTCGACTATCGTAGTCGTTATCAAGGATAGAATTATCTATGTCAAAAATGGGGGAACGTGAATTCAGTAGAAACTGGTCATCACCAGAAGGTGTAAGTGATCAGGAGGTTACGATCATAAGTCTCCCACGCTGGCCTGGGGTAGCGAGCAAAACCAAGAAAGAGGTAATCTGTGGTTGTAGTTGTTACTGGGATACTGCGTAATGTCTGGTAGTAGATGAGAGGGAAATAAGGACCCCTCACTGAATGGTTCACTTGTTACTTTCACTATATGCATACGCTGTAATACAGTGTGAAAATAGATGGCAGCACAATAAGACTCTCTCACTGACTGGTTCTCAGTAATCTCAAAGACATACATATGCTTTAACAGGCAATCAGGGGGAGACCATAAGGAGCTGTAACCATAGGCAAAGGGCTATCTGTCCCTGTGGGACTGGCAGTGGTGGCATAGGGTATAGGCCCCTGGGAAAGTGCCAC
Organism: Anomaloglossus baeobatrachus; assembly: GCF_048569485.1. Lineage (NCBI taxonomy): Eukaryota > Metazoa > Chordata > Amphibia > Anura > Aromobatidae > Anomaloglossus > Anomaloglossus baeobatrachus. The sequence goes on from NC_134364.1 coordinate 104,176,606, forward strand.
TTTCCCAGGGGCCTATACCCTATGCCACCACTGCCAGTATGGTTTCTTGGTTTTGCTCGCTACCCCAGGCCAGCGTGGGAGACTTATGATCGTAACCTCCTGATCACTTACACCTTCTGGTGATGACCAGTTTCTACTGAATTCACGTTCCCCCATTTTTGACATAGATAATTCTATCCTTGAAAACGACTACGATAGTCGAAACGTTGGATGAATTTATCGTTTTTGCACTAATAAAACTGATTCTGCATTCAAGAAAACATTTTTTTCATGCTCTCATTCATCTTAGTGTGCCAGAAACATTCTTTTTCTGATTGACTCTCATTCTTTCTGGGCACCTAGTCTATACACAGTGAGCCAGACATATTCTTTTACCATAGTTCTGACAAGACACCTCTGGAACTCTTGGACTTTCCTATGCCGAGGGCTTGGAGTGGGAGCTCGGCCAGGGTACCTAACTGCGGAGGGGGACATCCTAGGAAAAGGACATTCTCCTTCTCTTTCTCTCTGCAAACACCAGTGGTGGCCCCTTTACTTGCTTGGGATTGACCGGAGCCCACGATGGCAGACACCAGCATCTGGGTGCAGATTTAAATCAGTGAGTAAACGGAACCTGGAACCACAATTGCCGACTCAGACTCTGATTAGCGACGCCATCGCCCCGCTCTCCGGCGCCTCCAAGAGACTGCCAGACCCCGTTATCCACCTGGGGCCCGCTCCGCCTGTGGGGAGCGACACCATCCCGGATGCCATAACACCTGCCCCGACGAGGAGTTTTGCAGCGGCGGCTACTCCCTGTCCGCATACCACAGGTGGCGTCACAACAAACTTTCCAAATACCCTGCTTCCCCCACCATTTACTGCATGCCTCGAAGCAACGGTAGGGGGCAAGCCCACCCATGAAAATGCCTGGCCCAATCCTAAAAGGCCCGGCAACAAGTAGGCTAACCACCTGTCCCGTGGGGTGCTGCGATGGAACATGTGACTATTTAAAGAGGAAGGGAGTGGTCACAAACCGGCTGCACCTAAGATAAGCCTAACCAGGAAATCCTGATCATTAATCCTTGCAACTACATTTAAAACTACATTTAAAACCCTGTGAAAACAGGACATTGTGAGACTCAAATCCCAAACCTGTCACAAGTTTCCCAAGGACAGGAGAGCCTGATGATATGGCGTTCCTAAAGTTTCCTCCTATGTGAATGGAGCTATAGCGTGCATGCAAGACCATTGATGATGATAAACCCATAGAAATGAATGGAGCAGTGGTTACCCAGAAGGCTGTATCAAATGGAGGGATAGAAGAAAAAATTGAAAAGGGGACGCATAAACAAATGTGCAATACTATGGAAAGAAGACTTTTAGACCCTTGTTGTCAATATCAGTGAGCTGCCAGCAATCAGACCTTCCGATATCATTTATCATGCCTTCAGTGGGTACGTGCTATGTATATGGTGGGACAACCTCTATAACTTGTTGGATAATCATTAAAAATATTGTGTAGAGAATGTAGAGCCATCTTTTTTCTTTCAACCAAAGAGATTTCCACTCTCATTTTTTGGATGTCCTCCATTAGTTGTTTTTTGCAGCTGCTCCGTTTTTTAATAAATTTTGAAAAACACAGGAACAAGACATGCTCAACTTTCTAAAAAGAGAGGCTGAAATGATAAGCAAATTGGAAAATACTTCTTTGAAAATCAGTTTAACTTTCTACTATTCCGGTTGAGAGCTGGTCCCCTCTATGAAGGAGAATGTGCATTTAGGATAGACGGGACGGAAAGACATCAGGTCACCACCAACCTCATCATGAAAGCCCATTAGCCTTAACTGGTTTCTGTGTGCTTTATTTTCTACATCATCAACTTTAGTAACAATTGTGCTGCCTGCAAACATCAGGAGATGAGACGAATGCGGCCGTCTGGTCAGTTAAATTGCCCTGTCCAGCTTGTGTTTTATTTTTAGATCATCGCTTATGTTTCTGGAGGACTTCACGCTTAAACCGTGTTCAGGTTTTTATCTCTCGAATTCGATATTGTAAGAGGAAGTCAGAGCAGTCGCTTAATTTCCTTCGTTCCACCTCAAGTAGAATTTCTTACTGTCATCTCTCATCAGCCATGTGGAATCGAGAATTAGAATAAGGCTACGAGAGGACTTGTTAAAATTACTCACTACCAAACCAAAATTCCTAATGTCTTAAAGATGACCAGCACTCCCTTGTCTCGGTGGTGCATGTGACCGGAATTAGGAGTATGGATCAAGAAGTTCCCAGCAACTACCATGCTAAATATTCCCCTAAGTAGATGATCATGTTATGATGACCTCGATGTGGACCTCACATCTAAGACTTCTTAGATCTACCATAAGAGATTTAGACATGGTCCAGTTTCTCCGGACCTTTGTCTACTCAACAGCTCAGCTAGAACATATATTAATTTTGTGACAACTTGTTTGAATAGTTGGTGTGTAGTTCTTTCTTTCCTCAACAATGACCATGGCAAGACTAAAAGTGGTCACCTCTGGAATTAAGACTTATTTGTCCCCCTTTCGTAGCCACAAAGAGACATGTCCTTTCTTATCTTTTTCCTTGACTCAATATTTGAGTGGGCCATGATGACCTACTTTGGAAAATCCTTAATTTCATGTTACTCTTTCGGGAATTATGATGGACATATCTATCGGTGGCAACCCACTGATTTTGTGTGGATTGTGACCTGTCTAGACTTTGCAGACATGTTGCACAAGTGGATTTAATTTGTTGTTTTCGTTCATAAGGGTGGACACTTTTCTATGGTAGTTGTTTTGGCTCACGTGGTGAGGTGAATGCTCCAAGACTGTGGTCCGGTTGGGCCCATGAGCCACGTGTGTCAGCAGGCAGGTGGAGCACGCGAGAAACAGGAAGGAGAAACACTGAAGGCCCGAAAGCAGGTAGCAAAAGCACTGGAAGCTACAGGCAGACAGGAGACTAGGAAGCAGGCAGTAGAAGCATTGGCAGACATTGCACCAGAAAATTAAAAGTCGTAATACCAAAAAACAGGTGTGTGTCTCGATGAGAAAACAACCCAAAAAGCCCAATATGGAGCACAACAAAGTTGAGTAGACTAGGGTGAGGGAAGCAAAGCCCAAATCTGGGACAAGTGTTTAACAGGAGTAATCTGTTATGGAAATGATTAAGTCAGTTACTGCCTGAAATTTGACTTTTACCACTCAAGTAGAGACCACATTGTCCAAACTGACCATTGGTCTCCAAACTCAAGCTCAACAGCCTCATATGTGCTTCAGTCTGTAGATGTCAGGGGAGGAGATCTCAGATGCCCTTGACATTGTGGTCTGTGCTTGAAAGTTGAATATATGAAACTGGCCTTTCCCTAAGCAATGGAGGTCAATAAGCTCTCCAAGTTGGTTCAGGTCTTGAGGAACATGGTCCGTATGGTTTTTTCCATAGATAACTGACATTAGAAGATAATAAGTTAATCCTCAAAGCTTCTTTTGTAAAAAAAAAAACATGTACAGATGTAACAACCTCTAAATAGTAGGCTTGGCTCTGCTACATTTTTTTTAGGAAAGTTTTGTAGATACCAATAAAGAACCTTACTCCACGACTAGACACTTCTGATACACTCTCGTATTTTTCATTTTACCAACCATCCACCATGTCCAGAACAGATAAGAGCTACAACACAGTCCGCGGCTGTGATCACAAACAAGTTCAGGTCGTCTTTTTATATTCTCATTCAATTTAGAGTCTACTTATTACAAAGGGAGACGAGAAGAGTGTATAAAGGAACTTGTGTTCGGCTTTGGATGAAAGCCCAGGGTACTGAGATTGCAAGATCTATTGCAATCAATATCAAATGGAAGTGATCTTGACATTGAAATCATGACATCTGCTTAAGAAAAAAGCCACCCGTGACAAGACACATGAAGAACTAAGAAAAATAAACCTGAGCTTTTTAACTTCAGTGCATCTATTCCTATTAGTTATACAATTCGTGAATATCTATCCTTGCAACACCCTTAAAAGTAACAAGACTGAGACCATTAAGCCAAGATCAAAAAGTTCTATAATCATACAAAATCTACTTATCTCTTGACGGACAAAAGGTTTTTGAACGAGGAGTGATCCATGGAGCCTCACTATTCGGAACGCACACCTAAGACAACCAAATCTGAGCTCCTGCTTGCCTTTAATGAATATTTTATTTGTCTTATTCTTCAAAATCATCAACTAAAGATAGTACCAGGCTCTGGTTCTAGAAGAACAGCAGAAGACATCTAAGTGGGAACTGATTTTGGATCTATGTCATGAGTTGAGTTCCTAGGAACCCCAATCCGACAGTGTTGAGTGTGAGGAACTGGTCACAAGCTAAAGACTATTAGACCAATCGATGTAAAACTGAGTCCACAACTCTAAGGGATTTGGACTTTTTCCAGCACAAAGTGCTAATATGTTTAATTAGTTATTTTTTTTTTGCTTGTTAATTTAAGGAACACAGAAAACTGTTTCCTGAAAATGGAATGAGGTCTACAAAATACAAAAAGAACAGTACCAACAGTCAAATATGGTAGAGGCTTGGATATATTTTGGATTGTTTTGCTGCCTCTGGCACTGGAGGTCTTGACTGTGTGCAAAGCATCAAGAAATCTGACGATTACTTGTCACTATTCCTCTGTGCAGAGCATTTTGAAAACTAGGAGATGCTCTGCTGTGCTTTCCTGGGCTACTGGCGGGCAGGTTGATTAACAATGCAGGCTTCCATGCTGGTTCTGGGAAGTGCTGATTGCTCAGGTGTTCCATCTTCTGGGTAATTTCTCTGCTTCTTTACTGAGCATGCTCTCCCTGAACTTTGCCAGTCATATTTTCTGGTTCTGTTGTTGTGTTGTTGACCGGTGTTCCTGCCTCTGCTCTGATCTTTGTTTCCTGACCCCGTACTGTTGTTTGACTCTTCTCTGCCTGCTCCCTGTTCCTGTCGTGACCTCCTGGTTTTTGACCTCAGACCGTTACCTGACCATTTCTCAGTTCTCTCCTTAAACCTGTTACGTGCCTTCCTGGAATTCTGACCCTTGCATTTTGACCTGTGTGACCATTGTGACCTCTGTGTACTCCCTGTGTCTATATGTGTCCTCCTGTTAGCAGACCCCAGCTTTCCTGACTACTCTACCATTTTTAATACCTGTAAGTAGTAACTAGCATCACATTACCAAAGTATTTTGAGTGGCAATGTAGTGCCTGTTATCAGAAGGCTGGGTTTGCGTCCTAGGTCATGGGTCTTCCAGCAGAACAATGATACCAAACACTTAAGAAGTCCCCGGAAATGGATGGAAACAAAGTGTTGGAGAGTTCTGAAGTGGCAGTAGTAAGTCTGGATCTAAATCCCATTGACACCTGTGGGGAGATCTTAAAATTGCTGTTGAGAGAAGACGTCTTCAAATATGAGAGACCTGGAGCAGTTTATAAAGAAGAGTCCGAAATTCCAGGTGAGAGGTGTAAGCAGCTTGTTGCTGGTTATAGAAAGCAATTAATTGCAGTTATTTATTCCAAAGGCCGTGCAACCAAATATTAAGTTGAGGGTGCCAACACTTTTGTCTGGCCCATTTTTGGAGTTTTGTGTGAAGTTATGTCCAATTTGCCTTTTTCATCTTTTTTTGTGTTATTCCAATACACACAAATGAAATAAACATGTTTATAACACAACATGTGTAATTGCAATAATTTTCTGGAACAATTTCAAGGATGCCAACACTTTCGGCCATGACTGTAGCATTGGATGAATTCCAATGTCAGGATTCTGCAGTTCAGCTGATTGACCACCAGTGGCTGCTATTGTACACCTTGAGAAATTGTGCTGCATTTCCACTCCCTACCACTAGAGGAAGCTATTGTGTATCTGGATTTGCCATTTACTAAGATGGCTCATGTTGCGTCTGTGGAAGCCATATTGTTTTTGTTTGGGTCTGATTAAGAACTTTGTCTCATTGCTTGAGCGATGTGTCTGGCCTTCAGTCTTTCTCCTGTGAACTTTTGTCCAGTCTGTTCCAACGCCTCACAGGATATCTCCTATCCTTTCAAATCACTATTTCCTAGAAATCTAACTACGATTTTCTGTGCCCCGCTCGTGCTCTTCTGCCATTGAGATTCCAGTAGCGCTCCGCCAGTATCGTAACATGCCACGCCTTTGACTAGAGTGACTAATGTATTTAATGAGGCGGATGCTCATTTATTTTATATCAGAAGTGTCTAAGCTATAGAAAAAAATGAGGTGCCACAGTGCAAAATTTGAGCGCCTCATCTGTACATGATTGGCTTGATTACCCCTTCAGATGCCGCAGTCTATAGTGACCTCGCTATCTAAACGGTTTGACAGAAAAAAGTCTCATTCTATCAAGCCGCCACTAAAAATAATTGAAAAAAAAAAATCTTTTTGGCAAAACAATTATTCTTTTTTAAAAATAAAAAAAATAAAACAGTAATAGTAAAAGATGAATAAAATAAAAAATGTAAATGGCATAATGCATATCAAAATTGCATAATTGCTGTTTTTCCCCAAAGGAAAAAAAATATGTTGTACCCCTAAAAATGATGATGAAAATACAACTTGTACAGAATAAAGGCAAAAATTAAAAATTATGGGTCCTGAGGAAAAAAAAAGGAAAAATATTTTTTTTAATTTTTTTTAGCGGGGGGGACAAACGTACTAAAACATACAAAAAAAAATGTATATTAGCTTGCTATCACTATGAATAGAATGCCTCATAGTCTTATTGATACTGCACAAGTCATGGTGTAAAAATGCAAAAAACAATATGCTTGTGCTGTAATAGTAAAAAATAAAATTGGCCTTATAGGGTTAATGCAGCGAATACTGTAAAAGGGATCATGTACGTGACCAAGTTGAGAAATAATCAGAGAATAGCAAATGCTATAAATGGACGGATATAGATATACACTGGATATACAAAAGGCACAACAATTTTGAAAAAAAAAATTCGGTAAAATATTCCAATTTCTAAATGAGCTCTTTACGAATACGGCTTAAATAACTCATAAACTTCATGGACAATACCAAGCTAGTTCTGTGCCCAGGGACTTTGGCAGATACTCCGAGAGCTAAACCAATATTCAGTCCAGTAAAACCTCATGAGCACATTTAACAGTCCCTGAGCACTGATGCAAAGAATTGAACGCTAACTCAACGTAATATAAAGGGTTGTATTAAACTAGAAATGGCGCCTCTTCTGGTTGAACAAGTCTTGTTAGGACGAGTTAAATTTGCCTCAAATTTTTTGTAAAATGCGGATTTGCCTAAAAAAGTATACTCCACTCAATGTACATCTGTTCCACCACTGTAGCTCCCATCCTATTGGTGTCCTCCATTCTTCATGGAAGGAGATGTCTTCTTCTGTGTCTTCCTTCACTCTTCACTAGGCTAATTAACCTTTGGGCGATGTCTATTAACCTGAATCACCTGAGGTTTACTCAGTCTGGCGCAGAGTTAAGGAAAGCATGGGAGGTGCCGTCACCTGCCATGAAGAACACAAAAGACTAGAGCCCAAAAAAATATACTCTACTCGATCTGTTCCACCACTGTAGCTTCCACCCTCTTTGGTCTCCTCCATTCTTCATGGCAGGCGATGTCTTCTTCTATGTCTTCCTTCACTGTAAACTAGGCTAAGGAACCTTTGAGCAATATCTATTAACCTGCATCACCTGAGGTTTACTCAGTCTGGCACAGAGTGAAGGAAGACACAGAAGGAGCCATCGCCTGCCATGAAGAACACAAAAACTGAAGCCCAAAAAAGTATAGTCCACTTGATTTACATCTGTTCAACCACTGAAGCTTCCACCCTCTTTGGTCTCCTCCATTCTTCATGGAAGGTGATGTCTTCTTCCGCATCTTCCTTCACTCTACACTAGGCTAAGGAACCTTTGGGCGATGTCTATTATGAAGTCCTCACATCACAACCTGCATCCCCTGAGGCATACTCAGTCTGGTGCAGAGTGAAGGAAGACATGGAAGGAGCCATTGCCTGCAATGAGGAACACAAGACTGGAGCCCAAAAAGTATACTACACTCAATCTACATCTGTTCCACCACTGTAGGTTTCACTTTCTTTGGTCTCCTCCTTTCTTCATATTAATTTTTTCATGGTGTACCATTTCTACACTTCTATGGTCTCTGTACTTCTTGCTTTGCACAGTCAGTCATGTGGCCTTTGTAGTCAATCATCGGTTTTAATGGTAATGTGTTTTAATGGTTAAGTGATTGCCTGCAGTGGTCACATGTCCATCTCTATGGATCAAATGATTAGGAAGTGAAATGTCATAACTATAATTGAACTAGATTCGCAGAACTCTTGTCCGGTGGCCACGTCGGTCCTGCATAGCTGCCAGATCAGAGGACTGCAAACCTCCTACTACTTATGAAATTTCTGGTGCCTTGTCTAAATAGTAGATTATGTTTGTGGATGTTTCGCACCCCAACGTAATGACATTGCAAGGACCTAATAATCAGAAGTGGTTCGCCGGGGATGCTAAAGGCAGTAGTAGGAGGTTCACAAGACTTTGAACAGGAAGTCAAGAACTATTGACCTGGCCAGTGGACCAGGTTCTTTCAAATCTCTTTGCTCACAATGGGAGCAATAGGAAATCAGCAAGATGAGTATTACTGATATTACTTTTCTCTTCACTGTTCTATGAAAGTGAGGTGTAGCTAGTTAAGCATGCCCCCATCTCCAAATTCAAGGTGTATGGCGCCAACTGGAAATGGTAGAGCTTTGCACTGTCCCCATCAGTCAGGTAGACATTGAATGGAGCAGCTCAACCATCACACCATTGAAACTCTTCATCACTTTGGAATAGGGGGCTCTTGATCCCCAATCTGGTGCTCGTTGGGGTCCCAATGATCAGACATTATCACCTATCCTGTCCAACTTAGGAAAGCCCCTTACAAGGTTTCCAATCAATCTTGTAGGACATGGATCTGACTTAACTGAAAAGTAGCTCAATAGATAACACGTTTCTACCAGATTGTAACTTGTGTTGTGTATCTGAAAACTGAGAGCGACTCTTATAATTCTTTGTCTTTTGTAAAACTGTGTCTCGATTTTCTGGCAAATAAATCAGTGCTACTAATTAATGCAAAGAAGGTTCCGCGGCTCCTCATGATCCTCCATTCATCCGTTGCTGTTTAATAAAGTTTAATTAATTTCTTTGCCAGTTCTCAAAGACATCACCAGCCCAGCCCCCCTTTCCACTAAATTTCTACAGATCCATTAATTAGTCTATTTCCTAGAACAATCTGGACAAGGTTTTAAAGAATTGACAGTTAGTACTTAGCAAATAAGACTTTTCAATGTCCACCTTTTCTTCAAGAGCGTGCTGCTCTCCTAGCAGTGCACTAGAGTAAGCTGGAATCAGTGATTATTCTGTGTGCAGATAAAGGAACTTCATTTGTAGATCAAAGACTGAAGATCGTAGATGGTGATTGTTTCAGCTCACTTGGTGAGGTGGATCCTCCAAGCCGGGTGGGCTTACGGTTGCAGGCAGGTGAGGCATCCAGGAAAGCAGTAGAAGAAGCACTGGAGGCCACAGGCAGACAGGAGAACTGGAAGCAGGTAGTAGAAGCACTGGAGACAGCAGGCAGACTGGAGACCGAGAAACAGGTAGTAGAAGCACTGGAGACCACAGGCAGACAGGAGACCAGAAAGCAGGTAGTAGAAGCACTGCAGGCAGCAGGCACACAGGAGACCAAGAAACAGGTAGTAGAAGCACTGGACAGGAGACCTGGAAACACTAGCAGCACTGAAGGCTGAAGGAAGACAGGCAACGAGGAAGAAGGTAGTAGAAGCACCGAAGATCGCAGGCAGACAGGAGATTGGCAAGAATGTAGTAGAAGCACTGCAGGCTGCAGGCAGACAGGAGATCGAGAAACAGGTAGTAGAAGAACTGGAGGTCACAGGCAGACAGGAAATTCTGAAGAAAGTAGTGGCAGCACTGGAGGCTGCACACAGACAGGAGACCAGGAAGCAGGTAGTAGAAGAAGCACTGGAGACCACAGCCAGACAGGAGATTGGAAAGAAGGTAGTAGAAGCGCTGTAGGTCACAGGAAGAGAGGAGACCTGGAAACAGGTAGTAGAAGTACTGCAGCCCGCAGGTAGACAGGAGACTGCGAAGAAGGTAGTAGAAGCACTGGAGGCCACAGGCAGACAGGAGACCGAGAAACAGGTAGTAGAAGCACTGGAGGATGCAGGTAGACAGGCAACCAGGAAGCAGGTAGTAGAAGCACTGGGACACTAAAGACACAGGAACACTAGAATTCTTAATACCAAGACACCGGTGTATGTCTTGGTGGGCCTTATAAAGGATTAGGCAGACAATCATATGGGAGCATGGCAGGTCACCTGCAAAGCCCAATGTGGAGCACAACAGAGCTCACTGGACTTAGGTGAGGGGAGCAAAGCCCGGATAAAGTATAGGTGTGTAACAGTGATAAGATGGTTCCACCACTAAAAGAACCTTAATAAAAAAATTATCATTCATGAATCTCCAACTAAAAGGACTATAAAAAAAATTATCACAAAGATTTCCATGGTCATCAGCTTTGAGACTGGTTGGCCAAGGGCACATCTCTCTATCAAATTTGTACCTATCCAGTGACATAGCTATTGGGCTTCTAGGATTTGGCAACTTATTTTTTGTCAGGACTAAAAATTATAACAAATGAGTGGCACTAAGGCTGACATGACTGACACACATTTCTCTACAAATTAAGTCATCCTCAGGTCTAGATATCCACCAAATGGGGATGACCAGAAACTACTCTACACATCTTTTGAGGTTGCATCTGTAGGTTACAAATTTGACATGCATAGGATATGGCTGGCTGAAATGGTATAGAAGCGTGTTGTTTAACAGTGTTTTTACTTGGCCAGCTTAAAGAACCATGAAAATTACAAGTTTTCACTTTATAGTCTTTCAAGTTCTGCCGTAAAACATGAAAAAAGACCATTTTGAGATATGGTTGATAAGATTCAACCCTTCTGTGGGACTGACTAGTGATGAGAAAGCATGCTCGGCACTGCTCAGTACTTGATCGAGCATTGGGTGCTAGGCCCGCTTGATACTCGTTTGCATATCCTTGTGCTCAGATACCATGCTGGAGTCCCTGCCCCTGTTTTTTAGCCACTTTATATGAGTATTGACTGCCAATCATAGCAATGCCGTACCTATGTTGGCTACTGGTATTACTGTAATTGGCCAGCCACACCACGTCATCTGGTCTATATAAGACCCTGTGATGCCATGTTTGGCGCACTGTACCCAAAAATAGTGTAAGGAAAGCTTCTGCTGGAAAAAGGCATAGCATATAAGAGTTATTCTAACCTTAGAGACCTTGTACTGGTACGTAAAAAAATCTATTCTACTCTCTAATAATACCACTCTTAGCTGCAATTAGTGTACGGAGAGTTGCTGGAGAAGTGATAGTGCATTAGCGGCACCTAGGCAGGGATTATAGCCTTGTGGTCTTTGCTGCTGGAACCTAAAACCAAAAGTCCTTTTCAGGCCTTCATCTATTGTTTTTCCTATTAATACTACTTTTAGCTGCATGCAGCATAGGGAAAGCTTCTGGAGGAGGGATAGTTTTGAATTAGAGGCATATAGGCAGGGTTTATTGCTTTACAGTCCTTCTGTAGGAATACTGCTGCTGCAACCTAACTGTTTTGGTCATTTCATGGGAGATGTTATGGGACACATGTTGGTGTAAGGCAGAGACATTACACAGGGAAATATATTGGTGGCTGGGGACCGAGTACCATGAGATGGCTGCTGCCATGAGGTTACGGAAATCCTCAGTCTCCAGACGCCTTAATGGTAACATTTCCAGGGCAAGTAGTCAGGATATTGAAGCACATAGCACCCTGTGTACTTTCTTTCTCCATCTCCACCTCATCCACATGCAAAGCTTCCTCTTTAATTGTGAGCAGTGAGTGTCTAAGTAGACACAAAAGCGGGATGATGTTGCCAATTATGGCATCATCGTCGCACGCTATCTTGGTTGATTCCTCAAAGCTTTGTAGAACCTCACAGATGTCAGACATCCATGCCCACTCGTTGATTCTTATGTGTAGACGCTGACCGGTATACCGACGGGTATGTTTCAGCTTTTATTCAACTGTTGCCCTCTGCTGCTCACAAAGCCTTGCCAACATATGTAATATTGAGTTCCAGCACGTAGTCATGTCGCACACCAGTTGGTGAGGTGGCACTTGCAAGCGCTGCTGCAGCACTGCCAGACCGATGGGCGCAAACGCGACATACCTTCACAAGTAGCTCAGGCAAATCTAGGTAGGCTTTCAGAAAACACTTAATCACTAAGTTGAGCACGTGGCCCAGGCATTGTACATGTGCAAGCTTGCCAGTCTTCAGAGCTGCTACCGGGTTATGGCCATTATCACACACAACCATGCCTGATTCTAGGTTCAGCGGCAAGAGCCACAGATCTGTCTGGTCTGTTAGACCATTCAACAACTGCGGTGGTGTGCAGTTTGTCACCTAAACAGATTAGTTTCAGCTGTGTCTGTTGCTGCTTCTCCAAGGAAGTGCTGCAGTGCTTAAAGCTTGGAATTGATATGGATGATGTGCTCTGAGATGACAGCTCGGAAGAGCGGGTCCAGGAACTGGTGTAGAAGGTGGAGGAAACCCTGATGGAACTAGGGACCACAAGCCTCGGCGTCGGTAGCACCAGTACGGTCCCAGGGTCTGATTCAGTCCCAGCCTCCAAAAGGTTCACCCAGTATGTCGTAAGGAAAATATAGAGTCTCTGGCCACAAGCACTTGTCCACATGTTGGTCGTTAAGAGGACTTTCTTAGGAACTGCATTGGTGAGGGCACTGATGATATTATGGGATGTGTGCTGGTCTAAGGCAGGGACGGCATACAGTGAAAAATAGTGGCGGCTGAGGATCGCAGGATTGCACCTCAAAATTTAGAGAGGGCCACCTGATGGCAGTCCAAAAAATATGACCGAGGGCTACCTGATGGCCCTCTAATAATTATGAGTGAGAGCTGGCTGATTGCCCTCTAAAAATTTGGAACAAGGGGCACATGAAGACCCTGTTGATAATGGTGGAGAAGGAGGAAGACATGAAAAGTAATAAACCATGAACCATATACCCTTTGTGGGGTGGGAAGGGGTACATGGAAATACACCAGAGAGGAAAGAACATTTTATTGATATACACCTGAAATTTTTACCAAAATGTTGTGACATTTTAAAAGGTTTTCTGCTTTTGAGCACAATTTGTGATTCACCATTTTGAAGAGTATGGAGCAAAAAACGTAAAAACAAAATAACATAAAGACATAGAAATTATCAAATGAACTCATTTTCTTCATTCCTGGAAAAAACACCTGTTTTGTAGATAACACTCAAAGGGCCCAGGTAAAATAACATGGTGCCCACCAATTGATGGATTTTTTTAATGAGGCAGACTGAGATAGACTTTTCATGGAATGGAGACAATGAGCTGAAGGACACTTCTACATGTCTGATGAATTCAGAGAGAGACAGAAATATGCAAGAAATTAAATCTCATCTAAGTATAAAGTTGTTGACTGTGTATGCGCTTCTAAACCATTGCCATATCATAAAGCCTATCGTAGAGTTGAGTGTCCAAGCTCGCGAAATGCAAATCACAACTCTAATGGCATCAACTGAGTGCTCGGATTCTAGGAACCTATAGTTTAATTACACAGGTCAAATTTTTATTAGATATTCTTTCCAAATGAAACCCACTGCAATGATTAATGTCAGCAAGGGAGTGGTTACAAATCAGCTTCTGATGAGATTGGGATTTGGTTGACCAATTGGAAGATGCTGTGGTCCAACTCTGCCTTGAAGGAAGACCTCAAAGCTCAACTATGCAAGATACCTCAGAAATTGCAATATTATCCAGAAGCTCTGACTTCCCTCCAGTGTGGTACGAAAACAATGGTAGGGATATGGTCCCACTATTTTTATGGGATTGGTGTCAAATGGAGGTTTTTACAAACTGCCTACTGTCATGGCGGCGGCGGCGGGATCTGTTCAGACTACAGAATATAATGTCTCTGATGTTTGTAATCAGCACAGGCAGACTTGGGTGTCGACCAACAGATTGGTAGTTCATGGGCAGACTAGCTAGAGTTAATCTCTGCTGGTCTGCTTGTGAGTCTCCTTTGATGACATGTAGTGGGGGAGCCAATCACATCCGTTCCCCTCTTATACATGCTAACTTGATCTTTCGTTCTATGCCAACTATAGTTTATCTAAGCTGGTCTGGTGAGCTGTTGTGATCCAGACTATGTGGTGGTTGTAGTATTTGTTGCTGTGTGTGGTTGTAAAGTTAAATCTTGTTGTCTTTTTGTTGCTACCTTCCTATTCTTGCTTTTCTCCTGAGTCTCTCATTGTTTGCTCCTGTGAGTTTGCAGTATGTCAGAGTTTTGGTTTCTCCTGCCTGTTTTTATCTGTGTTTTCATCTCACTCCTCCCCCTTTCTTTCCTTTTGGGAAGGGGGGAATCAGGTTAGTTCTATTCAGGAGTATGTGACTCAGACATCTCCAATATTAGCGGTAACCCTGAGGTTATCTATAGCCTAGAAACCATTGGCATGAGCAACAGCATAGGAGACCCTGTCCCTCACACTCCTACAGTCACATTGTGACAATTGGTTCTGGCATCCAATATATTAGTTGCTTTGCAAGGCCAGTCAAGAAAGCTGGTCATAACTTCCATCATTTTTCTCATTCTATAGGAGAACGAGCTGTGCACGGCTCAACCATAAAACAACTACGGTAATATTGACATAAAAAATATGTGAACCCATCATAAGGTTGATAGTAAAAAATAGTGCACAAAGAAAAGCAATACAAATTTCCCCAAAAAGCACCAAGTAATCTCTTACGAATTCTTGAGCTACGCCAAAGATGCTTAGGTACCAGGTAGACCACAGTACATATCCATTAGAGAAGCATGACAGGGATGATTGTGGGCTGCCTCTGCTGCGGGGTGATGGGGTGATTGGACTCTGTCATTTCTCAGAAGAGAATGAACAAAGCAACGGCTGTTGACAAAAGAGAAAATCGCTGAGACAGTGAGAAAATTACATGCGCTCTGATTGATGTTTACAATGCTGGACGGAAAAAGCTGGAGAGAAATCAATAGACCTGGAATATCCTAACCCCTGTGTATTGCTCAACCCATTACTGCTCTGTAGCATCTTGTTTATTTCAAAGCCGAGACACTTCCTATCACTCTACTCACTCTAAGCCGACTTCGGACGTTTTCGGATGAGGTGGTGTTTTTCTGTGAAGGGGAACTTGAGATATAGACTTCATGTTCAATTGTCAATGGACTCTTCTATTATGCTGTACATCGTTACACATGGTCGTATTCTGGATAGAGTACTCATAGAAATCTATATATTACTCAATTGTCCTGGCTCCAGCACCGGGTTTTGTTTCCTTCCCCTATTATTGTCCCTCTCGGTGCTAGTCAGTGCCAAATTTCCATGACTTCATCAACCTGAGCATTTTAAGACCTCTTCAGATAGCTGTTTGCCACTTGGGTATCCTGGAAATAGGACATCTTGCTACTATGTGCTTTGCTAAGCGTTTACTCACAAAAATCCCCTAACCTTCTTCTAATTCCAAGCTATATATACCTTATCATGTGTCAAGCTAGATATAACCAATACCATCTCAGATATCAAGATTGCAGATTACCAACTCCTCTCAACCATTGTCAGTGCTGCTCACACCTTCGTCTCTGCAATCAAGGCACCTAATAATTAACTCACTTCTGCTACCAAGATACCAGTTCGCCTGTAACTGCAATCCTGTAATAGGATACTAGTTGGCAACACATCTCTGTTGTTCCTGTACTATCTGCACATCTGGCTTAGATGCACATAGTGCTTCCACCTCCGCTGATCCATGTACTGTCTGGTAAGCCCAGTTCTGCTGCATCATCACTTCCATACAAGCTGCTCAATCTGAACTAAGATGAGAAACCTACAAGTTTTGCTGAATGTTTTCCCAAGAACGATAAATCAATCTGCTCAGCTCATCCCACCTCTACCTGAGGTTATTTTACCTGCAGATCAAAATGCATGCTAAATGTAACAGGTTCAATTGTGATAGGACTCCCATATTTTCATTAAATCCTCAGCAGAAGTAATAACTTAGGTTCTACTAATGCAAACATTTCTCAAAAATGCTTTTGAAGGAAACATTGCAACTAGAGTTGAGGAGCAAGATTTACACTGCCCGAGTCTGGTTTCCAGTCTGGTTCTTTATGGCAGCTGAACCAGGATAGTCTTTATTTTTGTGGGCCATACCCTCAACCCAGCAGCCTGAGTACATCTGGTGTTTACTAGGCCCTGCGTTGTCATGACATCACGTTAGGACGCAACGTGGTGATATCACAAGGTCTAGTAATTGCAAGAGGCACCTAGAGGGTCCGGCTAAGGATGCCAGATGTAGAATCGAAGGCTGTTGAGATGGTGTGAATTGATGTAAAGGGCCTTGTCAGGAATCTCTAGGAGAACCCTCCTATCTTCTGGCACCTGTGACTCTTCTTTTGGTTAGCTGAGCTAGCACGATGTCACATGTGCATAATGCCGAAATGATGACATCACATCACATTGGCTAATCAAAATAATACCCGTGGGTGATATCACGTAAAAGATGGTTCTCGGGACTCCCATTTGATGGCCACAGATTACTAATGTGTCTGTGGGACCTGGTCTGGTGGATTGATTTGCACCATCCCTAGTCTAGCTGCCATGGAGGACCTGAGTGGACAACAAGTCTGGTGGATCAATTCGCAACATCCCTGGTCTAGCTGCCATGCAAGACCAAAGTGGACAACAAGTCTGGTGGATTGATTCACACCATCCCTGGTCTAGCTTCCATGGAGGACCAGAGTGGATAACAAGTCTGGTGGGTCAATTTGCACCATCCCTGGTCTAGCTGCCATGGAGAACCAGAGTGGACAACAAGTCTGATGGATCGATTCACACCATGCCTGGTCTAGCTTCTATGGAGGACCAGAGTGGACAAGTCTGGTGGATCAATTCGCACAATCCCTGGTCTAGCTACCATGGAGGACCAGAGTGGATAACAAGACAAGGGGATTTCGAACCTTATTACTCAACTGTAGATGCAATAGTCACAATAAATGATCAATACCGGCAATACCCAATAATTTATATTTGAGTTTATGGCCAACTGAAGACTCTTGGTTCACAAATTAAGATAACAAAAGAAATTATTTGGCCATTGCCCACCCGGACTCTTACCTTTTGGCAGTCAGTGTACAGTACTATAATGTGTTCATAGATTGCACTGATCTCTCATTAGATGCTTGTTTAAGCAAAAGTCAGTCGGTCATGCTTGGCTGTGTACACATCGATAGCTAGAGCGGAATTATGGTAGGGTTTCTACGGCTTTTACAACTAATGAATAATATTGACAGCATTTGCCTGGAGTGTACTGTATTTAAATTGAAATAAACCTTTTATTTCCAGCTGTGAGTGACCAATGAAAGGTTACAAAACTCCGCTTTCACATTCATTGTGCTTGCAGAAATGTATTTGTTACATGCATATTACATTTTGAAGACAACGGGAAATGCCAAATTTTTCTTCTTTACAAAGCCGAGTTCTCATGTCATGTTGATATTGAGTTTCATTTTCAGAATACATCGAAAGGAAATACCTTCTCCATCTTCATCTTCTCTGTCTCCCTGATGGAAAAACCATATTAGAATCCAAAATGCCACCCGTAGGCTAAATTTTTCGATTTGGCTTTTGAGGTAAAAAAGCACTATGTAACTGTACTACACCTCTATAAGCTATGGACATGGTCTCCATGATACATATTTACTAAGGACTTGGCCAGGAAAAGGTTTGGATATTTTGGAGACATCTTAAGTTCCCCTTCCACATTAGCTAATGTCTTCTAAACAACCTGGTGTTGGCTAAACCAGCAGATGTCAATGAGTTTGGACGATAGTCCAATGTGCATTGGCCAACTGATAATTGGGAGAGATGTTGGTCGAGGCATTCTCATAGAGAACACAAGAGCACTGGGTCGAGCAGGCACTCCTGTGTATGGAATGTTAGTTGAGATGGCTGTTGGCTGTTCGAATGGTCAAAGAATCTTTAGGCGGACAGCCATCTAATGTTATGGTCAGATTTATGGTTTTGCAGTTTTTGGACAATCTCAAAACTTTTTTTGGCATAACTCTCCATTCTAGGACAGAAAATTCTAGCCCTTAAATAATTAGTTGACTGTCGTTCATCTACCTTAAGACAAGTGGAGTCCTTGGCTTCCCATGGCTTGGTATGGTTCTCAATTTCCTGATTTTACTTTGATGTTCAGAGAAACAAGTAGTCTACATAGGTTCGCCATATCATTGTTTTCAGAAATCAGGCCTTCACTGTTCTCCATGGACTCTGTTGCTCACAATGGTCACAAGGTCTTACACTATTATTTGGCACATTACCCTCTTGACAGGTACCAAAATTGTGACATAGATCTTAGTTTTCTTCCTTACTTTTCTTCCTGGATCAACCCATTTCAGAAATGAGGGGCAAAAGATCGACAACAAAACATGATTTTCAGGTACTCTGCCAAGAGAGATGTTATGGTATTTTTGAACCCTAGATGATTATAATGTCATAAGAGTTCCAATGAAATTTTGGGAAAGTAAGGATGAACACATCTGTACTACGTTACCTCAAAAGTACCCACATAAATGTTGAGTAAGAAATATATAAGGCAAGACCAATAAATAAGTAAATTAGAATGTATCTATGGAATAATTCATAGGCCAACAATGAAAAGTCTCTCCAAAATGGTTTCCACCCAAAATCCTGTTCATAATTTCAGAGAAGCATTCAAGGTAGGGCCAGAGTACCAGCCTTCATAAGATGGAGGTTCAGAGATGATGCCACTTCTATTTATTTGTCTGATAAAGTGGACCACTATTGCACCTTTCAGTCGATTTTGAACAAGTCATGGATACAACCTGTCTACATTCGACTTTGAACATGCCCAAGTTATTTCACCATGTATCAACTCGTTCACTTCATCATCTGTGTTGCTTCCACCAACGATCGGTTTCCTAAGAACTCAACAGTCGTCAGTTTTGGAATGTAGGACTTCGTTGAGATGCAGTTTGATGACCCACATGCCAAAACATTTATGTTTTATGCATCTGTACTCTGAAATAAAGCTTTAAAAGCTCCACTTTGGTAGTGGCTCCTACAAGATCCTTCATTGCTTGTAAGGTCCTGTCCAAACAATGATAACTTGTCATGATTCTGCAGCGGTGCTCTGCTCTCCTGCAGAGTCTATTCTGGGCCTCATATTTTTCCCCAGTTCCTGGTCGAGTTCTGTGTGGTGTGGGAAGGGTCAGTTCTTTGGAGCCTCATTCCGGGTGATTGCGCCGCTCTATGTGGGAGCTGTTTCCCCCGGAACGCCACCAGTGATAGTTCCTGTTTTGCAGTGCACATCTCTGGTTCCCGTAAGTGTCTGACCTGATTGTGTCCCGCTACATAGTTCCCCTCCCATCTCTTTACTTACTGACTTGATTCCCTGACTCAATGACCTCAGCTTGTTCCCTGACTCCGACTCTGCTCGTTCCCTTGTACTTATGTAACCTCTCTGTTTACCGTCCCCGGCTCATCCCCTGACTCCAGCTCTGCTCGCTCCCTTGTAATATGTGAGCTCTCTGTACCGATCCCGGCTCGTCCCCTAACTCCGCTCTGCTCGCTTTTTGTCATTTACGTTATCTCCTGGCTTTTGACTCCTGGCTTGTTTGACTGCACCTCACTAGATGTGTCTAGTGTCACCTAGTGTACAAACCTAGCAGATCCACTCAACTAATGTGTCTGGCGATACCTAGTGGTTTGGTGTCTTATTACACCCGAGTTCTCGTCATCACATACCTACAATAGTTACAACCACTCAGCTTAGCTGAAGAAGGTAAATGGAGGAGATAGAGTAGATGTTTTGATCTTTTAATTTGCCTTCCCCCTTGGCCCTTTGATGATATCATACATTTACATTACTAGTAGAATATTAACCGCACATTGTTACCTTACATGTCAATCTATTGAGCTGTCGGCTGTTTCGTAGCCTCTTGCCACGGATGGAGTCATATGCAATATTACCAATGGCAATCAAACATATTTCAACTGTGATATTGTATTTGAAGGTTGGAAATCGGAGTCAAGCACCTAATTGGTTGCCTTAGGCCGGTCTACTGTTGCTCATGCCATGTTTGATATGTAACTACTTCCTGGCAGCTATTCAGTCATGAGCAGTGGCTGCCAATCTATACATTCCCCCTGCATTCTCGGGCAGGTTATTTTTATACTTGGTAGTGTGAGCATAACATAGAACCTGTTTGGCGGTAATTAGCAGCCTCAGACAATCAATACGATTCTGTTAGCTAATTACAGCTGCAAACTGCGTCAGTGGACTCAACGGAGCTCACGTGTTTCGCAATACGCTGTACTTAACGCTTGGGATGCTGAAAAAATGAGATCTTTTACGAGTGGCCTATAGATTACTTAAAGGATTTTGCATAATATATTTTGAGGATATGAGAATTTGATCTCTGTTTACATTAACTTTGAGGATATCCCAACTTTGACCTTCAACAGAAGAATGTGAAATTTGCCACTCTATAGACTAGTGGTTCCCAAACTTTCTGATGTTGAGAGCCACATTCAGCTCTGCGAAAGGGTCGAGAGCCACATCCAGCTCTGAGGGAGGGTCGAAAGCCCCATCCAGCTCTGAGAGAGGGTCGAGAGCCACATTCAGCTCTGAGAGAGGGTCAAGAGCCCCATCCAACTCTGAGAGAGGGTTGAGAGCCCCATCCAGCTCCCGCCACCCTCACAGTAGTTACACCTACAGCCCCAATAACCAGTATTATGCCATCCAAAGCTTTCAACAGAAATCATGCCAAGGAAGTATACCAAAATCCAGGGCCTCCTACTCTACCCCTATTCACCTATTTGACCTTCAACAGAAGAATGTGAAATTTGCCACTCTATAGACCAGTGGTTCCCAAACTTTCTGATCTTGAGAGCCACATTCAGCTCTGAGAGAGGGTCGAGAGCCACATCCAGCTCTGAGGGAGGGTCGAGAGCCCCATTCAGCTCTGAGAGAGGGTTGAGAGCCCCATCCAGCTCTGAGAGAGGGTCAAGAGCCCCATCCAGCGCTGCGAGAGGGTCAAGAGCCCCATCCAGCTCTGAGAGAGGGTCGAGAGACACATCCAGCTCCTGTCACCCTCACAGTAGTTACACGTACAGCCCCAATAACCAGTATTATGCCATCCAAAGCTTTCGACAGAAATCATGCCAAGGAAGTATGCCAAAATCCAGGGCCTCCTACTCTACCCCTATTCTACCCCTATGCTCTTCTGTGTGAGAAGTGACCATCTGGAGCCCTGTTCTTCATTTGCTAAACCTGGTGCTAATGCACCAAGCTGAAAGACTGCAACAAGCCACACATTACAGACCTGTGAGCCACATGTGGCTCTCGAGCCACAGATTGGGGACTCCTGCTATAGGATATAGTTGCATCCATCAGCCATGGACCATTGTGGTTGACATGCATTGGGTGAATGGAGCTTTAGGGATGCATTTGACATATATACGATAGGAGGTCTTTCGAGACTTAAAGGGGTTGTCCACTACTTTGAAAACCCTTATCATTCTCTTTGTTTGCCCCTGTAAAAATAAATCAATCTATACTCACTTTAGGTGTAGCTGCAGTTCCAGTGATGTCTAAAGCCACGATCCCGGGGCCCATGTGACATTGTTATGACATGCGAGCCCCATGACCAATCAGTGATGGCTTCCTTCACCCTGCCTTCAGATGTTTTAGCAGGAAGTCAGCTCTCACGTTCTGTTCAAATACCAAAAGGTGAGGAAACAGACGCAGGGCGCTGATAGATTGCGGGGCCTGCGTGTCATAACACTGTCACGTAGTCCCCGCGATCATGGATTTAGACATTGCTGGAACTGCAGCAGCACCGGTGAGTAAAGACTAATTTATTTTTATGAGCCAACATGGGGGTTGAGAAGGGGTTGTCCAAGTAGTGGATGATTTTCAGTCTAAATGTCTATTTATTGTAATAATCTAATAGATTTTCTAATATGTTTTAATGAAAAAGTCCTTATTGTTCCCTTTCTAATTTAACTGCTTTATTTTATTTTTATCCCTATTTCCATTTTGTTGTTGTTCTGTTGAAGTACCCCCAGTCCACACCCTCAAATGAAGTTTCATCATTGTCGTCTGTTTCAGGGGCTGGGCTAGTCCTTGCTCTACTAAATACACTGGTTGTCAATTCAGTTATATACTCAAAAGGTTCTTGTCTCAGTGCACATTTACAGTGCACTCCCTCACCGGCTTTGGTGAGAAGTAACCAGCCAATAGAGAACAGGAAGAGCAGAGACCAGTGTCGCACACTGACAGTGCACTCTGTTTCTAGAGCTTACAAAGAAGCGCACTGTCACTGTGCACTGAGAAGAATAGTGTACACTGACAAAATTCTACTGAGCATACGTCGGAATTGAAAACTGATGCATTCTTAGTACAGCAAGACTAGCCCAACCCCTGAAACGGACATCACTGATGATGCTTCGTTTCAGGGTGGGGACAGGAGGCCATGACATTTACCACAGCTTCCGCCTCCTATTAACATCTCATTTGAGTATTCCAATGTGTGCTGAGAATCCTCAAATGGAATATTATCAAAACTGTCAGTGCACATTGCAAGAAATAGAGACAAAACAGAAGGGCGCTCCTGTGTGGAACCTTAATTGCACAATAGATAGATGTGTGTACTAAACACTCATCTGATGTTGTTGTACGGCAGGTACAACGCTGTTAAAAGTACTGGAGGGGAGTTTTGGGGTTCACCGTTTCTCACCAACGGGGATCCCGTCATGATGAACCCGCAGGAGTCCTTGCTTAGGCGGCCGCTCACGCGATCGGTGTCCAAGAACATGTGTAGCACAAAGCCGTTAGACCAACGTCAGGTAGCAGCTTCTCCTCCGGGTCAGATGGTCCCGTGATCACGGTAACGGTGATGATCCAATCCCTTAGTATAGCATCAATTGAAACATCAGAGTCCTATTCTGGCTGCAGCAGCCCCGTGAGTTCCCAAAGGGAGAGGCAATAATGGGATTAAAAGAAAAATCACGGTAACGGCCACGCTGCTTAGAATATCTATATTCTAAGCAGCGCGGCCATTACCGTGATTTTTTCTTTTAATCCCATTAGTGCACATTGCAAGAAGAGAATAGGGAGAGCAGAGACCAGCCCTGCACACTGACAGTGCACTCTGTTTCTAGAGCCGATGAAACGCCAAGATTATTCCATTGCTGTTAGTTTTAGTAGGGTATATACAGATCTGTCCTTCCTTACCTGTCCTTTTGACTTGACATATCCAAAGATCAGTAGCATGAAATGACCAACTTTAAAATAAAACACGATTTTGAGGTACTTTGAAGTTGTTTATGCTATATATGTCTGTATGTGGCTTTGAGTAGTTACCAATTGTGAAGCGGTTTTGCTAGGATGTCCCAATGAGTCCTTAGAAAAATTAAAGAAAAAGTAATGGAGGACACACCAGTATAACACACCAAACGTTTTTGGGGAAGTTCCTGCTGCAGACAGTTGTTCTACAACCAGATGCAAGATTCTAAGCAGGTAAGAGGGGAAAAATTTGATCTTCTGGTGCACGTATATTTTTTCCTGTGCATTTTCTATTTTTAGTGATCCTTTCAAAGAAATGTTATCAAAACATAATTCTAGCCTCCAAGAATAGAAAGTTCAGTAGAAGCTTAGGCATGTACAGAAATAGCAAAGCCGAATGTTAATTTAACCATTGCGTTCTCTGTCTAGTCTTCTCTCGATTAAGGGGTAATTTGCACATTGCGACATCGCTAGCATCGGCTAGCGATGCCGAGCGCTATAGTTTTCGCCCCACATGCGATATCTTGTGATAGCTGCCGTCGCGAACATAATCGCTACGGTAGCTTCACATGCACTTACCTGCCCTGCAACGTCGCTCTGGCCGGTGACTTGCTTCCTTCCTAAGGGGGCGGGTCGTGCGGCGTCACAGCGACGTCACACGGCAGGCGGCCAATAGAAGCGGAGGGGCGGAGATGAGCGGGACGTAAATATCCCTCCCACCTCCTTCCTTCCGCATAGCCGGTGGAGGCAGGTACGGAGATGTTCCTCGCTCCTGCGGCTTCACACAAGGCGATGTGTGGTGCCGCAGGAACGACGAAAAACATTGTATCTCCTATTGGTGCGACATTATGAAAATGACCGACGCAACACAGATCACCGATTTTCGCCGCTTTTGCAATCGTTTATCGGTGCATCTAGGCTTTACACGTTGCAACGTCGTTACCGGCGCCGGATGTGCGTCACTTTCGATTTGACCCCGACGATATCACAGTAGCAATGTCGCAACGTGCAAAGTACCCCTAACTCCTATAAGGTAGAACCAAACTTCTACAATTAGCAGTGGGCTTCGTGGACCAACTTATGGTCAATGATATTAATACTGAAGGTGTCATGTTGCACTGTGGAATGAATTTGAATGGCCGCCATGTAAAACTACATTTCTCTATACATCATAGCTGAGAACATTCTTAGCTCTCTTATTTAGGATCTTCTCGGTAGAAAGATGACTACCAACTGTTGGCTTTAGAAGCAGCTTACTGACGTTGCCAGTTTATAGGTGCCAACAGAGAAGAATGGAGTTGCAGTAAACTAGATCACAGTATGAACAATAGTTTTATCCCCAGCTTCAACGCTGCCGGCACTGAGCACAATAAACCACAATATGTGAGATTAAGTGGTGGCCATAACATTTCAAGGGGATAACAGCTACATGCCGTAAACGTCTATCCACCGTATATTATTTAACCAAGGGAGTTACAGCCAAGAAATGGACATCCGAGTGCTTAGATAAGCAGTCTTACTCAGCGACTCTGTCTGAACGGTGATTAAATGTATACATTTATAATTAAAAGACAAAATGTACTTATGAACCTACAAAGCTGCCAAGAGAGTGAGAAGGCAAATATTCCCCGCTGCACTGAGGCACACCAATAACACGAACAGAGCAGGTGCAAATATTACAGACAGGACATGGAGGGGCTGCAGGTGGACGTAGTCCATAAAGCAGAACTTTGAGTTTGTTCCTTTTTTGTTTAGTTATTCATGTTTTAAAGAGGACCTGTCACCAGGTCATATGTGATCAGTTTTTGCTCTAATTATGGTCACCATGTTCCCCTGAATAATACGTTTTTTGTTCTATAAAAATCCGCCTTACGGTTACAGAGATATTGCCCTTTTTATTCAGTTACAAAAGCCATTTTGCTTTCAGGGTTCTTTGGGGGCGTGTCTTCATAATTTTTCTGTTAGCCACGCCCCCTTGTAAAGACTATAACAAACAGCACACAATTAAAAGGTCCTTATCTCTGGAACTGTATGGTGCATTTAAAAAAAATAAAAAGTTTAGTAATCAGAGGAGCAGTGGGAATAAAACAGGTGCAAAAACTGACCTTTTTTGACCTGATGACAAGTCCCCTTTAAGCCTGTTTTTGTTCTTCTTTCATTTTGTGCCTTTTTTTTAACTCTTTTCTTTTTTTTTTTTTTTTTACTTATTTAATTTTTTTTAATCTTCAGATGCTTTTTCAAAAGTCATACAATTTTGCGCAAATATACTTTTGCCTCTCCCCCTTTCTCACCAACTTTGCCAACCCCGAAGTACTTTTTTTGAATACCGTAAATGTTTGAGCAAATGTTAGGCTGAAGTGCTAGAGAGACCTGTTTTGTTTGGGTTGTTACCTAGTAGCAAAGAGGATAAAACCAGTGGGGTCTTGACTCCCTCTTTCCACAGGTAGGATCTTACCCACAAGTCATTTTGTCTTCTCATCCTTTTTCTATCATTTCAAAGTATTCTCAAGTTAAGACGTTATCCCTTACCCATGGGCTAGGGAATAACTTTCCGATTGATAACATCCCACCATTCCATGTGAATGAAGCAGTTGCTCATGCACACTACCGTTCCATTCATTCTTAATGGGATCGCCAAGGATATAACGGATATAGCCAAGCTCAACACTTAACTGGTCTTCGACACTCCCCTAAGAATGACTGTAGGAGGTTCCCGGTATGCCTCTTGGCTCAGATTATCCTTAAATAAATATTGAAAGATGACAAGCTTTGAAAAAAAAGAATGACTGTGATAATCTGTCGGGAGATGTTTGCTCTTTATGTGTCCACCCAAAGGTTACGATGTCAATTGCTGCCCTTTTAAGGGTTTTGCTAATAAGTCAAGAAGATGAATTCAATTTGAATCTTGAGAAACTCGAGTTCTTAAGGGGGTTTTCCACTTTTTTGACAAGGCTTTCTCAAGAAATATGTTTCCTCCTAGTAAATTATCAACACCTATGCTCACTTCCAGTGCTGGCACCGTTCTGGCGATGGCAGCAATAGCTCTCCCGGGGATTGTGTGAAATTGTTACGTCATGCGATCCACTTGGTCAATTAGCGCTAGTTTCACTTTGTCCTTCTATGGACAAATCAGACATCTGGAGAAAGTGCAACTGCAGTTGTCATTTCCTCCAAATCCCAATTACGTCCGAAGGAGAAGAGAGTAGAATCAGTGATGATTGGCAACAGGGATTGTGTAACATAATGTCACAAGATGCCCGGGAGAGAAAGTGCCAAAATCAATTATAAGTGGTGTTATTTTACTGGGAGGAAACATATGGATTGAGAATGGATTATTTGAGTAGTGGACAAGCCCTTTTACAAAATTTGGGGAAAGTTAGAGGTGGACACATCCATACTTACATGGACATATAACACTTACAAGTACAGTGTATATAAGAGAGGGACGGTCATGACCATGCTCTGCAGGCCCGCCATCCTGCAGAGCTGATTTCTCATCTTTGCTCTGAAGACCGGTTTCCTGCACCGCTGGCTTACCCTTTTGACTCCCCCCCCCTGGGTTTTCGGCCTCCCCTGGCCTTGTGGGAGGGGTCCCTCTGGGCCTCGAATTGGATTCCCCTCCTTTCTATTACGGAGCCGATTCTGCTGCAGCGCGGCCAGTGATATTTCCGGTTTTGGCAAATACTTGGGTCTGGTCTGCTTGTGTCTTCCCTGATCTTGTCCCACTACCGCTCCTCTTCTCCATCTCTCCCGACTTCCTCCCTCTGCCCGTGTCTGCATTCTGTGACCCCTCTCTGTCTCATCCCCTGATTCCGTCCTGCTCGTCCCGGGGTTCTGTCCTCCTCCCTTCATGAAACTCCCTCTGTCTAACCCACCTTCTCCTCTTCTTCCCATTCCTGTGGACTAATCTCATACCTAATTACTGACTGACTCCCTCTGTGTACCAACTTCAGCTAGCGCTCTGACTCTGTCTCGGTTTTCCCTATTGTCCTGACGTTACCTCTCTGTGCATCAACCTTGGCCTGTTTGACTACTCTCCCCTAGGTTCTGCGCCACCTAGTGTTTCTTCTAACAGTTCCTGTCTGTTTGTGTTTTGGCGACACCTGGTGATTTAGTCTTAATTGCACCAGGGATAGCTTGACAAGTTTTGACCACCACCAATCAGACCTCTGCCTCCCTTAGACTACATAATCACAACTCATATATAATGGGCCCCAATAATTATGACAAGTATTGGTGTGACCTATCACCAAATGATGGCTCTATTAGCTCCAGACCAGTACATCTTCAAGAGTCAGAAGTTTTGTTCTCCGGTGACAGGTTGAGATGACATTGTTCACACACCTGCAGAGCTTCAGTACACAGACGCCCGCCACTATCATAATGAAATCTTAATAGCTTCTTTGTTTTTATATTATGATTATTCTATCATCTGTTTTTCATACAACGCAGAAGTCACAAATTGTTCTTCTCGTACATTGAGGCTTCAGTCTCGGCAAAGTGCCTCGGCTAGAAGTGAAATTGACACCGTTTTCCTCTTCAGATACAAATATGTGAAAGAGGAAGATGGCCAGCCCAACCGCGGAAATGCATTTTCCATCATTTTATTTATTGTCTGGATTATGCTTTTTGCTTCCTTTTTGTTTACTTTTATAGAGAGGACCTTAATGCTTGAAATACCAGAAAAAAAAACAGACAAAATGACTCGAGGAGTTTATTTTCCTGGGTTTTAAAAGGTCTTTGGGTAAAAATTGATGGCAAGATAAAATTTGCAGTCATGTGTGTTAACTGCGTTGGCACTGCACTCTTTGTTGCAGTGAACGATTTTAAGTTAATTGGAAACTAACGAGGCTCATCATTGACTAATTGATCTTTTCCTGTTTGGCTTCTTAACCTAAACTGTGAACATGCGCAGAACTAATTCCCATTGCCCACATGAAGACCCCTGTGGATCTAAAATGGACACTACCTGAGATATCCATACACGTCTCAATTATTTGACTCCTATTTCACCCAACGTTTACTAATTGATCTTTTCCTATATTGACTTCTTAACCTAAAGTGTGCGCATGCGTGAATAGTTATTTCCTGTATAGGTTTCTGGGAAACAGACAGACCCACCACGCACATGAAGACCACTTTGGATCTAGAATGGCCTCTACTAGAGATGTCCATACACTTTGCCATCATTTGACTGCTATTTCTCCCAACTTTGACTAATTGATCTTTTCCTATTTTGGCTTCTTAACCTAACCTAAAGTGTGCGCATGCGCAAAGTCATTTCCTGTATAGGTTTCTGAGCAGCAGACCGTAACTAACTCCCACCACCCCATGAAGACCCCTGTGGATCTAGAATAGCCACTACTAGAGATAAACACTTCTCCATCATCTGACAGCTATTTCTTACAATTTTTCTTTATACTTTGAAACTGTCAAATCATTATCTCAACCAAGATAATCTGTCAGTGAAGAGTCAGAAGACATGGGGTCACCAAGTCAGCAGGTTTGGCTGATTTTTATGTATATGGGATATTACGTAAGTTTCCTTTTCAGGGCGGGATGAGTGGATTTGGCAATTCTATTTTACAATCTGTGTGGAATTTTCACACTGGCCACAGGGGCCTTATTAGACTCATGCTCTTCTATCAGAGAATGTGTTCAACAGTGTCATTTTCATCTGTAATGCCTGGTCTGGCATCCCAGCACTGTCCCACTTACTCCTCCCAGCAGGGAAGCCAGCGAACTTATTTTTCCGGCTGCTCAGCAGTGGCCTCTGCTCCTGTTCCTGTCTCCAGCTCCCGTGGCTTGTGCATGCCGTACGGGTCTCCCAGGAAAGCGCTTAGGGCGTATGAGTGCCTCCCATTTTTTAAAGAGCCAGCATACCCTTTTTAAAAGAGCCATCTTACAGCTGAGAGGCACTGACTACTTAGGGCACTTCCCCCTTATGGGAGATGCCTGTGCAATGTGGTCTTACTGCTAGAGACACACTAGCTAGTTGTTTCTGTTTCCCGTTCCCTGTATCCTGTTTCCATTACCTGCACCTGCTAACCCGTACCTGTACCTGCTAACCCGTATTTGTGTTTTAGTACCTGTTGACCCTGCTGTGTCTGCTTTACCTGCTGTATCTACCAGAACCTGCCTTACCTGCTGTACCTGCCGTACCTACCAGAACCTGCCATACAGTCTGTGCCTGCTGTACCTACCAGAATCTGCCATACCCGCTGTACTGCTGTACCTACCAGAACCTGCCATACCCGCTGTACTGCTATACCTACCAGAACCTGACATACCCACTGTACCTACTGTAATGTTGTACCTACCAGAACCTGCTATACTTGCTGTACCTACCAGAACCTGCCATATCCGCTGTACTGCTCTACCTACCAGAACCTGCCATACCCTCTGTACCTACCAGAACCTGCCATACCTGTTATACTGTTGCACCTACCAGAACCTGCCATACCTGTTGTACTGTTGCACCTACCAGAACCTGCCATACTTGCTGTACCTACCAGAACCTGCCATAGCCGCTGTACTGCTGTACCTACCAGAACCTGCCATACCCTCTGTACCTACCAGAACCTGCCATACCTGTTGTACTGTTGCACCTACCAGAACCTGCCATACCTGTTGTACTGTTGCACCTACCAGAACCTGCCATACCTGTTGTACTGCTGTACCTACCAGAACCTACCATACCCGCTGTACTGCTCTACCCACCAGAACCTGATATACCCACTGTACCTGCCATACTTGATGCACTGCTGTACCTACCAGAACCTAACATACCTGCTGTCCCTTCTGTCCTGCTGTACCTGCCTGTTCCAGCCATCCCACCTGAGTCTGTTCCTGCATTTCCGACCCCTGGGGTCAGCTGCTGCAGTGTCGGGATATCCCTTGGAGTAGCACCTGGCGGCTATCTTCCAGCACAAGCCGATTCTCGCCGTCAGAGGCTCTAGTGAAGACGACACAGTTGCTTAGTTAGGCGATGACGTGGCACAATGGGTGCACACCCACTAGTGTAACATCATCACAGATAGGATTACAATCAGAAGTAACACTTTTATAGATAGCTCCACTATAGATAACAGTGGATGTCATAACCCTTTCTTTAACAGAGACATTGTACACACTCTAAGATGCCTTAATACAAAAATATAGGGTCATTGCTTCTTATGTACATGTATTATTTCCTGAAACAACAGGAAATTAGAATCCAAAAAAGCCCCAGTGGTCAGTGTGGGAATTGTAAGATTTCAAATTTTTTAAAGGGAGATTGTGATGAGAAAAATATAAAAATAACATTACCAAAAATAAAATAAAATACATTTTTAATTTCTAGCTATATTATGTTACAAAACCGCATACACAATGTTAATGGTTTCAACAGGGAACAGTCAGGAGGCTTGTCATCAAATGGCATAACAGTGTAATAAGAAGTGTACAACATTAGATCTAACAGTCCACGTAAATAACAAAAGGAAACATTGTGCAGATATTCATAGAGCTTGAAGATTTCAGCTCTTAAGACAACGTATAGTGGAAAGCTTAAATAGGACTGGTTGCCGCCTTAGGCAAAGGCCTGGTACATTGGAAGTCAAGATGAAGTACAATACTGAATAGTTCCACGATTTTCTACAAGGGGAAATGGTGGCTCAAAATGTTCTTGAAGGCCATAGACAACCTCTAAGCAAAGTCACTTATTGTTAGCGTCGTACACAGCTAATGTATATAACCCAGATGTGGTGACTCTCAAACAGTTGGTCAATATGACATAGACAAAAAAATCCCGGGAATGTAGAATTGGCTAAATAACTATATGATGCAGCTTTATCTCAGTGATGCGACACTACAAACAAAGCTGAATGTGTGTGGTTGGTTACAGAGCTTGTCCGTCTCTGCTTGGCAGGTGTCGTGGTGAGACAACATTTTGTCTGACATGGGAACGCCGTGTGATAGGAACATCTGTGTGAGGAGGATCGGGGAGAATCAGAGCATGTTAATCTCACATGAGTCTGCAAGGAACAAGCTGACTGTCTCGGAGACCGGCAATAAGGGGCAGCAGATGGCTATAGGAGTGGATCCGGCAAGCGATGTGTATACCCACTGGAAAAAAAAAACACTTTGCCATACCATGTAAATACTAATCTTTGTAGAAGAATGAATGAAAAACATCAATGTCCTTAGGGCAAAGACAAAAGCAAAAATACTTTACCCTTAAGAAGTAAATGTATCTAATAATGAAAGCTCCACCTGGCACAGTGAGGCTACGTAGGCTTCTGCCATTACCAACTTTCTAAGGAGGCTTTGGAGTCATACTGACATTGTCACCTTTACTGACAGTAGTTTTGTATTAGTACCATAAAACGTGATGGGTGATTGTACCACAAAGAACAAGTTCACATGGGGTGCCAAACCCTCAATCTCATACCATGACTTTAATTAAAGGGGACTTCTCGCTCTGCATAAAAAGGTATTTTTTAAAACCTGGTGTATATGCCTTTGCTTTGCTGAATCTAGAGATGTTTTTCTTTTGTTTCTACGCCTCACTGTTCCTGAGATATGACCCTCTTTTCTCTAGTCATTTTAGCTACGAGGGTGTGGTCAAAAGCTGTTCCTTGTGGGCGTTTCCCTGAGGTCCATGCCCAGTTGGCTAATAAAACTAGATTTATATACAATGAAGAAGAGTGCATATCTCAGGAACAGGGAGGCACAGGAAAAGAAGAAAAATATTGCCGAATTCAGGAAAACAGCGGCATTTACACAAAGTTAAAAAAAAACATTTATGGCAAGCGACAGGTCTTCTTTAAAGATAATATATTGGCAAATTATTGATACAAAATATTTCCCTACGGTTTTGACTGATCACTAAACAAACTCTGTGTGATGTTCAATCACTAGGTGTCACTATACAACTAGAATCTAGAGATTACAGTAGTCAAACAAGCCGGAGATCTGGAGCCTGGAGGTCACGTATGGAATACAGGGAGCAATCGAAGCCGACTTAAGGGTACAAGCTGGAGGTCAGGAGACAGGTGGTAACGTAAGGATAACAGGGGGCAAGCTGAGCTGAGGTCAGGGTACGAGCCAGAGGTTAGGAACCAGGAGGGATTACAGAGGGAAAGCAGAGCCGAGGTCAGGGTACAAGCCGGAGGTCAGGAGCCAGGAGGTCACATAAGGACTACAGGAGGAAAGCGGAGCCAAGGTCAGGGTAGAAGCCGGAGGTCAGGAGCCAGGAGGTCACATAAGGATTACAGGAGGAAAGCAGAGCCGAGGTCAGAGTATAAGCCAGAGAAGTCAGAGTCAGAAGAGTAACTAAGGTCCGGGGTCAAGAGACATGATCAGAATAATTCACATCGAGGAGCCAGAAGCACTAACTCTGTAACAGGAACTGCTATTGGCGGCGTTCTGGGTGAGGTTGCTCCCTACTGAAGCAGAACAATCACCCAGAACAAGGCGCCTGTGAACTGACCCCTTCCAGCATCAACGCAGGGCCTGAGGCTGGGAAACAACCCGTTACTCGGAGCTCAAACAACAACAGAGCACCGTCTCTTTAGTATAGCACTGCAAATCTGAGCCATGACAATCTGCTCCTTACACATTTCCGTGATATTTCATCGCATGATGCCCAAGACCGAAAATGAGTGCCTTCCTCATGAGTAGCTCATTGGGTCAAAACGTTTGACGCAAGCTGTTTCTTGATGAGTAAGATCATCCAAACCAGTGCCTGCATGGATTTTGATGGAGATCTATGGCTGGCACTAATTGAGATGTGATCTCACTCCCCGATATGGGGAATAAGAGGCATGTTAGGGTTGTCACAACCCACAAATAAGTTCCATCATGGTGCTATTTAGAGATGAGATGTGTCCACTTTACGAAGGGGCACATACAAAATATCCTCAAAGAAGGCAATATGTGCCTACAACGTGCTATGAAGACTGTTCCTTGCTCCGATTGTCACTTTCGTTTGTCTCCTACGTGAAGCAGCTTGAGGAGAGCAGGACAGTGGGTGGACACTTTTATGGGCTTCTTGTTTCTTTAATAGCACCAAATATGTATAGCAAAATCATTGGATCGTTAATTATGTATGTTGTTTTTTCTACATTCATAATTGACTTTTTTTTCTCATCTAAACCACTTGCTAGAACAAAATCCTATATTTCATGTAAATTGGCATTGGAATTTACCCTGAGATTTTGCCAAGTCGATATCGAAAGAAGGATGAACTGTAAATAGCGTCGGGGAAAAAGCAGGTTTTAATTAAAAAAAAGTGTTAAATTATTTGAATAATGAGGATGTCAGGAAGTTTTGCTGACACATCGAAGTTACCAGCAGATACGATGAAAAATGTAAACTAATGACTTTATGTTCCAGTCAATTGTGTCAAGAGGATTTGCGCAGATAAAAATGAAATTGGTAGCTGGAGAAGAAGTCAGCTTAGAAATAAAAAAAAGAAATTGAGATGTACATGTTAAATTCTTTGCTCACACTTTTTGCCAGCCCATCACGCTTTCTGGTATATTTGACTTAAAAAATACCGGAATGCTGATAAGAATTTCACTGACTTTATTAAAGGCGGACCGGTCTCTTGCAATATATATGTATTATTTAATTCTGGTGTGAATGCCGCTGTTCTCCTGAATCCGGAGATGTTTTTCTTTTGTTCCTGCGCCTCTCCGTTCCTGAGATTTGACCCCCTCTTCCATGTATTCAAATTTTGTCTTGTTCACTATGGGGGCGTGGCCTTCTCAGTGGGTGTCTTTATAAGGGTCACACCCCCTAGATGGAAGAGGAGGCCATATCTCAGGAACGGAGAGGCGCAGAAACAAAAGAAAAACATCGCCGGATTCAGGAGAACAGCGGCGTTTACACCAGGGAAAAAAAAAATACATATTTATGGCACGTGACAGTACACAGTGGCAGGTGGCAGATCCTCTTTGAGACATAACTGACCATATAACAGGGTGACTTGGCTACAAGGTTGAGTACATATGACATTAAATAAATCATACCAAATTTATCAAACATTGTGCAACACGTCAATAAACTTTGAATAAAATTGACTTAAAGAATCCTCTTTTAATGACTTTCCCTCTTTGTTTGCAACTGTCCGTTATTGGCGGTTCTGTATAGAATACTAGAGTGGTTCGATTCATGAAGGATCGATTTTCTCAAAGTTTTTTAATTTGCGTGAAACCGACTCAATGGGATCTTATCAACACTGGAGCTTTATATACCGGTCTTCATCCAAGGTCCACCGGAGTAAGAAGTTCCAAAGTCTGTACCTTCTGATGAATTTTGCACATCTTTCAGCTGCCTTCAGTCAAGAAACATTTTTGATATCAAGTATAGAGAATTGGCGGGCCGAGATAGACTGTGCTCCAACTACAAGTGCATCTCAATAAATTAGAATACCTCAAAAAGTTAATTTATTTCAGTAATTCAATTAAAAAAAGGGAAACACATTATTATATAGAGTTATTACACACAGAGTGATCTATTCCTATATATTATATAGCATCAATACACACAGAGGGAGCTATTCCTATATATTATATAGAGTCATTACACACAGAGTGATCTATTCCTATATATTATATAGAGTCATTACACACAGAGGGATCTATTCCTATATATTATATAGAGTCATTACACACAGAGGGATCTATTCCTATATATTATATAGTCATTACACACAGAGGGATCTATTCCTATATATTATATAGTCATTACACACAGAGGGATCTATTCCTATATATTATATAGAGTCATCACACACAGAGGGATCTATTTCACATGTTTATTATACAGTATATTATATAGTAATTACATACAGAGGGATTTATTTCATGTATTTATTATATAGAGTCATTACACACAGAGGGATCTATTCCTATATATTATATAGAGTCATTACACACAGAGGGATCTATTCCTATGTATTATATAGTCATTACACACAGAGGGATCTATTCCTATATATTATATAGAGTCATTACACACAAAGTGATCTATTCCTATATATTATATAGAGTCATCACACACAGAGGGATCTATTTAACATGTTTATTATACAGTATATTATATAGTAATTGCATACAGAGGGATCTATTTCATGTATTTATTATATAGAGTCATTACACACAGAGGGATCTATTCAACGTGTTTATGATATATTATATAGAGTCATTACACACAGAGGGATCTATTTCAAGTGTTTATTTATCTTACTGGTGATGAT
The DNA here is from genome assembly GCF_048569485.1 of Anomaloglossus baeobatrachus. Classification (NCBI taxonomy): domain Eukaryota; kingdom Metazoa; phylum Chordata; class Amphibia; order Anura; family Aromobatidae; genus Anomaloglossus; species Anomaloglossus baeobatrachus. The sequence continues at coordinate 104,212,385 of NC_134364.1, forward strand.
TATGGCTTACAGCCAATAAAAACCCAAAAGTCAATATCTCAGAAAATTAGAATAAATACCTCAAAACAACTGCAAATGCTTCCTATGTGTTTAAAATGGTCCCTTAGTCTGGTTCAGTAGGCTACACAATCATGGGGAAGACTGCTCACTTGACAGATGTCCAGAAGACAGTCATTGACACACTCCACAAGGAGGGTAAGCCACAAAAGGTCATTGATAAAGAAGCTGGCTGTTCAAAGAGTGCTGTATCCAACCATATTAATGGGAAGTTGAGTGGACGGAAAAAGTGTGGTAGAAAAAGGTGCACAAACAACCGGGATAACCGCAGCCTCGATAGGATTGTTAAGAAAAGGTCATTCAAACATTTGGTGGAGATTCACAAGGAGTGGACGCTGCTGGAGTCAGTGCTTCCAGAGCCACCACACACCGACGTGTCCAGGACATGGGCTACAAGTGTCGCATTCCTTGTGTCACCACTCATGACCAATAGACAACGATAGAAGTGTCTTACCTGGGCCAAGAAGAAAAAGAACTGGGCTGTTCTCAGTGTCCAAGGTGTTGTTTTCAGATGAAAGTAAATTTTGCATTTCTTCTGGAGGAAGAGTGGGGAGGCCACAATCCAAGCTCCTGAGGTCTAGTGTGAAGTCTCCACAATCAGTGATGGTTTGGGGAGCCATGTCATCTGCTGTGTTCTATCAAAACCAAAGTCAGCGCAGCCGTCTACCAGGACATTTTAGAGCACTTCATGTTTCCCTCTGCCGACAAGCTTTTTTAGATGGAAATTTCCTTTTTGCAGCAGGACTTGGCCCATGTCCACACTGCCAACAGTACCAATACCTGGTTTACTAACCACAGTATCACTGTGCTTGATTGTCCAGCAAACTCACCTGACCTAAACCCCATAGAGAATCTATGAGAGACACCAGACTTAACAATGCAGACCAGCTGAAGGCGGCTATCAAAGCAACCTGGGCTTCCATAACACCTCAACAATGCCACAGGCTGATCACCTCCATGCCACACCACATTGGCACAGTAATTCATGACAAAGGAGCCTGAACAAGTATTGAGGCATTTTCTGTACAGACTTTCAGTAGAGTAGACGCCAACATTAACACATGAAATAGATCCCTCTGTGTGTAATGACTCTATATAAGATATAATAAACACGAAAAATAGACACCTGTGTGTAATGACTATATAATATATAGAAATAGATCACTCTGTGTGTAATGACTCTATATAATATAAAGAAATAGATCCCTCTGTGTGTAATGACTATATAATATATAGAAATAGATCACTCTGTGTGTAATGACTCTATATAATATAAAGAAATAGATCCCTCTGTGTGTAATGACTCTATATAATATATAGAAATAGATCCCTCTGTGTGTAATGACTCTATAATATATAAAGATAATGGTGGACAAAAGAAAAACGGGTGATTTCTTTTTTTCCCTGAAGAAGGAGACGGTCTGTTGTCTCTGAAACGCGTAGGAATGCTGTAAATAAAAGAGAAATATTATATCACTTCCAACTCAGTGGTTTTTAAGCGCGGCATATACCCGTTTTTCTTTTGTCCACCATTATCTTTATATCGTGCCTACGGGGCCGCTGCTTGAACCACGCGGACACTCACATGCCTTTGAAGGAGTTGTGACTGGCACAACCCCACCAGGTGAGTGTTACTGTACCTTCTCTAACATCATATGTTATATCGGGTAAGACCCTATTGCGCCCTCTTGTCTCCCCATTTTAGTTCATCTATAATATATAGGAATAGATCCCTCTGTGTGTAATGACTCTATATAATATATAAGAATAGATCACTCTGTGTGTAATGACTCTATATAATATATAGAAATAGATCACTCTGTGTGTAATGACTCTATAATATATAGGAATAGATCCCTCTATGTGTAATGACTATAATATATAGGAATAGATCACTCTGTGTGTAATTAACGACTCTATATAATATATAGAAATAGATCCCTCTGTGTGTAATGACTCTATATAAAATATATAGGAATAGATCCCTCTGTGTGTAATGACTCTATATAATATATAGGAATAGATCCCTCTGTGTGTAATGAGTCTATATAATATATAGGCATAGATCCCTCTGTGTGTAATGACTCTATATAATATATAGGCATAGATCCCTCTGTGTGTAATGACTATATAATATATAGAAATACAGTTAGGTCCAGAAATATTTGGACAGTGACACAATTTTCCACATTGGATTTGAAATGAAACCTCTACAACAGAATTCAAGTGCAGATTGTAACGTTTAATTTGAAGGTTTGAACAAAAATCTCTGATAGAAATTGTAGGAATTGTCACATTTCTTTACAAACACTCCACATTTTAGGAGGTCAAAAGTAATTGGACAAATAAACCAAACCCAAACAAAATATTTTTATTTTCAATATTTTGTTGCGAATCCTTTGGAGTCAATCACTGCCTTAAGTCTGGAACCCATGGACATCACCAAACGCTGGGTTTCCTCCTTCTTAATGCTTTGCCAGGCCTTTACAGCCGCAGCCTTCAGGTCTTGCTTGTTTGTGGGTCTTTCCGTCTTAAGTCTGGATTTGAGCAAGTGAAATGCATGCTCAATTGGGTTAAGATCTGGTGATTGACTTGGCCATTGCAGAATGTTCCACTTTTTTGCACTCATGAACTCCTGGGTAGCTTTGGCTGTATGCTTGGGGTCATTGTCCATCTGTACTATGAAGCGCCGTCCGATCAACTTTGCGGCATTTGGCTGAATCTGGGCTGAAAGTATATCCCGGTACACTTCAGAATTCATCCGGCTACTCTTGTCTGCTGTTATGTCATCAATAAACACAAGTGACCCAGTGCCATTGAAAGCCATGCATGCCCATGCCATCACGTTGCCTCCACCATGTTTTACAGAGGATGTGGTGTGCCTTGGATCATGTGCCGTTCCCTTTCTTCTCCAAACTTTTTTCTTCCCATCATTCTGGTACAGGTTGATCTTTGTCTCATCTGTCCATAGAATACTTTTCCAGAACTGAGCTGGCTTCATGAGGTGTTTTTCAGCAAATTTAACTCTGGTCTGTCTATTTTTGGAATTGATGAATGGTTTGCATCTAGATGTGAACCCTTTGTATTTACTTTCATGGAGTCTTCTCTTTACTGTTGACTTAGAGACAGATACACCTACTTCACTGAGAGTGTTCTGGACTTCAGTTGATGTTGTGAACGGGTTCTTCTTCACCAAAGAAAGTATGCGGCGATCATCCACCACTGTTGTCATCCGTGGACGCCCAGGCCTTTTTGAGTTCCCAAGCTCACCAGTCAATTCCTTTTTTCTCAGAATGTACCCGACTGTTGATATTGCTACTCCAAGCATGTCTGCTATCTCTCTGATGGATTTTTTCTTTTTTTTCAGCCTCAGGATGTTCTGCTTCACCTCAATTGAGAGTTCCTTAGACCACATGTTGTCTGGTCACAGCAACAGCTTCCAAATGCAAAACCACACACCTGTAATCAACCCCAGACCTTTTAACTACTTCATTGATTACAGGTTAACGAGGGAGACGCCTTCAAAGTTAATTGCAGCCCTTAGAGTCCCTTGTCCAATTACTTTTGGTCCCTTTAAAAAGAGGAGGCTATGCATTACATATCTATGATTCCTAAACCCTTTCTCCGATTTGGATGTGAAAACTCTCATATTGCAGCTGGGAGTGTGCACTTTCAGCCCATATTATATATATAATTATATTTCTGAACATGTTTTTGTAAACAGCTAAAATAACAAAACTTGTGTCACTGTCCAAATATTTCTGGACCTAACTGTAGATCCCTCTGTGTGTAATGACTCTATATAATATATAGAAATAGATCCCTCTGTGTGTAATGACTATATAATATATAGAAATAGATCACTCTGTGTGTAATGACTCTATATAATATAAAGAAATAGATCCCTCTGTGTGTAATGACTCTATATAATATATAGAAATAGATCCCTCTGTGTGTAATGACTCTATGATATATAGGAATAGATCCCTCTGTGTGTAATGACTCTATATAATATATACAGTTAGGTCCAGAAATATTTGGACAGTGACACAAGTTTTGTTATTTTAGCTGTTTACAAAAACATGTTCAGAAATACAATTATATATATAATATGGGCTGAAAGTGCACACTCCCAGTTGCAATACGAGAGTTTTCACATCCAAATTGGAGAAAGGGTTTAGGAATCATAGCTCTGTAATGCATAGCCTCCTCTTTTTCAAGGGACCAAAAGTAATTGGACAAGGGACTCTAAGGGCTGCAATTAACTCTGAAGGCGTCTCCCTCGTTAACCTGTAATCAATGAAGTAGTTAAAAGGTCTGGGGTTGATTACAGGTGTGTGGTTTTGCATTTGGAAGCTGTTGCTGTGACCAGACAACATGCGGTCTAAGGAACTCTCAATTGAGGTGAAGTAGAACATCCTGAGGCTGAAAAAAAAGAAAAAATCCATCAGAGAGATAGCAGACATGCTTGGAGTAGCAAAATCAACAGTCGGATACATTCTGAGAAAAAAGGAATTGACTGGTGAGCTTGGGAACTCAAAAAGGCCTGGGCGTCCACGGATGACAACAGTGGTGGATGATCGCCGCATACTTTCTTTGGTGAAGAAGAACCCGTTCACAACATCAACTGAAGTCCAGAACACTCTCAGTGAAGTAGGTGTATCTGTCTCTAAGTCAACAGTAAAGAGAAGACTCCATGAAAGTAAATACAAAGGGTTCACATCTAGATGCAAACCATTCATCAATTCCAAAAATAGACAGGCCAGAGTTACATTTGCTGAAAAACACCTCATGAAGCCAGCTCAGTTCTGGAAAAGTATTCTATGGACAGATGAGACAAAGATCAACCTGTACCAGAATGATGGGAAGAAAAAAGTTTGGAGAAGAAAGGGAACGGCACATGATCCAAGGCACACCACATCCTCTGTAAAACATGGTGGAGGCAACGTGATGGCATGGGCATGCATGGCTTTCAATGGCACTGGGTCACTTGTGTTTATTGATGACATAACAGCAGACAAGAGTAGCCGGATGAATTCTGAAGTGTACCGGGATATAATTTCAGCCCAGATTCAGCCAAATGCCGCAAAGTTGATCGGACGGCGCTTCATAGTACAGATGGACAATGACCCCAAGCATACAGCCAAAGCTACCCAGGAGTTCATGAGTGCAAAAAAGTGGAACATTCTGCAATGGCCAAGTCAATCACCAGATCTTAACCCAATTGAGCATGCATTTCACTTGCTCAAATCCAGATTTAAGACGGAAAGACCCACAAACAAGCAAGACCTGAAGGCTGCGGCTGTAAAGGCCTGGCAAAGCATTAAGAAGGAGGAAACCCAGCGTTTGGTGATGTCCATGGGTTCCAGACTTAAGGCAGTGGTTGCCTCCAAAGGATTCGCAACAAAATATTGAAAATAAAAATATTTTGTTTGGGTTTGGTTTATTTGTCCAATTACTTTTGACCTCCTAAAATGTGGAGTGTTTGTAAAGAAATGTGTACAATTCCTACAATTTCTATCAGATATTTTTGTTCAAACCTTCAAATTAAACGTTACAATCTGCACTTGAATTCTGTTGTAGAGGTTTCATTTCAAATCCAATGTGGTGGCATGCAGAGCCCAACTCGCGAAAATTGTGTCACTGTCCAAATATTTCTGGACCTAACTGTAAGAATAGATCACTCTGTGTGTAATGATTCTATATAATATATAGAAATAGATCACTCTGTGTGTAATGATTCTATATAATATAGACCCAAACATCATGAAGAATTTTTTGGTATCTCCAATAAATTTTTGAAAATAAGTTTTTATAAGTCCAAAAAACCGATCGACCCAGATCCCATGGTCTGCTCTTGCTCTCATTGATCTCTTTGCAAAACAAATCACTTTGTTCTACCAGTATATTGGGCTTGTTATCCGAATATAAACACAAGGAACAATGTTTTCTTTTGATATCCGGCTTAGTGTCCAGTGTTTCTAAAAATGATTAAATGTTCTAATTTGCGGGAAGACACAACATGAGGCGGAAATGTCGGGAATAATTTGTAGCAGCAATAATGAACAAGTGTTAGGAGATTACTCCTGTTCGCGGAAGGATTGGCTTCACTTATCAAAAGCAACATAAGGAATGTAGACCCGAAGAATGGAATTTTCCATCAAGCCATCCAAAAATTTTATTGAGAACTCAATAACTGGCTTTAATAACCTCTCACTGCATTAGCAAAGGTCAATGGCACGTCGTGACCCATGGCTAGATCTATTGGACTTTCCACAATGGCTGCCTACTCTATGATTGGACCATAAAACTGCAGAGCCAGTGTGTTCTGTGTGTTTTCTCGTTGTCTGTGCCTGGTGGAACGGGCCTATTCGGTCGTGCCTAATTCCAAGTACTCTGCCTTATCTAGGAGATATTTCACCTGGAACACCGCCAGTGATAGTTCCTTATCTGCAGTGTACATTTATGGTTCCCATGAGTTGTTCTGATCTTGTCCTGGTACCTAGTTTCCCATTCCCTGTTCCTGTTCCCCTGCCTTGTCTCTACTCCCTGACTTCCGGCTTGTTTTGTGACCCCTATTCCGCTTGCTCCTCTGTACTTAAATGTCCTCCTGGCTCCCAACCCCGGTTTGTACTCTAACCACTGCTCTGTTCCCTATCGATACCAGACGCTACGTCTTGGCTTAGTGACCACCGGCTTGTATGTGACCTCAGCTTCTCTTGCTCCTCTGTACTGACGTGACTTCCCGGGTTCTGACTCTCGGCTTGATCGACTACTCTGCAGGCCGCCTCCACTTGGTTACTGGTGACCCCCAGTGGGCTTGTGCTTAACTACAATACACCTTGGTGCTTGACTTCAATCTTCTGTACCTGCTCCCGCTGGTCGTTAGCGTCCCATTGCGCCTCACTACTAGAGATGAGCGATGTTCGAATTAAACCGTTCGCCAATTTTAAATTCGAGTTGATTTGAGCGGTGTTCGAGTCGTTCGACTAACTCGAACGATTTGGTTCACGTTCGACCCGTTCGAGTTACCGTTCAATAACAGTTCGATCACCAAAAGTGTGGCTTTTCACAGTAAGGCTATGTGCACACGTTGTGTATTTGCATGTGTCCTGCGTCCCCAGCACAATCCCTCTCTCTTTCCTACTCACCGATCAGCTGCACGGGTGTCACAAAGCTCCGGCAGCTTTTCCTCTTTTGAAAATGGCTGCCACTCATTATTCAATCTGGTATTCCCTGCCCACCGGCGCCTATGATTGGCTGCAGTCAGACATGCCCCCACGCTGAGTGACAGCTTTCTCACTGCAACCAATCACAGCCGCCGGCGGGCGGTTCTATATTGTGCAGTAAAATAAAAAAATAATTGAAAAAAAAAAACCTGCGGTCCACCCCAATTTTGATACCAGACAAGATAAAGCCACATGGCTGGAGGCTGGTATTGTCAGGATGGGGAGCGCCACGTCATGGGGAGCCCACCACCCTAACAATATCAGCCAGCAGCCGCCCGGAATTGCCGCATCCATTAGATGCGACAGTCCCGGGACTCTACTCGGCTCATCTCGAATTGCCCTGGTGCGGTGGCAATCGGGGTCATAAGGTTAGGTTAATCATGGCAGGCATCTCCCCGAGATTCCTTCCATGATTAACCTGTAAGTGAAAGTAAATTAACACACACAACGAAAAATCCTTTATTTGGAATAAAAGACAAAAAAACCCCTCATTCACCACTTTATTAACCCCCAAACACCCATCCAGGTTCGACGTTAGACACACGACGCTTTCAGCTCTGCTACATGAAGCTGACAGGGAGCGCCGTAGAACATGATCACTCTCTATCAGCTGCACGCAGCAACTGAAGTGAGCCGCGCTGTCACCAGAGACTTCACTCAGGTAGTGCCTGTGTGTGTGTGGGGATGATGATGTCGGCGGTAGTGCCGGGGTGTGTGCGGGGATGATGATGATGAGTGTGGTAGTGCCTGCGTGTGGGTGGGGATGATGATGAGTGCGGTAGTGCCGGGGTGTGTGCGGAGACGATGATGAGTGCGGTAGTGCCTGCATGTGTGCGGGGATAATGATGAGTGCAGTAGTGCAGGGGTGTGTGCAATGATGATGATGAGTGCGGTAGTACCTGCGTCTGTGTGGGGATGATGATGATGAGTGTAATAGTGTCGGGGTGTGTGCGGACATGATGATGGGGGCGGTAGTGCCGGGGTGTGTGCGGTGATGATGATGAGTGCAGTAGTGCCTGCGTCTGTGCGGGGATGATGATCAGTGTGGTAGTGCCTGTGTGTGTGCGGAGATGATGATGGGAGCGGTAGTGCTGGGGTGTGTGAGGTGATGATGAGTGCGTGCGGTAATGCCTGCGTGTGTGCGGGGATCATGATGGGGGCGGTAGTGCCGGGGGGTGTGCGGGGACGATGATGTGTTCGGGAGCGCCGGGGTGTGTTCGGGGATGATGATAAGTGCGGTAGTGCTTGCGTGTGTGCGGTGATGATGATGAGTGCGGTAGTGCGGGGGTGTGTGTGGTGATGATGATGAGTGCGGTAGTACCGGGGTGTGTGCGAGGATGATGATGAGTGCGGTAGTGTCGGGGTGTGGCGGTGATGAAGACGAGTGCGGTAGTGCCGGGGTGTGTGCGGGGATGACGATGTGTGCGGTAGTGCCGCGGGTGTGTGCGGGAATGATAACGGGGGCGGTAGTGCCTGCGTCTCTCTATCTCTCTCTTTCTTTCTCTCTTTGTTTCTCTCTCTATTTCTCTCTCTTTCTTTCTCTCTCTTTCTCTCTATCTCTCTCTCTCCTTCTCTCTCTTTCTCTCATTTTCTCGCTCTCTCTTTTTGTTTCTCGCTCGCTCTTTCTCACTCTCTTTCTCTCTCTCTTTCTCTTTTTCTCTCTCTTTCTCTCTCTTTTTCTCTCTCTTTTTCTCTCTCTTTCTCGCGCTCTTTCTCGCTCTCTCTTTCTCTCTTTCTCTCCCTCTCTCTTTCGCTCTCTTTTTCTCTCTTTCTCTCTCTTTCTCTCTCTCTCTCTTTCTCTCTCTCTTTCTCTCTCTTTCTTTTTTTTTGCACTGATGCATCAGCTTATTGTATAAAAGCCATTTATACAATCAACTGCTGTGTCATGTGATTCAGGCCCTTGAACCTGACATATCATCTGATCGCTTTGCCTTTCAGCAAATCGATCAGATGATATTGAATCCGGATTGGACATCGTGGGACCCTCGACCCAGGATTACTGCGGAGGGGGGGGGTTCTTTATTTCAATAAAGATGGAGTCACTAATTGTGTTGTGTTTTATTTCTAATATAAATATTTTTCTGTGTGTTGTTTTTTTTATCTTTACTAGAAATTCATGGTGGCCATATTGGCGTGACACCATGAATTTCGGATTTAGTACCATCTGAGAATACAAAGCTGGTATTAACCCCTTTATTACCCAGCGAGCCACCGCCATCACAGCTGCTGGACGAGCCGGATAAAGTGCCTGGAAATGGCGCTAAGAAACAATGTGTCATTTCCAGGGGTGGCTGTGGGCTGCCGAGAATCCAAGCCCCCTGGCTTTACCTGACTGGCGATCAAAATACGGTGGGAGTCCACGCATTTTTTTTTAACTATTTTTTTTAAATAAAAAAAATGAATGGGCTTCCCTGTATTATGATTGCCAGCCAAGGTAATGCCAGGCAGATGGGGGTAGCAACCCGTAGCTGTCTGCTTTATGTGCGCTGAGAATCAAAAATACCGCGGAGCGTTAGATCATTTTTTTAATGATTTATTTTTACAGTACTGTGATGTCAGGCAATCAAAATACAGGGAAGCCCATTTTTTTTTAGTTATTTAAATAAATAATTAAAAAAAAATACGTGGGCTCCCGCTGCATTTTTTTGTATTGGTAGCTAAGGGTATTCCAAGCAGCTACTGGCTGCTAACCCCCACTGCTTGGTGTTACCTTCACTGGCAATGGAAAATCCACGGAAGCATTTTTTGTTTTTTTTTTGTTTTTTGCCAAAAAACTAAAAAAAAAAAAAAATGACGTGGGCTTCGCCAATATTTTTGTATGCTAGCCAGGTACAGCAGGCAGGTACGGCTGCCCGCAACCGTCAGCTGGCTGTTTGTACCCGGCTGTGAACTAAAAAAATAGGTAAGCCCTTTTTTTAATTATTTCATGAATTTCATGAAATTAAAAAAAAAACAAAAAAAAAACCGACATGAGCTGCGCCCCATTTTTGTGTCCAGCCAGGTACAACTAGGCAGCTGGGGATTGGAACCCGCAGCACAGGTTGGCCCAAGCTTTCTGGGCCCCTCCGCTGCGAATTGCAGTCCGCAGCCGCCCCAGAAAATGGCGCTTTCATAGAAGCGCCATCATCTGGCGCTGTATCCAACTTTTACCAGCAGCCCTGATGCCGGGTGGCTCGCTGGGTAATAAAGGGTTAATACTAGCTTTGTTTTACTAGCTAGTATTAAGCCAGAGATTCTTAATGTCAGGCAAGTTTGACCCGACCATTAAGAATCTCCAATAAAAGGTTAAAAAAGACACCACATAGAGAAAAAATACTTTAATATAAATAAATACACAGAAACACTAAGAAACTCCATGTCTATTACTCCCTCTCACCCCTCCACGATCCTGGTCTTCTGTCTTCTTTCTCCTTCAACCCATGCAGCTCTGCTACATCAGACAGCACTGCATGGGAGGAAGACGCTGCTGCTGCCGTGCAGTCTAATCACTCAGTGAGTGAGCAGAGGCTGCGGGTTGTAAGCGGTGACGTCACCGCTGCCACCGTTGCAATAGTAACCTGACAGGCGGGTTACTATAGCAACGGTGATCTCCGATCACCTGATTCCTGGCGCTGCTATTCACCGGCTGTGGCATCCAGTCCCTGTATGTGGGATGACTCTGTAAAGAGCGCCGACATGCAGGATCGGGGAGCCAAGCATGTGCCCAAGCATCTCGCCGGTACACGGAGATTCTCAAACGAGCACCGCATACCGGAGAGATGCACTGACAGGACTTAGCATGATGTTATAGCCATGTGACCAGTCTAGCCAATGAGATAATAGACACGTGACTGGTCACATGCTATGACGTCACGGAAGGTCCTATCATCAGTGCTGGTTACCGGGAGGGCACAGTGATGATCGGAAGGAGAAGCGGCGGGAGACAGAGTCTGCAGGACGCGTCGCGGGGACCTGTAAGTGTAATGGCAATGTTTATTAACTGTATGTGTATAATGTGTTTGTATGTGTTTGTGTTTGCCTGCCATTATTTATTTACACACCCGCCGTTCGACGAACCGAACTCGAACACTAGGGGGGTGGCTCATCACTACTCACTACATTTTGGTGCTTGACATCATTCTTGTGTACCTGCGCCCCCTGGTGGTTAGTGTCACATTGCACCTCACTACACTTTGGTGCTTGATATCACTCTAGTGTACCTGCGTCCCCTGGTGGTTAGCGTCACAGTCTAAAGTTCTTTATCACTAGGTTGACATCCTATATGAGCCTATTAGTTTTTTGGGGAATGTCAATCATACAGTAGCTAAGAGGGGTCTCATCACAATAAGATGGTCACAGGGTTTCCTGCTTCTAGGACATTAATAAGAAGCGATCATTTGCCAAAGAAACTAGTAGAAGTGTTCAAGGCTACTGCAGTTCCACCACACGAGAAATTATGCCTTACAAGATTCCTATCGAGATCATGGGGCAGTTCAAGTAACATCTTGACATGTTGAGTTCTCGAAACAAAAGATGATATTCGTAGCTACTTTTTACACAGTCTAACATATGAGGGTTTCAAATGAAGGACCCCAACCCACTATAATATCTCATTTGAAAAAAAGCCTTCTGAACAAGACAACTCCTATTAAAATCAGTTGAAATTAAGGCATCCAACACCATTGTTTTTGGTGTTCTCCATGGCCAAAATCAAACTTGACGTGACTCTAAAGGACTGCAACTAAACCTTAACTCACTAAGGTACCTCCATGACCAAAAATTAGCTCTATTACCCCTAAAAACCAGAAAAAAATTCTCTCTAAAACGTCACTTTTATTAATACTATTAAAATACTAAAATAATACTGAATTCTGGAATAATATCCAGAAGTAAAGACATCAACAAGTCGTGCTTAGTGATAACTAAGTGGGGTCTTGAAGGTGGACAGGGGACAAGGGGTGTGCACCGCCTTCTAAATTCAATTAATATGCTGATAGTTGTGAGGTGGGATAGGGGGTCTGATAATCCCTGATGTTATTCCCTACCTAACCACGGAGGTCAAAAGCACCTTAATTTTTTGGGTGCCCCCCGTTCCTCGGCGGCTAGCCCTAACTGCCCCTGTTACTACTCCTGACCCTAACCCACCACCAAGTGGATTGTGCAGTGGTGCATAACAGTCATGTGTCAAAAGTCATACCAATTACAATAATAAACCCAGATCTCATGTGCAAATTAGGGATTTCAAATCACAGTTTTATAAATTGCCTGTATGGCTATGAAACTGGGAAGATACATGAGAAAAAGGGGTCTACACAAAAGATGATGGACCTGTGGTCCTAGTACTTATCCTGCCAGGACTAACTTGATCCCGACGCGTTTCCCTCCAACGTCTTGGGGTTCATCAGGGGATATAGATATATCAAATTATCTCTAATCTGTTTAGGCCATCAATCTCCTCGTTGTTTATATTCTCCATAAGATAAAAATCCTGTGTGGTCCTTATGTGGGTCCAGTTGATACTCTGTGCCCCCCCATTAGGTGCTGGAGTTACAATGAAAGCTCCTTCCACATAATGGTACCAGGAAGGCTCTCTAGGCAATAGGTGCCTGCAGTGACAGCCCTTCACTGTGGCATCAGGTCCACAGTGATGGACCTGATGCCACAGTGAAGGGCTGTCACTGCAGGCACCTATTGCCTAGAGATCCTTCCTGGTACCATTATGTGGAAGGAGCTTTCATTGTAACTCCAGCACCTAATGGGGGGGCACAGAGTATCAACTGGACCCACATAAGGACCACACAGGATTTTTATCTTATGGAGAATATAAACAACGAGGAGATTGATGGCCGAAACAGATTAGAGATAATTTGATATATCTATATCCCCTGATGAACCCCAAGACGTTGGGGGGAAACGCGTCGGGATCAAGTTAGTCCTGGCAGGATAAGTACTAGGACCACAGGTCCATCATCTTTTGTGTAGACCCCTTTTTCTCATGTATCTTCCCAGTTTCATAGCCATACAGGCAATTTATAAAACTGTGATTTGAAATCCCTAATTTGCACATGAGATCTGGGTTTATTATTGTAATTGGTATGACTTTTGACACATGACTGTTATGCACCACTGCACAATCCACTTGGTGGTGGGTTAGGGTCAGGAGTAGTAACAGGGGCAGTTAGGGCTAGCCGCCGAGGAACGGGGGGCACCCAAAAAATTAAGGTGCTTTTGACCTCCGTGGTTAGGTAGGGAATAACATCAGGGATTATCAGACCCCCTATCCCACCTCACAACTATCAGCATATTAATTGAATTTAGAAGGCGGTGCACACCCCTTGTCCCCTGTCCACCTTCAAGACCCAACTTAGTTATCACTAAGCACGACTTGTTGATGTCTTTACTTCTGGATATTATTCCAGAATTCAGTATTATTTTAGTATTTTAATAGTATTAATAAAAGTGACGTTTTAGAGAGAATTTTTTTCTGGTTTTCAAGTGATCCTCTATTCTAATATAAATAAAAATTGGTTTATGCTCTATTACCCCTACAAAGACATGTTATTGTCAACGTACATTGGTCTAGTCCGCCTCGATATTTCAGCTGGGATCATTATCATGGAATGCATTTAGTTAGACATATCGGTTTCCGTGTAGCATCAATTTCAGCATATTTCACATCTATTTTCTATTGACATTCACTTTTTAGTCGAAAATTAATGAAAACATTACAAAGATAAAAGCGAGAGGAGAAAAAGATGGGAAAATATACCCTGGGGCATTTTTTGTCTTATCATTAAGAAAATGAGGTAAAGATCAGAAATCCATCTCCCTCACACTGCGGGACATCTGGTAGAGGCCTTGTTACACTACAGATTAAATGAGATGTTAACGGAGCAGGAATATAAGAGTATCAATGAATAGTGGAGCGGAGAGTCATTATATTAATGCCAGTGGTCTTCCAAGAGCTACAGGTAAAAACTATGGAGTTATCAAAAAGTGAATGTTCATCTCCCGACAAGTCTTAGGAACATGCCAGATGATATTGGTTGGGGTCTGTGAGCTAGGACCACCAATGAACATTAGAATAAAAGGCATTATTGGAGACATTGGAATTTTTTGGCTATGGGCATAAGCGCTAACTACCTGCCTGTTCTACTTGGTGCCGGCTCAGAGAGGACACTTCTGCTTTATGTCAACAAAGCAGCTCTTCCTCTTCCAGGCTGCTCTGTTGACTTGGTGTGACTGCCAATGTCCTGCTGTTTGACAGTCGGCTCCCCACAATTAGGCAATGAGAAGCCGGAGGTCAATCAGCTTGATATCGGCAGTCGCGCCCTGTCAACAGAGGAGTTCATAGGAGAACCAGATGCTCTGTGAATGTGACGTCACTGGAAGACACAGAATCAGTGAAAGGAGATGTATACTACCACTATGTGCTATCACAGATCTGTGCATCTCAGAATAGACAGGTAGTTAACAACTACCTAGTTCTTTGGCCCATAGTAAAAAATTAAATAGTCCCAGAATAGGTACTGGACAACACCTATGTGTCAAAACATTTCATAAGTTCTGTAATTGGGAGGTCCGCCACTGTCCTCTACTTGACTGACCCTGACAAAATGACAATGAGCTTCACTTGCATGAGCCATATACAGGTAGTTGGTTAGGTGTCTTATGAAATAGTAAAAATGTCTTAGGAAATAGCATAACTGTCAATCACTGGCATTTGGCAACTTTGCAACCTCCCAAGTGGACCATTCCAGCAACATTTTGCCAAGGACGGACAGCATAGCCTTCAGCTCTGGTCATGTAGAGGACAGTCATTAAGTATATACAGTCATGGCCGAAAGTGTTGGTATTCTTGAAATTGTTCCAGAAAATGAAAAAAAATAGTGCAATTACACATTTTGTCATACATATGTTTCTTTCCTTTGTGTGTATTGCAACAACACAAAAAACATCAGAGTAAATAGGGCAAATTGGACATAATTTCACACAAGACCCTCAAAAAGGGTCAGACAAAATTGTTGGCACGTTTCCAAAATTGTGGGTATATGATTTTGTTTTAAGCATGTGATGCTCATTCACACTCACCTATGGGAAGTAACAGGTGTGGGCAATATGAAAATCACACCTGAAACCATATATAAAGGGGAGAAGTTAACTCAGTCTTTGCATTGTGTGTCTGTGTGTGTCACACTAAGCATGGAGAACAGAAAGAGAATAAGAGAACTGTGTGAGGACAACAGAACCAAAATTGTTGAAATCTTAAGGTTACAAGTCCATGTCCAGAGATCTTGATGTTCCTTTGTTCACGGTACACAACAGAATACAGAAGTTTACAACCCATGGCACTGTAGTTAATCTCCATGGATCTGGATGACAAAGAAAAATTGATGAAAGGTTTTATCGCAGCAGCCTCAATCAAGTTCCAAAGAAATGGAAGCTGTCATGCAGGCTCAAGGTGGATGAGGGTTAGCGCGAACTAGACGTCGACATTTGAACAAAATGAAACACTATGGAGGAGACCCAGGAGGACCCCACTGCTGACAAAGAGACATAAAAAAGCTAGACTTCAGTTTGCCAAAATGTATATGAGTAACTAAAATCCTTCTGGGAAAGCGTCCTCTGGACAAATAAGACCAATACCAAGCTTTTTGATCAAGCATCATTCAACTGTTTATCAAAAATGGATGAGACCTTCAAGGAAAAGAACACAATTAGTGTTGAGCGAGTAGGTAACTATTCGTACTCGCTATGCTGTTAGCGAGTACTGTCCGCTACTCGCATATTCATTATGAGTAGCGGGCACAATGCAAATTAATGGGAAATACTCGCTAAGTAGCGAGTAACCCAAAAGCAGTACTTTTTGTGCGAGTAGCAAATAGTACGGCTTTTGGGTTACTCGCTACTTAGCGAGTATTTGCGATTGACTTATTTTGTGCCTGCTACTCGAAATGAATATGCGAGTCGTGGACAGTACTTGCTAACAGCATAGCGAGTACGAATAGTTAACTACTTGCTCAACACTAAACACAATACCCACAGCCAAATATGGTGGAGATTCGAAAATGTTTTGGGGTTCTTTTGCTGCTTCTGGCACTGTATATCTTGACTATGTGCAAGGCATCATGAAATCTGAAGATTATGTAAGGGTTTTGGGTGGCAATGTAGTGTACAGTTTCAGAAAGCTGGGTTTGCGTCCTAGGTCATGGGTTTTCCAGCATGACAGTGACCCCAAACAGGCTTCAAGAAGCCCCCAGAAATGGATGCAAACAGAAGTGGTGGAGAATTCTAAAGTGGCAGCAATGAGTCCAGGTCTAAATCCCATTGACCACCTGTGGAGACCTCTGAAAATTGTTGTTGGGAGAAGAGAAGACGCCTTCATATATGAGAGACCTGGAAACCTGGAGATAAAAAAGGGTCCGAAATTCCAGGGGAGAGGAGTAAGAAGCTTGTGGACGGTGATAGGAAGTGACTGATGGAAGTTATTTATCCCAAAAAGTGTGCAGCCAAATATGAAGTGACGGGTGCCAATGATTTTGTGCGGCCCGTTTTTGAGGTTTGGTGTGAAATTATGTCCTATTTGCATTTTTTTCTTATTTTTTTGTGTTGTTACGATATAAACAAAGCAAATAAACGTGTATAACAAAATGTACAAGTAATGCTTAATTATTTAATTTTCTGGAACAATTTCAAGGGTGCCAACATTTTTGGCCTCGACTGAAAGACCCCATTGAATGCCCCCAAAAGTGTGTAGCTCACAAATAGGAATGCCTAACTGAGCACACAGACAAATTTACGGTAAGTACTCCCCGGTGTGTGCGCGCTAGGTCAGGAGGTGTGAGATTCTGTCTTCTGAGCGACATATCTCTTCGTGCATTTTTGAAGGATCGGTGGGGGTCTCCAGACCCCCAATGATCTCTAATTAAAAGAACAGCAAAATATAAAAATGCTAATTCCGCATCTACCTTTAAAAAGGGTGTGCAAGAAAATCCTCATGCTTCCCACTTGATGAAAGGGTTACACTATCTCGTTCCTCCTAATACTACATGTACACCCACTTACAGCATCGGCGTGGCTGCCAAACTGCTCAAATAACAACG
Source organism: Anomaloglossus baeobatrachus (assembly GCF_048569485.1). Lineage (NCBI taxonomy): Eukaryota > Metazoa > Chordata > Amphibia > Anura > Aromobatidae > Anomaloglossus > Anomaloglossus baeobatrachus. The sequence continues at coordinate 104,229,753 of NC_134364.1, forward strand.
ACATTTGGCTGCTCGCAGCCATTTGGCACCGTCCATTCTACAATCCTGCCGTGTGCACTGACTTGTACTGTGCAGGGTCGGTAGCTGTGGCCAGCTTTATCCTGACTGCCGGGGTTATAAAACCCCTCTGCATATGTTTACAGGGGCCGACGGACTGCCGAGTAGAGCGAACCAACACAGAACCACGCAGCGCTCAGGTTTTGCTCGACAAGGTCATTTCAAGGCCGGATTTCATTCCCGTTGCTGCACCATAAAAAAACAATATGGATGAATAAAATATTTCTCGCTCGTTACATCCACAGTATTACGCTGCCTCCCATCCAATCGCATATGTACAGGCACCCGGCCATGATATTAGAAATCACTAGATTTTATTTGCTGCTAATTTGGCCAACTCCATTCATGTGGCTTCTTGCCTTTTCCATAGCCGGATGTTATTTTTCGGCGCAGGACATCTGGGTAATGGTATCGTAGATGACGGGTTCTTGACACAGTAAATTCCGTCATTTCTAGCTCCCAGATGTTTATGAGATGTGAACAATCAATTTTATTAGTCAAATGTTATTAAAACCACTGGCCAGTTTCTTGCCCATAGCGGAATTTGCTGCAGCCATAAAAGTGTGCCGCAACTATATTAAATGGAACTTATTCCGCTTCTTACAATTAAAATTTTGATTTTTTTTTTATCTTTTGGTCGTTAAAATGAAAAATAACTGGACTAATTATATTGACGACTATTGTTACAAGGCTGTTAAAGAAAATCTATCATCAACTTCAAATTCACCCCCAACATAATGCTTGTCAGTGTAAAGACCCCGTTACACGCAACGACGTATCTAACGATATATCGCCGGGGTCACGGATTCCGTGCCGCACATCCGGCATCGTTAGCGACGTCGTTGCGTGTGACACCAACGAGCGGCCGTTAACGATGGAAAATACTCAACAAATCATCCATCGTTGACACGTCGCTCATTTTCAAAAAATCGTTGATTGTTGAGGACGCGGATTGTTCGTCGTTCCTGCAGCAGCACACATCTCTATGTGTGACACCCCGGGAACGACGAACAACAGCTTACCTGCGGCCGCCGGCAATGAGGAAGGAAGGAAGTGGGCGGGATGCTACAGCCGCTCATCTCCGCCCCATCACTTTTATTGGGAGGCCGCTTAGTGACTCCGCTGTGACGCCACACGAACCGCCCCCTTAGAAAGGAGGCGGTTCGCCTGTCACAGTGACGTCGCTAGGCAGGTAAGTCCGTGTGACGGGTCCTAACGATATTGTGTGCCACGGGCAGCGATTTGCCCAAGACTCACAACCGACGGGCGAGGGTGCTTTCACCAGCGACATCGCTAGCGATGTCGCTGCGTGTAAAGCCCCCTTAAGTCTCGAGAATACAAGTTCATCAATACCAGTATGACCCCAAAGCATTGCTACAGCACTGAGAAATCCTGTTTTGAAAAAGGAAGGGTGGTGGAGGGTGGGTGAGGTTATGAAAAATGTCAAGTGCATTGACACGCCCCCATGCACTGCTGGCCTCATTAGCATAAAGTTTAAGAATTACATTTCTCCACAAGGAAGCAAAGCTTTATACTGATTAATTGTGATGCTAGACACTACAAGCAGTATGAATAGAAGGGTAGTCAGACAAGCCGGGATAATAAGCCAGGAGGTAACGTATAAGGTTTAGGGAACAGACAGACCCGTGATCAGGCAGAAGTCCAAGGTCAGAAGTCGGGAGGTAACGTATAAGGTTCAGGGAGCAGACAGAGACGTGATCAGGCAGAGGTCAGAGGTCAGAAGTCGAGAGGTAACGTATAAGGTTCAGGAATCAGACAGACGTGGTCAGGAAGAGGTCCAAGGTCAGAAGCCAAGATCACAACACTTACACCAGATAGGAGCCAAGAGCACACTGAGCAAACAGGAAGTACGACTGGCAGAGTTCAGACTGAGCAAGCCCAGTAAAGAAACAGAGCAATCACCAGAAATGAGGCACATCTGTGAAGGCACCTCCCAAAACCAGCGTGGACCCTAGTGCTGAAAAACAACCTGTCAGCAAGTGCACAAGACACATAGCAGAGCATTTTCACATGTAAAATGCTCCGCACAGTGGAGCCCTGACAAAAGCATTCCAAATGCAAAATGTTTCACACAGCAGAACCATGACTTTAATTAACTTGTAGTTTTTAAACCTACACACAAATGATTCTTTTAGGGGTTGAGGTTTCTAAAACCGATAGTTATTTCCCTGTATAAGAAAACCTGTCGTTTGCTAAAATAAGTAATTCTTTTACCTAGTGGAAATACTGCTCTTCTTCTTAACCCAGTGTTGTTTTCCTTTTCTTCCTGCGCCTCTCCGTTCCTTAGATATGGCCCCTTTCTCCCTGGATGTGAATGCAGTCTTTTTAGAGAAGTGGGTGTGGTTTTCATAAAGACGCCCATGCAGAACAGTTGAGGACCACACCTACTTGGTGAACAGGACTAGATTTATACACAGGGAAGAGGGGCCGTAACTCAGGAACAGAGAGGCGCATGAATAAAAGAAAAACATCATCGGATTCAGGGGAACAGTGAAATTTACACCAGGAAAAAAATACATATTTATAGTAAATTATAGATCCTATTTAAAGCAGGAGATTGGCACAGAGTGATAACAGTAAAAGCATATATTTCTATGTCCAGTACATTTGTAATATTCCTTACCTGTGTACAACGACCAAGACCAGCCTCCGTCCGTGCACATAATAACTATTTAGGCTTTTAATGGTTTGTGCCCTCCAGACTCACAGCTTACGTCTTTTGAGCAACCTTCACTACCACCCCATGTGAGTGTATATAAATTTGAAGGCAAATTGAAAACCTATTACAACATTAAAAATCCTTTTTATACAGAAATAGACATAACAAAGTCTTAACAGTCATAAAAATGGTGGTAAACGTTTTCCAATAACAGGATGGATGGTAAAGTTGGTCTTTCATGTGAGGCTACTGTTTCAAAAGAACCACTAAAGTGACCAAAGTCTATTTAAAGATGCCAGACCTTGCTCGTGCAGGATAGGGCTTAACATGTTGGTAGTGATGACTATGTAAAAGGGTATTAACATCTACTAAACCCTTAATCCGGTGTCTTTCAGAAAGTCATCGCCAGTTGTTGACATTGTGAAACATTTTTTTCATGGAGATACAAGATGAAGTGGTTGACCAGAACTTTTAATATTCATGACTTATCCTTAGGGCAGGACATTAATGTTATATTAGTCGGTAGGGTCAACTCACGACACCATCACCGATCAGATGAAGTGGTTGACCAGAACATCTATATTGATGATGTATCCTTGATTCAGGACATTAATATCATATCAGTGGGTAAGGTCGAACTCCCGACACCTTAACCGATCAGATAAAGTGTTTGACCAGAACTTCTATATTGATGAGGCATCCTTGACGCAGGAAATTAATATATTAGTGGGTAGGGTCCAACTCCCGACACCTTCACTGATCAGCTGCTAGCTCGTCCCGTGGCACAGAGCTGGAACACCATAGTGCTGTAGACAGTATTGTAGCCATTCTTGAGTACTGTAGCTCAGATTCGCTGAGATCTGAGCTGCAATATACAAGAAGGGCCACTAGACAGTCTACTGAGCTGTGGTGGTCACCAGCTGTTGGACCTCCACCAAAATGAAATTAATCTTTAGGAGTAGTTCTGGACAACCCTTTTCATTGTTTAGGTCTAAACCTAACACAAAAATCCATAATCTACAGTAACACTTTGCCATACTATCAATCTTCACTAGCCATTTTACACAAATTAATTTTATTGAGCATCGGTGGATGAACACGATAATGGAAGTCTTGGAGAGCTAACATAAAACATGCCACATAACATACCACAACATGGCCGCCAAAAGTTTATTACAAATCCATTATTACAAGTCCATTTTCTGTCATTTAACACTCTGGCTTCACAAAAAGAAAACCCTTTGGATTCCAGTCATATCGAACACCCAATATATTTGGGACAGATGATGCCTCCAATGGCTTCAGCTAAGTGAGGACGGGCAAGACAAAAATTATAGGACTTAATTTTCGGCATAGGCAAACACAACTGCTTGCCCATAGTCTTCACTAGTTACTAGTGGCCTATTGTATTATTGAGACCATACAGAGAGCCGAAAGAAGAACATTCAACGTTGATTAAAGCTAGAGTTGTCCATGGTTTCAACCAACCAGCAGATTTGTGCACATTTTTAACAATCTTATTTATTTTCCAATCTATGCGAGATTAATTTTTGAATCACCATTTTTCCACCAATCGATTTTTAGAATAATGCCTAAATGTCCACAATTGGTGGAATATTTGGTCAGTTTATGGCCATCTTGATAGATCTCCTGATCTATCTTGCAACATGTCAATAAAGCTGGCCATTCATAATACCAGGTTCAAAATTATGGTTGCGAAAATGTTCCTCATACATTTGAGAATATTTTCTGGCACAGCAAAGGTTGTCCGATGTCCAACCAGAAGTCAGTGAGACATCTAGCCAACCATGGTCAACTTAAAATGATAAACAAAAATACAATTGGTGAAGGTTTGTGGTCTGAGGTCAACAATCTATCACATTTGGTTAGGGAATAGACTCGTGATGCAGAAGAGTCATCTGGCACCTACGGTAGGAAGCTATGGGCACATTTGCTTAGAACATGTCCTATGGATAGAGTGGCATAGCCAAATTTACAACACTACAAATCGAAAGACACTTGCTGTACATTGAATCCTTTCTTTACAACTACAAACCTGCGATTCATGATTTCTGACCTAATTTCTGTATAGTAGTATATAACATATGTATATAGTATATGTACTATAATATATAACATTAAGAAAACTGATCGGGAAGCACCTGAATTACAACCATGCGGCATAACAAGATACATTAGACATAGGAGCAACCAAAACTTGTGTACCCCGCTATAAGAAAAGGTGAGGTCTGAGGACTGCAAAATGTAATAGATCAATGAGGATATCATAGAAGCCTGCAAATGTAAACTTTACATATCCCATCAATAGCATGTATTATATTAGAATCATTCCTGAGGGTTCAAAAATTGAAAAATCCTTTATTATTTAATCATTTTTGATTTTCCAAAACTCTAGGGATGGCAGAATAAGCATCAGTTCACATGTTGAGTATTTGGGTATATGCCACGTTTGCAGTGAAATCCTAATGTGTTGCAGATTTTGTTGAAAATATCCTTTATGAATTTTTGTAATATATTTTGCTTCCTATTCTTTTAAAGGCAATGTTGTTTAGAAGCTGTTTTAGCTTCCTGGTTCATGCACTTAGAGCGGCTGTTTAGAGCTGAAAGTCAAGCAAATATTTATATTCCAGTGTGAGCTTCTTTGCTCCCGTCCTCATGGTCATACACAATTTAAAAACACTTGCCCTGCCTGATCATTGGGGAAGGGATGAAGAGAGAATGAAACAGTTCAAAACAGGTACTCTTGGTGCACCAACAAGGCAGTTAAAACAGCCCTTTCAGTGTGAAGTTTGATTGAAAAGGAAGCAAAATAAAGATTTATAACTTTTCAAAGACTGATCAATAATTAAATTAAAAAAAAGTTTCCTCTTTAAGGCTCATTTACACATATTTATAACATACCCAATATGTTTAAATTGACATGACTGTAGCTTGGCTCTTGCAGGATTAAGTCAGGTGGGAGGGGTCTGTTCTGCTGTGCTTCGTTCCAGGACTCATGCGCTTTATTATGGTGTGGAGACCCTCGGAACGCTGTCAGTAATATCTCCTGCTCTGCAGCGTGTGCAAATGGTTCTTGTGAGTTAGCCCTGACCCATCCCATTACTCAGCTCCATTTCCCGTGTATTGTTTGTCTGCCCTGTCTTCCAGTCCCCGGTCCCGTTCTGTGTCTTGGTTCCCTCCCCCTCCTTTGTACTTACTGACTCTCCCAGCTTATGACCTTGGTAATGTTTCCTGATCATGCTTCCCCTTTTTGGCTTTGACGTGACCTCTTTTCTCCTGACCCCTGTTTATGGCTTGCTCACTTCCCTGTTCAGACCTGACTTCCTGGTTAAGACTTAGATTTGCTGACTTCCTTTTTACTGGTGCGTGTGCCCCCTTGTGGGCTTTTGTCTAACTGCTTTTGGAGTTCAAACTCCATGCTGCTTCTGGTGGAAGCCTGACAAAAATATTTAAAAAATGTATGAGCTACTAATTTTGCCTATGAAATTCACCTAATAGGCCAACATAAACATTTGATGAACGTCAACTGAACATGAGGACCAGCAGACCATCTGATGTGTATGGGGATCTCTGGACTCTTCATTGAAAGACTCTTTCCTGTTGGGAAGAGGTTGAAATTTCAATGGACTATCCTTTTGTTTTCAGGGAAGATGAGTCACTGTCAGAAGAATCTGTGGAGGAGCAGTCGAGAGAGGTAGCTGTGTGCCTTACGAACGTTTGTCCAACAATTTACTCTTCAGTTTGGCCAGCTTGAGCCTCATGTTCTCAATCGATATAAATAGGGTGACATAAATAACTATGCGCCAAAGACACTCCATGGCTATATGTTGCTTCATTTGACACTACATGTAGAGTACAATAGAGTTAGTGAGATTGATTTGCAGAGCCGGGTCCATCAGCCACGTTTGTGGCGAATGAATGGGAGTCCTGAAAACCACCTCTTACCTGAAAGGTTCCAAAGCTGGTGTATCGTCATCATTGCGGTGTCCCAACACCAAGCTTGCTAATCAAAAGCAGAGCCACAGTTGCTGGGAGGTAGGAGGGCTCACATCCAGAGACCACTGATTAAAGTCATGGCGGATGGACAAGGCTTTACGAATCAACTTGTACCAACTCCAGTCTGAAGCCTTAAACCAATTAGAAATTTTCTCTCAGAGCCACTACTTTTAAGATGGTAGGTGACCAATGATAGATCCAAACAGTTGATTTATTAACCCAATTTCTTGAAGCAAAAACAAAACCGTTACATTGGGAAAATTATTTAAATTGTTTTGCTCAACTATGAGACTAGCTTAATTGTATTACTTTTTTGGAACAATTTTCTATAATGTGTTCACAGTGTAGCACATCTGGCTTTAGAAATCTCCAAAATGTGCCACATTAACAAACACTTCAGGTACAGCCTGACTCCCATGACTCCTGCCTCTTATTGTCTTGAAGACCAAGTCGAACAACCCTCAAACTGAGTCTACATGTTGTCTTAGATACCACAGTTGGGTCAGGCTGTTTGCCTTAAGATATGGTAGCATCTATCTCCAAAAACACTAGGACACCAAGAAGGAACATGTTTTATCACTTTTCTTTTCCAAGTTGGATATGTTGCATTCCTTGGGTGATGTTGGTTGTTTTCCATTTTTGAGCTTTTCTTGAGCCATTAGGTCATACATAAGAAATTATTCACATAAATAAATAGGTATCGAAAATACGTGGCATAAAGTACAAAATGACGGACAACGCGACAGTGACACAGCGAAAAAAAAAAATAATTTATGCCAAGCCTGGTACATACATAGTATGACATATTACAGAGATTTATTGGTTAATATCGGTAACTCTGTCAAATGAATAACGCTGTAAGCTTTGTGAAAAATGAAGTCCACGTTGGTAAAACAAGAAATCACCTGATGACGCATTCATGTGGTAAAGATAATAGGTATGGTGCTTTATAAGAGATTAAATACCACCTATCCATTGGCGATAACTGGGTTGAAACTGGGATTCTATTGCTGACTGCCAACCAATCAGAGAGCTCCAATTGTATGATCGTCTTCCCGAATTGGAGGATGATCGGTTTCTCACTTTCCATACCATACTATACCATACCATGCTGTTCCATTAAGACCCGGGGTATTGACATAGGACCAAAAAACAATGAAAAATAAACATTATGACACAAAGGAAATAACACTGTGCCTCTTCATTAATTCTGTGCGAAACCGAGACCCTGATTAGCATAAGCTAACTCGGTTAGGGACACTGACCCGCCTTGAAACTGGGAATTAACCGGGACTTCCCATTTCTTATCCCATATCCTGTAGCCAACGTTTGACTTTTCGAGTGCCAAAATCATCACTTTCTAAGCAAGAACTGAAGGGGGAAGGGGCATCGGCTACAAAAAGAAAATGTTAACCCACCAAACTCTCCGATCCTCCACAACCGTGACGAGGAGTCGTAAATGGTACAAGTTTACTGGTCTTAAAATGGAAGCGTTAATTGTGGCACCTTATAAATGTCTCCCTACATATTCCTGACGGATAACACTCCTTCCTAGAAAATATCTATCCTACCAGTTTAACTTACCCAGAAATAAAAATAAAAAACACTAAATATTTTTTATATATACTTTCCCGCCCTCCCTCCCGCTTGACCCACCCAACATTCCAAAGTAAAAAAACAAAAAAGAAAACATAAAGGATAAAACTTTGTACACGTAAAAGAAAATAAACCGAAAATATCTTAACTCACGATTATTATTTGTTAGAATAGTGCGTTCACCGAAGATATGTAGATTTAAGCAAGCAATTTTTATCTTTTTTAGGAGTTTTTAGTAATAACTTTTATACAAGTTTGTTTTTTTTGTTTTAGAAGCATAATCTCTCCCGATCACTGTCCCTTTCTCTCCCGTCCCCCTCCGTCTCCTTGCTGTGTAGCCCTGGTTGAGAGAAAGAGAGAGTCGTCCACGTCAGATATTCCGAACATTGGTTTCAATTTTTATTCTGCCGTTGCTGTTTTATGTTGTTATTTATATGTTGATCTTGCTGCCGCTGTCATATTTTTAAGGAGAAGGTGTGAAGCTTATATGAAATATTCCTTTTTATCGTCGGAACCTCCTTGTCCGCCTTCTGCGTTGATGATGGCGGTGTCTGCGTCAGGGGCATCATCTGATCCTTTGGCTTCGTGGGTGAGATAGGTCCCTGAAAATGGACAAATAGACAAGACTGCAACATCACCATTATCATCCTCACATCTTCTTAGTAGAGAAAATGAGATAAAGTTTGTGGTATCGTTACGTCTGTGTGCACTGGAGTCATCACTCTTATTACCCATCTCTTATGAGCTAGTTCTGTATTGGGATGCACCAGATCTTATCGGACCCCTTTGTCTTATTGTTGGTCCAACTGGTTTCCATCATAAAAGAACTAACGTGGTGTTCTTACGTCTGTGTCTACTGGAGTCATCACTCTTATTACCCATGTCTTATGATTTGGTTCTGTAATGGGATGTACCAGATATTATCGAACCCCTTTGTCTTATTGTTGGTCCAAATGGTTTCCATCATAAAATACCTAACGTAGTTTCGTTACTTCTGTCTCTACTGGAGTCATCACTCTTATTACCCATCTCTTATGATCTAGTTCTGTATTCGGATGCACCAGATCTTATCGGACCCCTTTGTCTTATTATTGGTCCATCTGTTTTCCACTATAAAAGAACTAACGTGTGGTGTTGTTATTTCTGTGTTTACTGGAGTTGTTACTCCTATTACCAATCTCTTATGATCTAGTTCTGTAATGGGATGCACCCGATCTTATCGAACCCCTGTCTTATTGTTGGTTCAACTGTTTTCCATCATAAAAGAACTAACATGTGGTGCCATTACTTCTGTGTCTCCTGGAGTCATCACTCTTATCACCCATCACTTATGATTTGGTTCTGTAATAGGATGCACCAGATCTTATCAAACCCCTTTGCCTTATTGTTGGTCCATCTGGTTTCCATCATAAAAAAACTAATGTGTGGTGCCATTACTTCTGTGTCTACTGGAGTCATCACTCTTATTACCCATCACTTATGATTTGGTTCTCCAACAGGATGCACCAGATCTTATTGGAGCCCTTAGTCTTATTGATGGTCCATCTGGTTTCCATCATAAAAAAACTAATGTGTGGTGCCATTACTTTTGTGTCTACTGGAGTCATCACTTTATCACCCATCACTTATGATTTGGTTCTGTAATGGTATGCACCAGATTTTATCGGAGCCCTTAGGGGTAATTTGCACACTACGACATCGCAGGTGCGATGTCGGTGGGGTCAAATTGAAAGTGATGCACATCCGGCATCGCAGGCGACATCGTAGTGTCTAAAGCCTAGATGATACGATTAACGAGCGATGATATGATTATGTCGTAATCATATCATCGGTGTAGCGTAGGCGTAATCCATAATTACGCTGACGCGACGGTCCGATGTTGTTCCTCGCTCCAGCAGCAGCACACATCGCTGTGTGTGAAGCCGCAGGAGCGAGGAACATCTCCTACCGGTGTCACCGCGGCTCCCGTAGGATATGCGGAAGGGAGAAGGTGGGCGGGATGTTTACATCCAGATCATCTCCGCCCCTCCGCTCCTATTGGCCGCCTGCCGTGTGACGTCGCAGGGATGCCGTACGACCCGCCCCCTTAATAAGGAGGCGGGTCGCCGGCCAGAGCGACGTCCCAGGTCAGGTGAGTCCATGTGAAGCTGCCGTAGCGATAATGTTCGCTACGGCAGCTATCACAAGGATATCGCAGCTGCGACGGGGGCGGGGACTATGGCGCTCGGCATCGCAGCATCGGCTTGCGATGTCGTAGTGTGCAAAGTACCCCTTAGTCTTATTGTGGTCCATCTGGTTTCCATCATAAAAGAAATACTATGGGAGCAACAGAGTCCTACAATGATATCTTGTTCTTTCAGCCAAGCATTATGGAGACATGATGACATTTTTGGCCAATGAACCAGCTAATTGAATTAATCTGAAGGGCTTTTGGCCAAAGAGTTTGGATAATTCAAACTCAACCTTGAGTGCCATGAAATGTTCTGACGATTGTTTAGGATCTTACCTGGTCACCAAATTATGGAATGCCACATATACCCAATAAATCTGGAGCCTAAAAGGATCCAAAAAAAATGTTTTTCTTCCCTAAATGAGAAGACCATTACTATTAATCAGTTCAAGAACAGGCCATTCTTTTTCCTGTTTGTGACCAGAAATATTTGGAGTTTTTTGTTTATGTGTTTTAATAGCGCTAACAAGTTTTCTCAGTTGGATGTTAAAATACTTTTTGCCTCGTTTTTGATACGTGGAACCTAATACTTGAAATTTTAAAAAAAATGGAAATATGTATGTATTTTTAACATCTTCGATTCTTGTTATGATCACAAAGAACAACTAAAACACAAATTGGAATTGTGTTCCACCACCTTCTGTTAGATATAAATATATATGTATATATATAAAAATATATATATATATATATATATATATATGCTTTCTTACAGGAGTAGGCTTATTGTTTATCTATATTTTTCACTAATTTTCCACTCCCAATATTAATATGCAGGACTTGTTCAGTGCTGAATATATAGAGATCAGGAAGGCAGAGATGGTATTAAACCAAATCTGTCTTCTCTATGAGGAGTCTGGCTGTGTCTGATAGTCAACTGCATGATCTCCATGCGGCTGCTTACCCTACATTGATATTCTAAAGCATCTTTGTAGAGTCATATATGGTCTAGGGGTGGTCAATAAGCAGTTAAAGAGGCATTCCCATCTTTTTATGTTATGAGATTTTTTTGATCTTTGGGACACGACCAATTTTGAGAAAAAGTCATGTAGGTTTCCAATATTTCACTAGTGTGGTACTCCGTGCTACAAACTTTGCGTCTGACTTTATTCAAGTGATTGGGACTATGTTGTAGTAGTTTATGTAGCAGTTTAGCATGAGCAGTGAAGTAGTGTATAAAACTAACATTATGGACCCCATTTTTGCATAGGTGTACCATTAAAAATAAGTTATGACCTTTGAATAACGTTTGCATCAGCAACTAGGAGCTTCCTGCTTTCAAGGGGCTCTTCAACAACAAACTAGAAGAGTCTAGACTTTACTTCTTCCATAATTATTGGAAGGGTTAAGTCAGCTTCTTAGAAATCTAACATCTTGGAGAAATAATCCTGAAGAAGGTGACTTCTAGAAGGCACCTTTATCTACCTCACCTACAGACTAAACATCCTGAACTTCACTAGAAGGCTAAATAATCTTGAGCATGGACCATGCTAGAAAGGTGTTTAAGAAGTTGAAGACCTTGAAGAAAAAAAATAGGATGTCTATTTTGGGGGTTTCTCACAACAGTTTACTGCTTTAACACTAGAAGTCCCAGAGAGGGGTCATTTAACATTTTTACCTTTGGAACCCAAAGACGGGTCGAATGACCTGAAGGATTTTAGCTAACATCCTATAATCACCGACTTTTATTCTGTAATTAAGGCCATTACTGTCGCACCACAGGAGGTTGTTGTTTTCCATTGAGTTTAGCCATTTAGTTTCTAGTTAGTTCTATTCAGTTTAGACTAAGGGTCATTTGACCCTCTTTCGGGACTTCAGGGGGGAGCTCGAAATTTCTTAGACTTCTAGTGTTAAAAAATGAGAACCTCAAAATATGTAGTATTTTTTGCTATTCCGGTTTTCTTTTCTCCCCTCACCTTTGAGTTATATAAAACATATAAAGTGACTATCATGTAATAAGGTTGTAGAACCTCTAAGGTGGACCTTACCTTTGTGTCTGATCAGGTAGCGTCCCAAGACAATAAGCAGACAGAAAAGCAGGAAGGCGATAACCGCTACCACTCCTCCAATCACTGCGTGGTCAATGCTTGACTGGGAGGGAATGGGACTGGGGTCTGCTGGAAGCCAGGGTAAGAAGATAATCAAGGGGTTCACAAAGGATGGCAACAGAAGAAAGAAGGCACAATTGGAGGGCGAAGGGAGGAGAAAATAAAATGAAAAGTAGATGTTAACATTTTGAAATATTGTAAAGAAATGAGCAGTAAAGTCAGAAGAAACATAAAAGGTATAAAAAAGTTGCAATAAAGCTTAAGAAAAGCACAATATAAGGTGCAGCAGAGTAGAAACAATAGGGAATTCATGCAACACAGAGAAATGCATACCAGTAAGCTGAAGTGTTCTCTATAGACTGTTAATATTTTACCACTTTGAGGGCTTGTCATGTCCAAGCCAGGACTTTGCAAACAGTGTGTTATTGGGCCGGGAAACAGCCTCTAGGGGGTGGGGATTGAGAAGTGCTTTGTCACACTGAGAGCACTTTACCCATCATTTGCATATGAATTAAATTGCTGATTTCTCGAGAATGCAGCAACAGATAAAAGATATCAAGGTGTCCATGGAATTAGCCTTCAAAGAGAGGGCTGACCTTACTAATATATTATCTTTAATCTATATGCTAAAAACTAAAATATAGTATATAGGAATATATACGTTGGGGTCCTCTTATGCTCAAGTTACTCTCCAGCTACCTGAATTATCCATATGTTACTAGTAACAGTAAGGGAATTTGGGGGGGGGGGGGGGTAAAAATTATTAACTAATATTGACCATATTGTTCACCTGCCACTTCCTAGACAGGCAATGGGTCAATCAAGGAGGATCCGTTTGAAGACCAATAAGACGTCCTCATATTTGAGCTTACTAAATCAATCGGTGCCAATATACGTTGGGCTACTTATACTCTCAAGTTACTCTCCAGCTACCTGAATTGTCCATATGTAACTAGTAACATTAGGAGAATTTGGATTAACTAATATTGACCATATTGTTCACCTGCCGTTTCCTAGACAGGCAATGAGTCAACTAGGGAGGAACCGTTTGAAGACCAATAAGACGTCCTCACATTTGAGCTTAGTATATCAATCGGTGCCAATATATGTTGGGCTACTCATACTCTCAAGTTACTCTCCAGCTACCTGAATTGTCCATATGTTACTAGTAACATGAAGGGAATTTGGGGAGGGGGGGGTAAAAATTATTAATTAGTATTGGAAAACAAACTACAGTTGACCATCCTTTTCCTCCACCACTTCCTAGCTAGACAATGGGTCAACTAGGGAGGAACCGTTTGAAGACCAATAAGACTTCCTCACATTTGGGCTTACTATATCAATCGCTGCTAATATATGTTGGGATCCTCATACTCTCAAGTTACTCTCCAACTACCGGAATTGTCCATATGTTACTAGTAACATTAGGAGAATTTGGGGGGGTAAAAATTATTAACTAATATTGACCATATTGTTCACCTGCCGTTTCCTATACAGGCAATGAGTCAACTACGGAGGAACCGTTTGAAGACCAATAAGACGTCCTCACATTTGAGCTTAGTATAGCAATCGGTACCAATATACGTTGGGCTACTCATACTCTCAAGTTACTCTCCAGCTACCTGAATTGTCCATATGTTACTAGTAACATGAAGGGATTTTGGGGGGCAAAAATTATTAATTAGTATTGGAAAACAAACTACAGTTGACCATCCTTTTCCCCCACCACTTCCTAGACAGGCAATGGGTCAACTAAGGGGAACCATTTGAAGACCAATAAGACGTCCTCATATTTGGGTTTACTATATCAATCGGTGCCAATATACATTGGGATCCTCATACTCTCAAGTTACTCTCCAGCTACCTGAATTGTCCATATGTTACTAGTAACATGAAGGGATTTTGGGGGGCAAAAATTATTAATTAGTATTGGAAAACAAACTACAGTTGACCATCCTTTTCCCCCACCACTTCCTAGACAGGCAATGGGTCAACTAAGGGGAACCATTTGAAGACCAATAAGACGTCCTCATATTTGGGTTTACTATATCAATCGGTGCCAATATACATTGGGATCCTCATACTCTCAAGTTACTCTCCAACTACCTGAATTGTCCATATGTTACTAGTAACTTGAAGGGAATTGGGGGGATAAAAATTATTAACTAGTATTTACCATACTGTTCCCCCACCACGTCTTAGACAACTAGGGTCAACTAAGGTGGAACGTTTTGAGGCCCAAAAACACATCCTCATATTTGAGCTTACCAATTGGTGCCAATGAGTGAAAGTGGGATATTAGGGTTAAAACGGAAGTCAGCCCCCAAAATATTCCAGTTTCAGGTGATTTAATGGAAACAAACCAGTAAAATACCTTGGCTATGGAAGAGAACATTCAGAATTCAT
The DNA here is from genome assembly GCF_048569485.1 of Anomaloglossus baeobatrachus. Classification (NCBI taxonomy): domain Eukaryota; kingdom Metazoa; phylum Chordata; class Amphibia; order Anura; family Aromobatidae; genus Anomaloglossus; species Anomaloglossus baeobatrachus. The sequence goes on from NC_134364.1 coordinate 104,244,787, forward strand.
GCATAAGCTTAGAGTGAAGACAAGGGCACCTAAGAAATAATGGATACCTTGATAAAATGTCTGGGATTCTGCGGTGGGATGGGAGGTCAGTGTGGTTGACGTCAGACAGCAGGCAAGATAATGGAGGTTACAAAATGGAGAACGCATCGGGAGGGAAAAATGAGAGACGATAAAATGACAAGCAGCAAGACAATACATTGGTCGCAGCCATTAGTAAAAGCAAACTGAACACGTCCCTGGTGGAAGTCGTCACCAGACTTCAAGCAACGTTCACCTTGGACAACTCTGATTTGCATGCATTTACATGGCGGACGATGGCTTACACACTATAAAATAATCAGCCAGACATAGAAAAGCATATCTGTACGAACAGACATTTTATAGTGATATCATTATTATAAGATGTTTTATAATAATACATTCCTACGGACAGCCATGCATGGTGGTTAACACAAACAAAGAATAGAAAACAAAAATCTTGGCAAAAATTGGACCTCTTGAACCACTCAAACAAAATGTCCAACCTCATGTTCTTCTCGGAATATGGGTTGTTATTGTGATGACAGAGACAAAGCCATAATTTTAAGACTTTGTTCTAGACCCTGACGAAAGCTTCAAAGCCTCTGTGAGGCAGATATACACGGCGCGGCACATTTCATTCTAGATTCTAATTTCTTTTTGATCTGCGCTTCTCCCTGTAGTTGACAAACAAGACGGAAGCCTGACAATGGGTTTGGCACTGACGAGTCTCTCTAGCGTCAAAGGAGTTAACAATACAAGTCTTCCACCTATTCTTGAATGGGGAAAATCAACGAGATGTGTGGCTTCTTTATAAGCAAAAATTCACATTTTTCAGGTCGGTGGTTATAAATAGATGAAAATATATTTCCCACCCACGTAATCCATGTATTTGTACTCTGTAGGAAGCCAGAAAAGCTGATAAGATTCGTGAATGTTTCACATGGAAGCTGTGAAGTTTACGGAATTTGCTGAGTAAATATGGGCCATTGTTAAACTGCTGCGAGGAAAAGCGGAAGAGGGACGCGATTCGATGTTTAAGGACACACTGCGCCGTTCCTATCTGAAATATGGTTAATAATCATGAATTGAATCATTCCGCGAGGAAAGAAAGAGGTTCTTGCCTATTTCTGGTTACCCACAGAGCGTTGCCTTGGAAAATGCAATGACTGGATTAAGATAATGTAAAGTACTAAACAGCATGATACCCTTACTGTCGAGGGATAACTGCGCTCTCATTTTATCTGATGAGTATACATTTAGTTAGGCCTCCACGGGAAGGCATCTTGCCTGGACACATCTGGATCCTCGGACATTAAGATACCGTTGGCACCATATGGGTTTTGGAAGAATATTTTCCTAGCATGAAGTAATAAAAAAAAAAATACTCGATGTTTGTTAAGAACTTTGGATTAACCGCAGAATTCTAGATCTTGTCATACAAGATCTCATCCTTGGCGTGATAAATCAAAGACTCCATGGAAAACCATGTTTGGAGATGATAACTATTGAGTAAAATTGTGCACTCGTTTTATCTCCTCCATGGGAAGGTATCTTGCTCAAGGACAATTCCGATTCTAAAAAATCATATAAAAGGTGGCCAAAATTGCCAATTTGGACCATAATAAACTATCGCCTGCTGTTTTGATTGCTGATTGATTGCTTCAAAAAATGCCCAAATGATGAACATTCAAAGCGAAGTTTGGTAGATTTTTTTCCGTCAATGATAAACATCATAAGCTGAAAAAATATAACACATCAGATGAAGTATGAGATGCGTTTTTGCTTTTCTTTTACTAATGAATAACAACCATTTTTGGCTTAAATGTATGTTGGCCTTATAAGTAATTTAAAAATCTTGTTAGCTGATGCATGGTTATTGGGCCCCCCAGCCTAAAAATAGCAGTCTGCAGCCGCCCAGGATTGACGCATCCATTAGATGCAACAATTCTGGAAATTTACCTTGCTCTTCCCGACTGCCCTGGTGCAGTGACTATCGGCATAATACGGGATTAATGGCAGCTCACAGCTGCAACTAAGCCCTAGATTAGTAATGGGAGGCGTCTATAAGACGCCCCATTACGAATCTGTAAGTGAAAAAAAATAAACACAAACACTGAAAAAATCCTTTATTTGCAATGCAAGACAAAATAGCACCCCTTTTCACCCCATTATAAATCCCCAAAATACCCCTTAAGGTCTGATGTAATCCATACGAGGTGCCACAATGATCCTGACTCTGATACATCTAAAGTGTTAGTCAGGAGCCATAGAACAAGACCCCAGACTGTTACTTCAGGCAGTATTTATTTTTACATATGATATAGATGCACATAGCATCTGTGATTTTACCTATCACAAATGCCGGTGAGCAGGGGAAGCAGTGAATATGCATGAGGCTAATGAGCAGCCCCGGAGGTAGAATGAGAGGCTGTGAGAGTACGGTAGTTACCACTGTACCGGAGACTCGGTAAGTATAACGCAGTTGCTTCAATCCCCCTATCCCTTCTATCACCATTTGTAAGTGCCAGATTCTGGTCCCCATAGACTTATATGGGGACCAGCATCCAGCCAGATCAATTCCGGTCCAGAGCCTCTGAGTCCGCCCATCACTATTTACTAAAAAAAACGCATGGGTCAAAAATGAGCAAACAAATGTCCATAAAACAAGAAAACGAGCAAAAAACCTCACATACATTGTTTTGATGAGTTTTCTGACACAAGGTGCGTTTTTCAGCCAGAAAGTGCGTTTCTGAGTGACAACATGAACCTGCAACGTGCGCACATACCTTAAAGGCCCCGTTAAACGCAATGACATTACTAACGAGATATTTCTGGGGTCACGGAATTCGTGACGCACATCCAGCATCTTTAGCGACGTCGTTGGATGTGACACCTACGAGTGACCGCTAACGATCCGAAATAAGGGAAAAATCGTTGATTGTTGACACGTCGTTCCTTTCCAAAAAATCGTTGATCTTTTGGGATGCAGGTTGTTAGTCGTTCCTGAGGCAGCACACATCGCTACGTGTGACACCCCGGGAACGACGAACAGCGTTCCTGCGTCCTCCGGCAACGAGGTGGGAGTGACGTTAATACGGCTGCTCTCCGCCCCTCCGCTTCTATTGGTGGCACGCTGTGTGACGTCGCTGTGATGACGCACGAACCTCCCCTTTAAACAAGCGCTTGTTCGGCGGCCACAGCGACGTCGTTAAGAAGGTATGTGCGTGTGACGCGTACTACCGATATTGTTCGCCACGGGCAGCGATTTGCCCGTGACGCACGCACGAAGGGGGTCGGGTGCGATCGCTAGCGATGTCGCAGTGTGTAAAGCGGTCTTAAGTGCCTGACAGACACTTCTGTCAATGATTTATTACACTCAGAAACACAAGGATTGGGCTTCTTAAAATACAACACATCTAACCCTTCTTTCCTTAACATCTACCATCAACGGTGGAGAGGCACGACACTACCATACACATTAGATGGCCTACCAGATTTGGCAGACATTTTTCAAACTTTAGACCTCTAGACTCCATCGGCAATCATAGGTTTTAAGAGGATGTGCATTAAAAGAACTTCTTATAATATAATTTTCCACATCTTCTCATATAGGACTTTGGCGAAGAAATCGGGCAATTGCTTGGCCAATGATGTTCGGAAATGGTAACATTAACTTCTAATACCATCTCTGCATTTCTCAACCTAACCTCTACATGGTCCTCTACGATAGGATTCTTATAGACATCTCAATCCTTAGATACAAGACAGGACCCAGATCTTGTAAAATGATTTTGGGCGTCCAGTGTCTTTAATGTTAAGTTTAAAGAGGACCAGTCACCAGGTCAAAAGGGACCAATTTTGCTCTTAATATTTTTCCTGCTGATCCCCTGGTAAATATTAATTTTTTTTATAATCTACCATGTGGTTTCAGCTTTATCTAGTGCAGATTTTTATGGTCTTCTGCAAAAGGGCGATGCTAACAGGGTATTTGTGCAGAGCAGCCTAAAGACATGGCCCAGGGGATCCTGGGAGCCGTGGCCTCTTGGTAAAGAGAAATTAGCACTATAGAACTTTGGAACTATGTTAAAAGGCCCATATCTCTGGAACTGTATGGTGGATTTAAAAACAAAAGAGAAACCAGAATACTCTGGGGATCGATGGGAATAAAATAAGGGGCAAAACTGGCCACTATTGATCTAGCGACAGCTTCTCCTATGTTGTCATTATAGGAATAGCCACCTTGAAACCAAACAACACAGCATTCAGTTTGAGCAACTTCTTTATTAAATTAAAACAGAAATGATAACCCATTGGGTGACCCTGAAATCAGCATAATATGGCACTTTTTATTAGGACGTGGACATTCAATAAGCTAACAAGGAATACCATCAGATATTGTCATCACGTCAACAATTTTTTTGCATCTTGATGTCTTAAACTGCCCCTCTACATGGTTGGAGGGTTTTCTACTTGGAATAAGTCCTTCTATTTGATGGGAGGCTCATCTACTTGGTGGGAGATTCCTCTTCTTGGGGGAAGACTCCTCTTTTCAGGGGAAAGTTTGCTACCTTGGTGGAGGCCCCTCTACTTGTTGGGAGGCTTCTCTTCTAAGTGGGAGGCTCCTTTACTTGATGGGTAACTCTTCTGCTGGGGGGCTCATCTACTTAAGAGGAGGCTCCTCGAATTGGGGGGAAGTTCCTCTACTCGATTGGAGACTCCTCAACTTGGTGGGAGACTCCTCTACTCGTGGGAGGCGCATCTACTCAGGGGGAAGCTACTCTACTTAAGGGAAAGATCCTCTACTTAGTGGGAGGATCCTCTTCTCAAGGAGAGGCTCCTCTATTCAGGGAAGGCTCCTCTTCTCGGGGAAAGTTCCCTACCTTGGGGGTGGCTTCTCTACTTTGTGGGAGGCTTCTCTTCTAAAGGTGAGGCTCCTCTACTTGGTGGGTAACTCTTCTACTGGGGGGCTCATCTACTTAAGAGGAGGCTACTCTAATTGGGGGAAGGTTCCTCTACTCGGTGGGAGACTCCTCTACTTGGTGGGAGACTCCTCTACTCGGTGGGAGACTCCTCTACTCGGCGGGAGGCTCATATACTCGGTGGGAGGCTCATCTACTCAGGGTGAGGCTCCTCTACGTAAGGGAAGAAGCCTCTATTTAGTGAGAGGATTCTCTTCTCAAGGACAAGCGTCTCTAATTGAGGAAGGCTCCCCTTCTCGGGGAAGGTTCCCTACTTTGGGGGTAGCGCCTCTACTTGGTGGGAGACTCCTCTATTTGGTGGGACACTGCTCTAGTCGATGGGAGGCTCCCCTACTCAGGGGGAGGTTCCTTCACTAAGGATCACTCTCAATGACCCTTACAAAAGTTCTGCTCATCTGAATAGCCGCCATGTAATTCTACATTTCCAATCACTGCAGAGAAGCTTTCTGGCTGGTCATAGCCGCCTGAAAGTAGCTCCTTACAGAACAGGTCTCCCCCTTTTCAATAAATTTTTATTTTCGGGAAACAAAGCCACTTTTGCACAAAGGTTGTGTCCTGTAAGGCGACTTAGCTCCATGTATGCTACTGTAGAACCTAAAATTCTATTCCTTTCATAGTGTTAGAATTTGGTCTCAAGTGAAACTAGAAAATTAGGATAATTCTTAAATATTGAAGAATGGCAGCCCCGCGTACCACATGCTATGTTAATGGTTGCTTCACTGTGGAGGGTTAAATCAGTGTCGCTATAAATTCTAGCATAATAACCAACACGATCCTTTCACATTAAAAAGCCATTTTCCGATGGCGCCCTCCCTTACATTTCTGGCATTGATTTTCTGGAGGGGGCAGAAATAACTCTTTAAATTAAACAATTGTTGGACAAATTAAATTCTGAAAGCAGACGCAGGGAAGTGCTATTAATCGATGCCAACTTCTTGCTGTTTAATACACAAACGTATTCAAAGAAAAGAGGTTTTATTCTCTTGATTAGCAGCGAAACGGGAAACTGAGCCGGAGGAAATTGATTAGGTCCGTGTGATGATCGCAGCGCTGTTTGTAATTAGAAGAATCAGGGAGATAGGATGGAGGAGCCTGGGTCTGATCTAATGGGATTTTTGTTTTGGTTTGATAACCCAAATGGGTTCCTTTATCAAGCCAAAACACAACGGGAAAGTAGTGATTCGCATTATATCGGTTGGAGATTTGGGCTGGAAATTTAGTGGCGGGTGCGTATGTGTTTGATTAAAGATGGTGTTAGTTCATGACATCTCAGACCCGTTACAAGGAGGGGAATGAAAAATGGAAGTTAATTAGAAATAATTTGTTATATTACCCAATTACAAGCCACATTAACCACCATGTCTATGGTCTTTATAGTTAGCTTTACTGATCACTAAATTTGTACGTTTAATTACAGTAATCTTTAAAGCTCTGGTTTGTCATAGTATGTCCATACCGATATATCTATATGGCACCTTTACAGCACCCAGTTTGCTTTACTCCCTATATACATTTGTTCAATATTCATAAACTACTGAATTTCTTGGAAAGTAGCTATAACGCTTGTGGCCGATGTAGGGTCAGCGAGCTGGATTAGTGGACTCACTAGACGACAGGGGGATATGGGCTTACCTTTTAGTGCGAGGGGGTTTAACTAAGAGCCAACTGTGAGACAGACACCAGGTACCACTCCCAGGGCAGTTACCAGCACTATAGCAGCTGACCCCCAGGATAGGAGACTGACTTGGGTATGGACACAGATGGAAGCAGGTACAGGCGAGATAGCTGGGGCAGACAAGCAGGAGGGTACAGACAGGTCTAGTGGGCATGGCAGGGACAGAGAGATATGGGAAGGCAGACTCAGATACAGGTGACTGACACAGTGTATTGTGACCTGACAACTAGCTAAACTGACAGAACACTGACTAACTGGGAATGTTTCACAGGCACCTCCCCTAATGGGAGGGTGCCTTAAATACACAGTGCCTCTCAGCTATAGGCTGAGAGTCATTTCCGTGAAATGGAGCGCCGGCCCTTTAAAAGAAGGGCCAGTGGTGGGGGCGCACCCTAATCGCATTCCTGGGGAGCCTGGGGGGGATGGCTGAAGGAGTGCGGGAGAGGCCGCGACCCAGCCGGGGCGGTGAGTAAGTCGGCGTCTCTCCAGGGACGCTGGCGCTACAGTAGCTTGGACACATTAACTTTTGGATACAATTGAACGAGAGACTGTCAGCCAAAAATGATTGTTCAAACCAAGCACAAGGTAGAATGGCCAGACAGTTCAGGGGATCCTCCCAATCTATCTCTGCTCTTCTCTGGTTTCTGGAAAGCCAGAATGGTATATTAAGAAAGAAAAGATCAAAAATTGATGCAAAACTAGTAGGTGAAAAGGTGAACAAAATGTTTTGGCCACACCGAGAGTGCACCAAGCATTTTTAGCTTGGTTTGTCATTGTCACAGGTGTGTTACGAGTGAAAGAGAGTGGTTTCTGGTAGTAGAAGGTCACAGCGTTTGGCTGTGCAAAATGCTCCCTGACTTTCTGTCAGTCTGACAGCTTTCCCGCTGGATTATCATCTATTCCCCTTTAGGACTGAGGGGAGTTAAGCTTCTGTCCAGTTGTTGATTATCAATATTCCCCTTGTGCTTAAATGCTCTTGTCTTTCCTGGACTTGTGCAAGTGATATCATTCAGTTCATTCAAGCTCTGCCTGCAAGCAGGTGGCTTTCACTCATTTGTAGTATTGTTGCTGAAGCTTTGCTGAGTAATCTGTGGATAAGTAGTGTATGCATTTTCCCCGCATTTGTCCTCGTTGTGTCTTCCTTCAGTTTTAGTGGGGTTGATGAAGAAGAGCTCAGCCCACCCGTTCCATATGTAGGGCCCAGCACTAGAGATACCTAGGGTCAGGTATCCGGCTCAGGGCATAGGTGCAGAACCTATCTATGGTGGTGAGGGACTCCAGGGACCAGCAGTAGGTTTGGTCAGGGGTCACCATCTCCCCCTTCCCTTCTTACCTTTCACCACTCGCTTGGTACGTCCTCATACCTAACATGACAGTCATTTTGTGCAGATAATCTCCCTTTAAAGGACAAGTTAATCTAACTAGTAAGTAATGTTGACTACTCACTACTTCCTATTAGCTAAAGCTATTGATAAATTTATGACAAACGTTGACTAAAATTGGCCATTTAGACTTTTTGGCTGATGATCAGATAAAGAAATTGCACAAGAACTTTCCTATGTGATAGTAGACGACAAACTTCTATGAGTCGAAAATGTGATCTCACAGTTTGGAATTTTTCAGCCATGGGCATCTAAGATAACATGCATTATAGATGACATAGAGCCAATCGATAGCCACTCTTTACGATGAATGTCCTAATTTGGCATGTTGCTGGTTGGATCCGTTTTATGGCAATGCAACAGTCCCATTTTAGTTGATCATAATATTACGTGTATGTCCTAGGTTAAGAGGTTCGTGCAACTCTTTCGCTGGTGGACCAAATTTTGGCAAAGAACCAATATAGTAACTAGAGTTTTATATCAAAATCACCAGATGGTATTTTCCAACTTATTGTAGTATCTTCTCGTGGTATCCTGGTGGCACATGTTACATTACTGGAATACTGTTGCCAATTTTTCCCTTGAGCTTACGTAAATTCAATCTAAGTAAACATGTGTACCCCTAAGACATTTTTTCCAAGGAACCTGAGATGGTAACTGATAGAATTTTCTTTTCAATCATTACCAGTACAATGCTCTTAAACTGAGCATCCCAAGTCGTCCCATAAATTCTTAAAGGCTGAAGGTATACCATTGAGCCAAAGAGCTATGTCTGTGTCACGATTCCTCTGTGCAGAGCATCTTTTCTTTGGAGATGCTCTGCTGCACTTTCCTGTGTTACTAGCACTGGATTCCATGTTGGGGGTGATTACTCAGGTGTTCCACCTTCCTGGTAATTGCTCACGCTTCTCTACTGAGCATGCTCACCCAGGACATCACCAGTTGTATTTTCTGGTTCTGCAGTTGTGCTGTTGGTGTGTGTCTCTGTTCTGATCTTTTTTCTCTGACCCCAGACCGTTATTTGACTCCAATCTGCACACTTCCGTGATCTCCTGCGTGTTTGACCTCGAACCGTTACCTGGCCACGTCTCTGCTTTCCCCCTCAACTTATTATATGCTGTCCTGGACATCTGAATCTCGGATATTGCCCTGACTACGCCTCTGTTTTCTCCTTGCGCTTATACGTGTCCTCCTGTTAACAGATCCTGGCTTTCCTGACTATGCTCCTGTCCCCACTCCCCATAAGTAGTGGCCAGTATCACAATCTGAAGATCGCTATATTCACAGGTAAAGAGGAGGAGGTTCACCTTCTGAAAGATTCTACTCTTGGTTCTTGTGTAGGTATGCGCATAAATGTAAGAAACCCCTTGGTTGTTCCCCTTCCCTAAATCATCAATACTAGTCCCGCACTCCAATAAATACCATCCACGATTATCAGTTCCAACAACTGTTTTGTCTCACACCGTTTTGTGAGACATCTTCTCCCTACTCTCCTCCTTCTTCTGAACACGTTGAACCAGTCTTCAGTAGCTTCCTTCCTACGAACTTAGTAAGATATTGTTTTGTGGATTTATTCACGGCACAATGGGAAAACCAGTAGATGACCAGATCACTGTACCAGAATTTTAGTTGACGCCTTGGAAAGATGGTTGAACTAAGTTCTTCGATATGCTTTTTCTATAGTAAGGTTTTATATACTCGCAGAAATGGGCAAATCCAAGAATATCTACATGCCAGAGACTTTTTACCTAATGTCTCACAAAAGGAAACATCTTGTTATCGGAGATTTGTGTCTCTTGACTCTACCAATCGGTAGTATGAAGGGATCGATTGGCCCACCAAGTAGGGATCATTGTTGGCTTAGACTTCCAGCATTTGCCGGATCTTCTTTGAGTTCCTTTTCAACTTTTTCTTTTGACTCTCAGATCTTCTGATTTCCAGGTCTGTCTCTGGAAATCTTTTATTGCTATGAGACTTCCTGAAGATGTAGAGAAGAAGGAGCTAATATCTTGGATGACCACCAAGAAAGGGTTCACAAGACACAGAATTCCACCGATGACATCTTATTCTGACATGTCTTAGCATGAGTTTTCTTTTTGGTCATCATTTTAGCTCACGTCAAACAACCCGCGATGCCCATGACTTTGCACAAAAAACTTTTCCCCCTACACATAAGTATTTATTAGCCATCCTATCGGATTTTAGGTTTTTTCGATGTGTTATTTCCTACAGTTGTTCTGCAATTCTCCAAAAAGTATTAAAACATATAAATTTCCACGGCACTTAGTGCTTTAGATGTAAAAATGGATTTATCTTTACGAGCATTGATAAACAAATGACAATATGTGAGCGCGCGGTGGTGAGCAGACTCCTGTGCTACATCTTGTGCGAAAGGGATTCATGCCACTGCTGTATTTTTTTTCGACAAAAACACAATTAGATGAAGACTTGTGATATATTGCTAAACTCGGGCAATCTTATTATTTCCTCGTAATGCTTGTAATTTTTTTTGCCATTATGCTTCTTTTTTTTTGTAATTTTGTTTAATATGGTTTATAGGGACACTCACTAGCTTATCTCCATTTGCCACACAGCTCTCAGCAGTCTATTGTTCCCTGTGTGCAGCCATACGACGTTGTGGCCGGGCTTCACTTCAGGACATATGCGGTCCTCTTAGGGATAAGAATGTAACACAGGGAGTGGGTGAGTTGGCACTTTGTTAACCACTTACATGGAGAATCTATGGGTAGAGTTGAGCAAGTCGAATCGGAACAAACCAAATTGGTTACGACTTTTGCCAAAATGTTTTGATTGTAGCAAATTTAAAACATTTGGGGACATAGACCCTTCCGGGACACCTTATGCCGCCTCCGTCACCATTCAACTCCCATGTGCTCCACTTAGGTCTAAAGTTTATCTGATGCTGATGTCCACAGAGTCACATGAAGACACATGTCAATGATGTGCGTTGTACCAAACAGTGGACCGGAAAAATGAATTGTTGTGGAGGTGGAGTAAAGAATCAGGTGAGGGCCTAGGACAGATTGTAACGCTTGTGACTAAAGTAGGGGCAGTGAGCGGAGTTAGTGGACCCACTGGACCAGGGGGGGACCCAGGATACCCTTTAGTGGGAGGAACTTAACTAAGCATCCTCCACAAGGCAGATGCCTGGTACCATTCCCGGGGCAGTGACTGGGACTGTGGCAGTTGACCCCAGGGACAGAAGACGGACTCAGGTAAACACACAGGTGCAGGCAGGTACAAGCGGGTTGGCTGAGACAGGCGGGTGGACATGGCAGTAACAGATAGGGCTGGGAAGGCAGGTACACGTGACTGACACAGGGATAACGGGACTGGAGAACTAACTAGCAGACTGGTAGCCAAATTAACTAAGGATGTTGTGCAGGCACCTCCCCTAACGGGAGGGTGCCTTAAATACATAGAGCCATAGCGCGCCAGCCCTTCAATAGAAGGGCCGATGCACGCACACATGCCCTAAGCACACTTTCTGGAGACCTGAGCTGCATGCACAGGCCCAAGGACGAGGAGGAAGCAGGACCACACGTGGACAGCTGCAGAGCAGCGGGGGAGGAAGCAATCTGGCCAGCAGGAAGTAAGTCGGCATCAATGCAGGGACGCCGGCGCTGCACAGATGCATAAAGTATTTTTTGAAATTATTGATCCCTTCACTCGCCATCTGACTGAAACTGTAACATCCATGTCTGTGCTTGCTCCTTCCACTTCTGCTCCTCTCATGAGGTGGCACTGCACCTTCACTGCAAGAAATGCAGTGTGACACTGGAGTTCTTCTGTTTAGTATTCTAGGATTTGTAGTGTTGTTCAGCCAAGGAGTGAGTTAGCGCCTCAACTCTGTTATCTCATTATCTCCTTGGGCAGGGCTGCTCACTATTTAATCCTCTAGCTCTCTGCTTCCAGTTGCCAGTTATAGGTTACACCTACTCAGGTTCACTCCTGATTTGCAGCTCTGACTTAACCTGTTTATAACTGTCCTTCACCTCGATCTGTGTTGTTGACTACTACATGGCCTTTTGATTTTGTCCTTTCTTTTATCTCCTAGTTCTTGCCTGGATTTTCAGACAATGCTGTGTCAGCCAGCTCCACCGGCACCAGAAAGCCTCGTTGTCATAATCAGGAGTGGCTTGTATAAATCCAAATCCCTTTACAGGAGTTGAATGATAAAGGCCTTAGTCCCTTGGAGTAACTAGAAAAAAGTCTGTCCATGGAAGACCCTTTAGGAACTATTAGCCTTCCACAGATGGTGGAAGAATTTTTGGTATAATCAATCATCTCAATCTATGGTCATACAGTTAGGTCCAGAAATATTTGGACAGTGACACAATTTTCTCGAGTTGGGCTCTGCATGCCACCACATTGGATTTGAAATGAAACCTCTACAACAGAATTCAAGTGCAGATTGTAACGTTTAATTTGAAGGTTTGAACAAAAATATCTGATAGAAATTGTAGGAATTGTACACATTTCTTTACAAACACTCCACATTTTAGAAGGTCAAAAGTAATTGGACAAATAAACCAAACCCAAACAAAATATTTTAATTTTCAATATTTTGTTGCGAATCCTTTGGAGGCAATCACTGCCTTAAGTCTGGAACCCATGGACATCACCAAACGCTGGGTTTCCTCCTTCTTAATGCTTTGCCAGGCCTTTACAGCCGCAGCCTTCAGGTCTTGCTTGTTTGTGGGTCTTTCCGTCTTAAGTCTGGATTTGAGCAAGTGAAATGCATGCTCAATTGGGTTAAGATCTGGTGATTGACTTGGCCATTGCAGAATGTTCCACTTTTTTGCACTCATGAACTCCTGGGTAGCTTTGGCTGTATGCTTGGGGTCATTGTCCATCTGTACTATGAAGCGCCGTCCGATCAACTTTGCGGCATTTGGCTGAATCTGGGCTGAAAGTATATCCCGGTACACTTCAGAATTCATCCGGCTACTCTTGTCTGCTGTTATGTCATCAATAAACACAAGTGACCCAGTGCCATTGAAAGCCATGCATGCCCATGCCATCACGTTGCCTCCACCATGTTTTACAGAGGATGTGGTGTGCCTTGGATCATGTGCCGTTCCCTTTCTTCTCCAAACTTTTTTCTTCCCATCATTCTGGTACAGGTTGATCTTTGTCTCATCTGTCCATAGAATACTTTTCCAGAACTGAGCTGGCTTCATGAGGTGTTTTTCAGCAAATTTAACTCTGGCCTGTCTATTTTTGGAATTGATGAATGGTTTGCATCTAGATGTGAACCCTTTGTATTTACTTTCATGGAGTCTTCTCTTTACTGTTGACTTAGAGACAGATACACCTACTTCACTGAGAGTGTTCTGGACTTCAGTTGATGTTGTGAACGGGTTCTTCTTCACCAAAGAAAGTGATCATCCACCACTGTTGTCATCCGTGGACGCCCAGGCCTTTTTGAGTTCCCAAGCTCACCAGTCAATTCCTTTTTTCTCAGAATGTACCCGACTGTTGATTTTGCTACTCCAAGCATGTCTGCTATCTCTCTGATGGATTTTTTCTTTTTTTTCAGCCTCAGGATGTTCTGCTTCACCTCAATTGAGAGTTCCTTAGACCGCATGTTGTCTGGTCACAGCAACAGCTTCCAAATGCAAAACCACACACCTGTAATCAACCCCAGACCTTTTAACTACTTCATTGATTACAGGTTAATGAGGGAGACGCCTTCAGAGTTAATTGCAGCCCTTAGAGTCCCTTGTCCAATTACTTTTGGTCCCTTGAAAAAGAGGAGGCTATGCATTACAGAGCTATGATTCCTAAACCCTTTCTCTGATTTGGATGTGAAACCTCTCATATTGCAGCTGGGAGTGTGCACTTTCAGCCCATATTATATATAGAATTGTATTTCTGAACATGTTTTTGTAAACAGCTAAAATAACAAAACTTGTGTCACTGTCCAAATATTTCTGGACCTAACTGTAAATGATTTTTCTAGAGTAAGAGCTCTGAATGTTACTGGCATTTTGGTTCATAAGGGATTTCAACTACTATGATGACCATATTTCCTATGTAAGTGAGTCGGGTGTCACGCTAGGTATGGGGAAGTACTGTTACGCTGTACTAGTGAGGGCACTGAGAAACACTGGAGAAGCTGTTTCTAGTTGCAGTTAGCAGACAACCCACTAGAGGGCGCAAAAACAATAGAATAGTCAGCAGGCTGAGTCAGTAGCAGGGTGTAAAGTCAAAACCAGGGGAGAAGCAAATAATGGTCAGGTGCTAGCCAGAGGTCGGGAGCCAGGAAGTCACGCCAATGTCAAAAGGGAGAAGCAGAGCCGAAGTCAGGTACAACAAAACAGGGTCAAAGGCCGGGAAATAAGAGCTACAGTGATGGGAGAGTCACGGGACAGAACTGGGAAGTCAGGAGGAGCTGAACAGACAGTACAGGGAGATGCAGGAACAGAAGAGTCACAGGACTGGACCGGGAAGTCAAGGGGAGCTGGGTAAACAGACGATACGGGGAGGGCTCAGGTAAGGACGGTAGCTGGATGGTAGGACAGAAACATTCATGGGAGCCAGACTCACGTGCTGCAGAGCAGAATCTATTACTGGCGGTGTTCCAGTAACAGCAGCACAAAGATATAGCGTCCTGACCCCCAAGACAAGGCAGATTGGAATAAGGCTCTCATGACCTGTAATCAATTTGAGAGATACATGCAATGGCTCAGAGGTGCCTGAGCCTGGCACAGATCATGACAAGTATGGCGGATGGTGAAAGGGAAGGGAAACCCTGTGTCTAGTTATAGAAAAGATGATGACCCCTGACCAAACCTACTGCTGGTCCCTGGGGTCCCTCACCACCCTAGATAGGTTCTGCACCTATGCGCCAAGGTGAATACCTGATCCTAGGTATCCCTAGTGCTGGACCCTGGATAGGGAATGAGTGGGATGAGCTCTTCATCAACCCCACTAAACACTAAAAAAGACTCACGGAGGACACACAAGGGGAAATGCGTGAACGACTTATCTACAGATGACACAGGTAGAAGTTCAGCAAAGTTTTCAGAAACAATACCACAGAGGAGTACAAGCCACCTGCTTGCAACCAAGCTTGAATAAACTGAAAAAATTATCACCAGCACCATTCCAAGGAAGAAAGGAGTAATTAAGCACTAATAAAATGCTGCGGATCAGCATCTGGGTGGAAGTCAAGCTCCTACTAGGTCCAAAAGGGGGAGAGATGAATCTATCTATACTAATGAATACATACTGACAGCAGGAAGAATGGAAAGGCAGGGAGCATTCTGTGCAGCCAAACACTGTGACCTTCTATGGCCAGAAACCACATGACATCGGGTTTGGGAGTCGAAATCAAGCATTTTTAATCCTAAGAGGAAAGAGTTGGTTGGCCCCATATGGATAAGATAGTTGGGCGTTCCAGTCAAAGTGATCCCATTGCGCCAACTGTTCTCTAATGTGTAAGAATAGCTGTTAAGTGAGTCCTAATTGTAATGTGAGAAGAAAAATACAATTTTTTTTCAAGACTTAAGTTATTCGAAGCCATCGCGGCCACCGAATAGGTCTTGTAAATTGTACATCGCTTGTGTATAGCAACATGAAATTATCGAACAGATTAAAATGATAATCACCATCTATTCCTGGAGTCAAATATTGAACGCGAGCTTGACATATTCGCTGCTAATTAACACGTGCAATTAAATAATTATTTAATAAGCTGATGTTTAATGTCTCCATCAGAGCTCCAACACTTTGCAGAAATATTCCTTCCTGATCTTTATGTAACCTCGTATGATAAGACTGTTTGTAAACTTATGAATATTCAGGGAGATTGCTCATTCAGACTCCCTATCTTTTGATGCTTTGTTTGGCTAACGATGGCAGTATAATTAGTTTAAAAAGAGATAATGAGAAAGAATGATAATTACCAGGCAACATTAGAATTAAACGGATCAGGAGAAATTAGAACTGGCTTCATCTTGGTGCAGGATACAAATGACGGAAAAATCTACTTTGCAAAACGCTGATTTTTTTGGATTTGGTTGTCAACCGGGAATCGCGAAGGAGGGGAGAATGGAGAGGAGCATCTATTTCTTGAGTCTTATTTTTTTTTGTGGGGGGGGGTATCGAATCTTAATCGTTTTTCTAAGACAATGGAACAAAGCTGATGAAAATCAGTAATGGGAGGAAGGACACAGAGAGGAGGAGGAGGAGGAGGGAGAGATAAATAGAAAGCGGAAGCTGGCCAGGAGATAAAGGACGGACTGGGAATAGAGCATTGCATAACCAAGAAGGTCCGACCTTGTACCTATGATAAGACTCTGAAGCAGAAAGCAACCAGGGATTAGGCGATTGTCTGGGATCTGTCGCTACACGGATTTTATCCGGTCCTGTTGTATTCTCATTTTAATTTGTCTCCCCCTCGTTGGCGCCCGAGGGAACGGCAGAGGTTTCGCCTTTAGTTTGTCTGAAATGTATAAATGCTCTTTTCATGTTGGATGTGAATAGAAACGCAAGGTTAGACAGATGATCGTTGATTAAAATCATAAGGGTTCGATTGACTGGAGACAGCTGGTGAGATATTGTAGAAATATTTGCACTGAGATTCCAGTAATGGTCATTCCCAACCTCTTCACTGATGAAATCACTCAAAAAAAAAATGTTTCCCCTCTTGGAAGACCCTCACAACAATCCTATCCTTACTGTGGTGACAAAGGGGTCTTTAATAAAGATAACATTTCTCCAAATCATGAAGAAGCCTGGTTGAAGAATACTGTTGTAGAACTTGAATAGTCCTTCAGAGGACCAGGGTTGGTCATGGCCGATTGATCTATCACGCTAGGTACGAGGAAGTACCAAGCGAATAGCGAAAGGGAAGGGAAACCTTGTAACTAGGAAGGGGGGAGATAATGACTCCTAACCAAACCTACTGCTGGCCCCTGGGGTCCCTCACCATCCTAAATAGGTTTCGCACTTATGCGCTGGCCGGATACCTGACCCTAGGTATACCTACTGCTGGACCCTGGGTTTCCTCAACACCCTAGATAGGTTCTGCACCTATGCGCCAAGCCAGATACTAGACCCTAGGTATCCTTAGTGCTGGACCCTAAATAGATAACGGGTGGAATGAGCTTTTAATCAACCCCACTAAACACCATATAAGACACAAGGAGGACACACAGGGAGAAATGCATGAACTACTTATCCACAGATGACACAGGTAGAAGTTCAGCAAAGCTTTCAGCAACAAAACCACAGAGGAGTACAAGCCTCCTGCTTGCAACCAAAGCTTAAATAAACTGAAAAATATCACCAGCACTAGTCCAAGGAAGGAAGGGGGATATATAAGCACCAAGATAATACTGGTGATCAGCATCTGGATGGAAGGTGAGCTCCTGCTGGGTCCAAAAGAGGGAGAGATGAATCCAGGAATAAAGCTACCTATACCAATGAATACTGACAGCAGGAACAATGGAAGGTCAGGGAGCATTCTGCACAGCCAGACGCTGTGACCTTCTATGGCCAGGAACCACATGACTATCTGTCACCCGTGACACGATCTGGGAAGAATCTTGTTGTGTATCTTGAAATAATAATCTTTGTCATATCACACATCCTTAAAATAATCTCTGGCTGGTATCACAAACCTTCACCACGTTGTGTGACCTAAGATATGGCATAACAGTATTTATGATCTGTCTTAAATTGGCCCTAATTGAGAGGTAAATCTCAGCCGAATGATTCTGAGGCCTATAGACGTTTCTCCCTCCTAAGCTTGGCCGTAACTACAGGTTTATTATTCTAGGGATGTACATCCCTTGGAAATAAGGACTTGGGAATGATAAAATCAAACATGCTTGAGCCTAATTTCCGCCAACATTGAGGAAAAGTGAGGAGGTCCCCATGCACAGTCAGCCAGATCTTACTGAAAATTGATCTTCAAGCTGACACGTCTTCAAGTCACATCAGTTTAAAGAGATGTTCTAAAACACGTGAGAGGTTAAGGACTGTAACCCTGAACACGCAGATTTCAACATAGAAGAGTCAAACAGGTGTCAACAACTACACCGGTACCAGTCAACCCAGATATCTATAAAGTCAAGGAGGCCTCCATGCCTACCAGAAAAGTGCTCAAATTCAAAGTAAATCATCAATGAGAATATGGTGGCAGTAGAACATAGGACCATCTTTGAACTATACAACATGGTCACTGCCAGATTTCTTCTAGCTGCTGTAAGATGGTGGCAGGACATGTGGTTGATGGGAGATATGTATCACAGAGGAGGTTATGTGTAAGCTCTAGTACAGTTAGTACTAAGAGAGTTCATAGGGAGCAACAGGTTCAGGTTTTACGAGCAGATGGAGAGATGGGTGAGTCTGGTAGCTCACATTCTCCCACCTATGCATGTGGTACATTTGTTAAAATGGAGACTGTTTGTCTCACACAAGTCTGTGTGTGGAGGTTGCTACACCTCCAGAGGGACACTCTGAGAGAAAGAAGTTTTCTTATCCTGAGTGGGTGAGCTGGCCATTTTGGTCATTTAATAAGACATTACTAGCAACAACAGCTTTGAGGTTTTCTTGACAGTACAAGCATGGCAAACAGACTCTCTATGGCGGAATGGATTCTAAGACATCGGTTATATTATCCCCATGTATGACGTTATGAAGGTTGTTGTCATACGGCAATTGGACAATTTACTTTGGCAGACCACTGTAGTCACTATATTGAAATTCCAATACGTCAGAAGTTTACAAACACAAAGTTGAGTGGGCTTTTAAGTGGCTTTAAAAATTCCAGAAAACAATGGCTTTAGAAACTTCTCATTGACTGATGCAATTTGATTTACTTTGAGGTGTACATGTGGCAATATTTCAAGGCCAACTTTCAAGGTCTACTTGTTTGATATCATAGGAAAATAAAAACAAATAAGCCAAGCTATCAGAAAAAAAATATTGTGGAGATGTATATATCAAACACATCCTATAGTTCAAGAAGGAGACACCTTGGAGACACCTTCTGTCTCTTGGAGATGGATGTATTAAATACCATAAGAGAACAAAGCCACCATACGGTTCTAGAAGGAAATGAGTTCTGTCTCTAAGAGTTGGATGTTCTAAACTCCATAAGAGAACAAAGCCACCATACGGTTCAAGAAGGAGTTGAGTTCTTCTTCCTGGAGGAGAACATACTAAAAACCAAAGGAACAAGGAGCCACCATACACTTCAAGAAGCAAATGAGTTATGTCTCTAGGAGGTGGACATACTAAACATCATAAGAAAATGAAGCCAACATATGGTTCAAGAAGGAAATAAGATATGTTTCCTGGATCAGAACGTACTAAAAACCAAAGAAACAGGCAGCTGCCATACAGTTTATGAAGGAAAGGTATTATCACTCTTGAAGATGAATATACTGAATACCAAGGAAGCATGCAGCCATACAATTCAAGATGGAGAATTGTTCTGTCTCCTGGAGGTGAACATAGTAAAAACCTTGGGAACACACTTCCATCATACTGTTCAGGAAGGGGACAAGTTCTGACTTCTAGACAATAATCGACTAAGCACCATAGGAGCATGCAGCTTCCATACTGTTCAGGATTAAAATATATTCTGTCTCCAAGAAGTAAACATACTTTGTTGTAAAACATATAAATCAAACAAAGAACGAGAGCAGATCACCTTGTGAGGATGCTAGAGGAAATTGGTACGTAAGTATTTGTATCAACAGTATAATGTGTCAACATGGAAGAGGCTCCAAAACCGTCATAAAAATCCAGGCTATAGATTACAACAGCACACGAGGACAAAGATTATGCTCCTCTAGATTAAACAAATATGGAACTGTTTGGCCACGATGATCAAGGTGGAGGCTTGAAAGCATCCCTACTGTGAAACAAGGTGGTGGCAGAAGGGACTAGTGGACTTCACAAAATATAATGGCATCAGCCAGAAAGATTGGAAGCTTGGGCTCAAATAGGTCTACCAAATGTAAAATGACCCTAAACATATTCTCAAAGTTGTGCCACAATGGCTTATGGGTAACAAATTGAAGGTAATGGAGTGATAATCCCTGGACCTTTGCTCAAAAGTTCATGTGCAAAATTAACACAAAGTGTGATGCGTGACCCAGGTTTGACAATCTAAAGGTAATGATACCAAATACTAACCATGTGCCAGCAAATCTGACATCAGAAGCAACTGGCCAAGTTTCCAGCGAATGTTTGTAGAAGCTCTTTCAAGGCTGCCCGAAACGTGTGACCCACATTAGACTACCTAAAAGCAACGCTACCATATATTACCATGTACCAGCAAATCTGACACCAGAAGGAAATGGCCAAATTTCCTCCAAATTTTTGTTAGATGCTATTTCAAGGCTGCCCGAAACCCATGACAATCTAAAGGTGAGGCTACCAAATACTAACCATCTGCATGTAAACTTCGGAGCCACTAGGAGTGTGATGGAAGAGATAAAAGCTATAAATCATTGTCTCTAGTATCATTCTGATATTTGACATTCTTTGCAAACAGTACGAATTGACCTAAGAATGGGAGGGTGTGTAGCGATGGCATCTCTGCAGAGAAGCTGACTTACTCACCACCCCGGACGGGTTGCATCCTCCCCCGGCACTCCCCCAGCCATCTACGTGTGCTGCTGCCTTCTTCTCCTCCTTGGACCTGTACATGCCGCACAGGGTTCCCAACAGTGGACCTATGACACGAGTGCGCACACTGGTCCTCCTATTACAGGAGGTGGCGTAAAGGTGGGGTACTGTAGCACTGGTGTCTGTGTAGAGACGCTGACTTACTAACCGCCACCTGGGGTTGCGTCCTCCCTAAGCCATCCATGTGTGCTACTGCCTCCTTTCCCTCCCGGGTTCTGTACATGCTGCACATGGTTCCCGGGAGTGGACCTAAGACATGCTCGCACACTGCCCCTCCTCTTAAAGGAGGTGGCGTAAAGGGGGAGTACTGTAACGCTGGCTTCTCTGCAGAGATGCCAACTTACTCACTGCCACCTGGGGTTGCGTCCTCCCCAGGCCATCCATGTGTGCTACTGCCTCCTTCCTCTCCAGGGCCATGTACATGCCGCACAGGGTTCCCGAGCGTGCACTAAAGATGCGCGCGCACACCAGCCCTCCTCTTAAAGGGTCAGCGTGCTATTTCCAGGAAATGACTCTCAGCTTGTGGCTGAGAAGCACAGCATATTTAAGGCACCCTCCCATTAGGGGAGGTGCCTGTGCAACGCCTCTAGTTAGTCAGTCAGTGTTCCAATCTGCTACCTAGCTAGTTGTCAGGTCCTGAGCTTCTGTCTTGTCATCCCTGTGTCCGTCTCCAGTACCTGCCTTCTCATATCTGTACATCCCTGCCATGCCCACCATTCCTGTCCGTATCCTGCCTGTACCCATCTATACCTGAGTCTGACACCTGTCCTGGGGTCAGATGTCAAAGTCCCGGTCACTGCCCTGGAAGTGGTACCTGGATCCCACTTCAAGGTGGGTGCTTAGTTAAGCCTCTCCCACTAAAGGGTAAGCCCGGGTCCCTCTGTGTTTTAGGGGGCCCGCTAATGCCGCTCGCTGCCTCTACATCGGCCATGGGCATTACAGGGTAGACTAAAACTACTGATTCGGAAGTGTATGACATCTTCTGACATCAACTGCACATGATGGCTAACGAAAAGAAAAGAAATAAGAAGCAAACACATAACCATGCATGGAGGGGCGAGCCATCGTAACTCGTCTGCGCTTACCGTTGACGTCCAGGTTGTATTCCGCTATGTAGTCACCCAGGAGGTTGAATACCTGGCACATGTAGGTGCCGCTGTCACTTTTGTTGAGGTTCTGAAATACCAGGCTATTGTGATCGGTGACTGCTGTGGTTGGCAGCTCGCCGTTTTTGCGTAGCCAGGTGTATTTAAGTGGTCTACAAAAAATCAAGAAAGAAAGAACAAATGAGTAAAGCGTCATCACAATGACGGCCATTACACCGATGGATCTGTGGGCGGAAAACACTTAGAAACAGCATTGTACTTCTCACCGGAGCAACACTGTAAATCTTCCCAAATCAGCCGGCTCCAACGTGTGGATCTCAATCTTAAAAATTGGTTACGAAATTACAACCTCCAGCAAAAACCTGACAGCCACCGCCGGACACCGCCGCGTACACAATATACAGGCACAAGACACTCTTACCTGCTTATTTTGAAAAGGGAGGCTGTCAGGATAAATAGCACTCACAGAGCGCCTCCACAGCTGTATACTGGGGGAGCGTATCACAATCCCGTACAGAACTAGTCCCGTCTGCAGGATTGCGCATCCTGTCTTATCTACGGTGTATAGAGGGGTTATCAGTTATTGTAAAGGAGGAGGAGGTGAGCTGTGACATCACCTATTGTGAATGCTGATTCCTGTGTTATGTACTGCATATAGAGGTGTTATCAGTCATTGTACAGGAGGGGGAGGAGGTGAGCTGTGACATCAAATATTGGGAATGGTGAATCCTGTGTTACGTACTGTATATTGAGGTATTATCAGTCATTGTACAGGAGGAGGAGGTGAGCTGTGACATCAAATATTGGGAATGTTGGATCCTGTGTTATCTACTGTACAGTGCTGGCCAAAAGTATTGGCACCCCTGCAATTCTGTCAGAGAATACTCAGTTTATTCCTGAAAATGATTGCAATCACAAATTCTTTGGTATTAGTATCTTCATTTATTTTGCTTGCAATGAAAAAACACAAAAGAGAATGAAACAAAAATCAAATCATTGATCATTTCACACAAAACTCCAAAAATGGGCCAGACAAAAGTATTGGCACCCTTAGCCTAAAGGGGGATTTACACGCTACGATATCGTTAATGTTTTATCGTAGGGGTCACGTTGTTAGTGACGCACATCCGGCGTCATTAACGATATCGCAGCGTGTGACACTGACCAGCGACCTTAAACGTCCTCCAAAGTGGTGAAAATCAGGAGCGGCGGTTTCTTCTGCTGCTCCGGTCACCTCCATGCAGCAGAGCTGGAAGCGACGCTGGACCATCCTGGATTACGCCGGACATGGAGGGCTTTTTTGAGCTTATTAAAGTGGTGAACCAGGGTATATGTTTGTGTTTTTTTTTCTAATAAAGGATTATTCGGGTGTGTGTTTATTTACTGTAACTTACAGATTAATCATGGAAGGAATCTCGGGGAGACGCCTGACATGATTAATCTAGGACTTAGTGGCAGCTATGGGCTGCCATTAACTCCTTATTACCCCGATTGCCAACGCACCAGGGCAAATCGGGAAGAGCCGGGTACAGTCCCAGAACTGTCGCATCTAATGTATGCGGCAATTCTGGGTGGCTGCTGACTGATATTGTTAGGCTGGGGAGCTCCCCATAACGTGGGACTCCCCATCCTGAGAATTCCAGCCTTCAGCCGTATGGCTTTATCTGGCTGGTATTAAAATTGGGGGGGACCGCACGCTGGTTTTTTTAATTATTTATTTATTTATTTTACTGCACAGTATAGACACGCCCACCGGCTGGGGTGATTGGGTGCAGTGAGACACCTGTCACGCAGCGTGGGGGGCGTGTCTGACTGCAACCAATCACAGGCGTCTGTGGGTGGGGAAAGCAGGGAATACGAGATTGATTAATGAGCGGCCGGCATATTCAAAGTAATTGTTGCCGCGTATTCTATGCACAGCTGTTCCTCGCCGCGCTGGTGATCGGGGAGCGGTATGAGCCAGGGGAAGAAAAAAACCGAGCGCCAATGTAAGTATGACTGAGAACAGCAGGAAAAAAGGTAAGTATACTGAATTTAATTAAAAAAAAAAAAAAAATAAGATCGCTAGTGTAAAAACGCACACGCAGGAAACGTGCTGAACACGGACATACTCCGTGTGTGGTTCGTGCAGGCACGGACCCATAGACTAAAGCGGGTCCGTGCCTGCGTGCTGCCGGCCAAAAACGGACATGTCGTCCGTGTAGAAAAGCGCACACACGTACTTACCACACGGTCACACGTTCCGTGTGATTTTACGTGTGTGTGCCATCTACCATTGAATAACATGGGTCTTTGTGTGTACGTGTCTCCGGTACTTGCAAATACGTACCGCACATGTACAAATTAAACGGATGTGTGTTGCGGGTCATAAGGACGGACGACAACACACTAATTGTGTAGTCTTGAGGCTGGTCATGTAAAGACAAGAGCATGTATTATACAGCCTATGGTCAGGGGCTTGAGAAGAAGGTGGGAGGCAAGAAAGCTATATTCCACCGGAGCCTACTTAAAGTTTACGAGGGCCCATGGTTAACAGAATCAAAGTGAGTGAACATGGAAAAGTGTATATATCTAGATAAATAGGGACCTCGGAGCTCTGTGGTCCTTGATGGTGACGATGATTCGCAGAGGATGAATGTTTCGCCTTGTTTTCGAGTGATGGGGTGGAACCAACAACAAGAAGAGGAAACAATACTGATTTTTGGCATTTGGGTTTTCTACTCCCATTGGATTGCAGGCGACTTCATCAAGTAGTGGTTTCCATGATGGTTGTTGCGTAAGCTGAGGGTCGCTTGTTCTTATGTAAGCCAATGTAGGAGGTGTAGAGAAGATGAGGATGGAAGGTGTTACCGAGGTGAAGCGTGGGAGAGGCGAAACATTTAGAATTGCTGAGGTGGGACTAGTAACAAGTTCACACTGATTATTGATTAGGGAGACTAACAAGGACTTGTATAAAAGTTCTTCTCTAGAAATCTCAATGAAATGGAAAAAATGAGACGAGGACTCCAGAAGATATGTGGTACAACTGCATTGTAGGCTATGGGTGAACGTTGTAGCTGGCCAATCCCCACCCAAATATCCATATATCTAGAAACAGGTTGATCGAAACTTCAGGATCTTACAGGTTTGCCTCAACCATAAATCTGTTGAAATATCCTAGACCCAACAAAAACACAGTTTCTGTCATTCTTAAGGGTGCTTTACATGCTGCGACATCGCTAACGATATATCGTCGGTGTCACGGTGTTAGTGACGCACATCTGGCACCGTTAGCGACATCGCAGCGCGTGACAGCTAGGAGCGACGATCAACGATCGCAAAAATATCAAAAATCGTTGATCGTTGACACGTCGCTCCTTTACGAAATGTTGGTGGAGCATGCTGCTGGTTGTTCGTCATTCCTGCGGCAGCACACATCGCTGTGTGTGACACCGCAGGAACGACGAACATCTCCCTACCTGCGTCCATCGGCAATGCGGAAGGAAGAAGGTGGACAGCATGTTCCGGCCGCTCATCTCCGCCCCTCCGCTTCTATTGGACGGCCGTTTTGTGACGTCGCTGTGACGTCGAACGCACCTCCCCCTTGAAGGAGGGATTGTTCAGCGTCCACAGCGACATCGCAGAACAAGTATGTTCATGTGACGCTGCCGTAGTGATAATATTCGCTACGGCACCGATCACTACATATCGCAGGAACGACGGGGGCGGGTGCTATCGCTCGCAACATCACTAGCAATCACTAGCAATGTCGCAGCGTGTAAAGCACCCTTTAGTAATTGGATGCAACGTTTTGGGTCAAGAGACCTTTCATCAGGTAGCTACAACCTTTCTGCCTTCTCAACAGGATCCTCATGACCTTTTGAAGTATGAGGCTGATGAAGGGTCTCTTGACCAGAAACGTTGGTTTTAATGGATAAAAAATATACAAAAGCAGTCTTTTTGTTGGGTTTGGAGTATTTCAGACATTTTAGGGTTGGGGCAATATTGAACTGTTGTTTTCTCTGTATATATGGAGGCCTCCAAAGAGGACATCATGTTGACTCATTTTAGTGTCTACACTACGGCTATAAACACCTCCTGTTCCAAGAGACTTTGTCAGGACTGGCAACCTAATCTTTTTCCATCACTATGAAGTCCCGACGGGGGCTTACTCCGGTTTCCCCATTGAAACATGTATATGCCCTGCCAAGCGTCCGTATGTTTTGGGGATCAAGAGAGAAAAACGGCTAACTTCTCAGTATCTAAAAGAATCTAAAATGGAGGGTCACCATGGTTAACAGTCTGTGAGAGTCCATCGGCTCTGTCCGGGATTCGAACCAGGACCTCTCGCACCCCAAACGAGAATCATACCCTGAGACCAATGAGGGGAATTACTTCCCCAAATTATCACCTATAGACTGGATAAGTTCTAACTTGCTGATCCCTAAAGGTCCCACTGGTGAACCCATCACAGATCCCAAGAATGGGGCTCTCTAGAGTGCCTCTTTTTACCGGAGCGATGGCAATGAATAAGTATCATTTTTGCTTGACCATCATCAATTAAAAAAGGGGTTTCCAATCTGAATAGGGCGCTTGTGAGCATGTGCAATGGCTGTGGAGTGGTGGCTGCACATGCTCTCTACTGTCTGTCTAGGAGGCCAGGAATCTCTTATACACTACAAAGGTGGTCGGTAACCTTGGCAATGAGTGGTAGAGAAGGATATAAAAAATCTTCCTCTCTTGAGAACCAAGAGTATTTTTAATAAGAGGCGAACTTCAAAATTACTTGTTTTTACAACTACAATCAGTGTGGGCCTAAACGTTAAGGTTGACTTTGTAGGCCCTTAAATTGAGCCCTCGATTAGGTTCCACAACAGGGGTATATAGACCTTAACAGTGGATCTTCTCTTGATAAGTATGGAGAATGGTAACCCAGATTACCATTGGCCCCCTCAGACCTCATGGCCCCTGGTATCTTTCCCGGTCCTGCTAGGCATGCCTACTTCTACATGTCCATACTCACTCTGGATTTCCATAGGCATCACACTGTAGTTGCAGCCTATCCCCCTCCCTTGGCAGGCTGGGCCGAGACTCAATCTTTGCTGTTGGATGATCTGTAAAAAAAAAAAGAAGTACATGAAATAGTAAATATAGATTATCATAAAAGTCACTCATAGTCAGCACAACAGCAAACAATAGACACCCAGATATTTCTCTGTCATTAGAATCACTTTTCCAATAAAATGTTGGTAAAATCGGTAATGAGAAAGAATGGGCTAAGATTCCTCAAGCTGGTATCTTCCTCACTTTTGCTGTAGGTCATAACAACCAGAGGGAAAGAAGGTCATAACAAAGGGAAAGCAGGTTATAACAGCCAGAGAGAAAGCAGGTTGTAACAGCTAGAGAGAAAGTAGGTTATAACAGCCAGAGAGAAAGCAGGTTGTAACAGCCAGAGAGAAAGCTGGTCATAAAAGCCAGAGAGAAAGCTGGTCATAAAAGCCAGAGGGAAAGCAGGTTATAACAGCCAGAGAGAAAGCAGGTTGTAACAGCCAGAGAGAAAGCTGGTCATAAAAGCCAGAGAGAAAGCTGGTCATAAAAGCCAGAGGGAAAGCAGGTTATAACAGCCAGAGAGAAAGCAGGTTGTAACAGCTAGAGAGAAAGCAGGTTATAACAGCCAGAGGGAAAGCAGGTTGTAACAGCCAGAGAGAAAGCAGGTTATAACAGCCAGAGAAAAAGCAGGTTGTAACTGCCAGAGAGAAAGCAGGTTATAACAGCCAGAGAGAAAGCTGGTCATAAAAGCCAGAGGGAAAGCAGGTTGCAACAGCTAGAGAGAAAGCAGGTTATAATAGCCAGAGGGAAAGCAGGCTATAATAGCCAGAGGGAAAGCATGTTATAACAGCCAGAGAGAAAGCAGTTTATAACAGCCTGAGAGAAAGCAGGTCACAAAAGCCAGAGGGATAGCAGGTTGTAACAGCTATAGAGAAAACACAAAAAGCACAACAAGCAAAGAACCTAGCTCTCTGGAGAAGCTGAGGTGTTGTTTCTGTTGCAGCTGAGAAGCTTCTAAATGGAGTAACTGTAGAGAACTTTTTGTTGTGTCTTTTCCCTATTTATCTTCTCTTCTTCGTGTTGTTTTATTGTAGTGGTGACACTAGCATCTTACTGGCCTTGGCACTAGTCATTGTAAGTTTAGGGCCAGTGGGGGCCTAGGCACGTGACGGCGCACGGAGGAAGGACACGTCTAGGGATGTTATTGAAAGCACGGATAAGTGAGTATTAGGAGGTGACCCTGCTCCCCTTTCTCCAGCACCAGGGCCATCCATTGTATTGTCTCCCTGGTGTTCCCTTTGTGTTGCGTCACTCGTCGGGGTTCCTGTTGTCCCTGGCATCACAAATGTCTTGGCAATGTTGGTTATAAAAGTTAGAAACTGCTTTAGAGCTGTGGGATCGAAAGTCCAACTCAACATGGTAAAGAAAAGCAATTATTACACTGTATTTCATGATAATATGTCCACCGGGGGGCGCTGTTTTATTACTTTTTAATGGAACGTAAAGAGAAATAAACTACCGCTGAGATCCGGCCAGTGCACATTTCTTCCAGGGAATGAACTTGGCTTAGGTAGTGTATAATTTGGGCATATTTTCCCTTTATTGTGGAACCTGCTGTCTGACTCATTTTGCTGCAAAGCAGACGAAGCTATAAAGTTTCGGCTAAATCCATTCAATGTTTAGCTCACACCTCTCTCTATTCCTCCGCTAAGTGCCAATGCTTTATGGAGCACATAGACCGGAGCTGCGGATAACGTAGCAGATCCTTAACACTTTGGAACAAATACATAAATCTAGTAATGACAGAGTGGCTCGGGATAAGACACAGAAGACTCACGGCCAAATACGGCTGATTTTATCACGCGCGCTCGCTGGGAAAGTGGCAGGTTCTGGGGGAATGTATGAATGTGCTGCAATGCCTCGGGGGACTAGAGTCAGGAGGATGGATCGGGGGTCTGGTGCAGGGCGGCAAACATCAGGGCACTGCGCAAGGAGCCGTAATATATAGGGGTGTGACTCTGGAAGGAAACCTCCGTACATATGTATCCGCCAACATGTAGGAAGGACCACAGGCTGCACTGCTAGCATGTATACTAACATGGCGGAGGGGTGACACAAAGTGTTTTGCGATAAAAATGACCTAGTAATATAATTGTACAGGTCAGTATAATTAGAAGCTTGAAAATATTTTTTTTAGATTATATCTTTTTCTATCTAGATGTTTCAGTTGTTTTTGTAGACTCTAGGGGGGTAGATTTTTATGGTTTATATATATATATATATATATATATATATATATATATATATATATATATATATATATATATATATATATATATAGTTATTTTTCAGATTTTTTTTGTTGTTAAACTTTATTTTTTATTTATAAGTTTTTAACTTTTTTTTAGACTTTAGTTTTAGCATTTATTTTACGTTATTTTTGATTACAATATTCATTTTAAAAATGAGCTGGTAATAGAATTTTTCAGTTCAGTATAATTACTGAAAAAAAAACAAAGTATTTTGGATGGGATTTTTTTTTTCTAGATTTTTTTACTTGTTGTTTTTGTAGATTTTACGTCAGAGGGTAGATTTGATTTTTTTTAGTTGTTTTCTTTTTTTTTTAAAGATATTTTTGTTTTTTTTAAGATTTTAGTTTTTTATTATAATTTTTAGTTGGAATTTTTTTTTTTAGATTTTAGGTGTTTTTTTTTTAGATTTTCTTACAGTGCCTTGCGACAGTATTGAGCCCCCTTGAATTTTTCAATCTTTTCCCACATTTCAGGCTTCAAACATAAAGATACAAATTTTAATATTATGGTGAAGAATCAACAACAAGTGGACACAGTTGTGAAGTTGAACGAAATTTATTGCTTATTTTAAACTTTTGTAAAAAATAATAAACTGAAAATTGGGGAGCGCAATATTATTCATCCCCTTTACGTTCAGTGCAGCAAACTCACTCCAGAAGTTCATTGAGGATCTCTGAATGATCCAATGTTGTCCTAAATGACTGATGATGATAAATATAAGCCCCTGTGTGTAATCAAGTCTCAGTATAAATGCCCCTGTTCTGTGATAGTCTCATGTTCTGGTTAAAGCGCAGATAGCATCATGAAGACCAAGGAACACAACAGGCAGGTCCGTGATACTGTTGTGGACAAGTTTAGAGCTGGATTTGGTTACAAAAAGATTTTCACAATTTTAAACATCCCAAGGAGCACTGTGCAAGCGACCATATTGAAATGGAAGAAGTATCATACCACTGCAAATCTACCAAACTCGGGCGTCCATCCAAACTGTCATCTCAGACAAGGAGAAGACTGATCAGAGATGCAGCCAAGAGGCCCATGATCACTCTGGATGATCTGCAGAGATCTACAGCTGAGGTGGGACAGTCTGTCCATAGGACAACAATCAGTCGTACACTGCACAAATCTGGCCTTTATGGAAGAGTGGCAAGGAGAAAGCCATTTCTCAAAGATATCCATAAAAAGTGTCATTTAAAGTTTGCCACAAGCCACCTGGAGACACCAAACATGTGGAAGAAGGTGCTCTGGTCAGATGAAACCAAAATCGAACTTTTTGGGCACAATTCCAAACGATGTTTGTCGTAAAAGCAACACAGCTCATCACCCTGAACACACCATCCCCACTGTCAAACATGGTGGAGGCAGCATCATGGTTTGGGCCTGCTTTTCTTCAGCAGGGACAGGGAAGATGGTTAACATTGATGGGAAGATGGATGGAGCCAAATACAGGACCATTCTTGAAGAAATCCTGTTGGAGTCTGCAAAAGATCTGAGACTGGGACGGAGATTTGTCTTCCAACAAGACAATGATACCAAACAAAGCAAAATCTACAATGGAATGGTTCACAAATAAACGTATCCAGGTGTTAGAATGGCCAAGTCACAGTCCAGACCTGAACCCAATCGAGAATCTGTGGAAAGAGCTAAAATCTGCTGTTCACAAACGCCTCCATCCAACCTCACTCAGCTCCAGCTGTTTACAAAGGAAGAATGGGCGAGAATTTCAGCCTCTCCATGTGCAAAACTGATAGACACATACCCCAAGAGACTGCAGCTGTAATCGCAGCAAAAGGGGGCGCTACAAAGTATTAACTTACAGAGGATGAATAATATTGCACGCCCCAATTTTCAGTTACTTATTTTTTATAAATATTTAAAATAAGCAATAAATATAGTTCAACTTCACAATTGTGTCCACTTGTTGTTAATTCTTTACCAGAACATTAACATTAATATTGTTATCTTTATGTTTGAAGCCTGAATACTTTTGCAAGGCACTGTATATACTGTGTGTATATATATATATATGTATATATATATATATATATATATATATATATATGTATATATATATATATATATATATATATATATATGTATATAGGGGTTATTTTTCACATTTTTTTTTTGTTAAATTTTATTTTTAATTTACAATTTTTCCACTTTTTTTAGACTTTAGTTTTACCATTTTTTTTTACGTTACTTTTTTTTTTTATTACAATATTAATTTTGCGGTAAAATGAGCTGGTAATAGAATTTTCCAGTTCAGTATAATTACTAACTTGGAAAAAAGTTTTTTAGATTTTAGATGGGTTTTTGTTTTTAGATTTTTTTTTTACTTGTTTTTGTAAATTGTAGACATCAGGGGTTTTTTTAAAGATATTTTTGTTTTCTTTTTAGATTTTAGTTTTTTATTATAATTTTTAGTTGGAATTTTTTTTAGATTGTAGTTGGTTTTTTTGTTTGTTTTTTTTTTTTAGATTTTCTTAGTTGCTGTTTTTGTAGAGTTTAGAAGAAAGTGTACTTTTTTTAGTTGTTTGATTTCTTAGATGTTGGGGGGTATAGATATTTTTGGTTTTTGGTTTTAGATTTTTGTTTTTATTAATACTTTTTTTATTTGGTGTTTTTAGAACTTTTTTAAAGCTCTCTTCGATGTTGATTTTTTAGATTGCCTTTTAGATTTTAGTTTTTCTTTATTTTTTTAGATTTTAGGTTTTTGTTGTTTTTTTTTAGATCTTTTAGTTGTTAAAATAAAAATTAGAAGTCGTAAAAAAATATATTTTTTGTCCATGGATATGTGTGAAGGCTTTATTTTTATGGATTTCATTTGAGGGTACATTTTGATCACTCTTTTTTTATTAGATGGCAAAGATATGAATTTTAAGATTTTATTGTTTTTATTTACCTTATGGGTTAAATAATTTTATAATTTCATAAATTAAACTTTTACATGTACCATGATTATCTTATTTTTTTATAATTATTTCTAGTTCTTAATTTCTTAATTGAAAAAGAAAGAGGAATTAAAATCTATATATTGCAATATTTTGTTAAAAAAATCTGTTTTATTACTTTTCTTGGAAATCTATTGGCAGTCTTCAAAATCGTTTATATGCCGCTGTCAGAGATTGCCTGTGGCATCTATGTGGTTAAGCAGCAGCGATCAGAGCTAACTTTCAGAAATAGAATGTGGTTCATAAGAACTGCAGAGGATTTTAGGAGAAGCTGTTTTAGGGAAGTGGCATTGTTTAGGGGCTGCATGACTATCATTGCTATAGGGGTATTTTGGTGGGAACGTTTATGGGAGTACTGAAGTTGGCAATTAGGAGGTCACTAAGTGTGGTGATTGTGTCATGCTTGGAGGAATACCAGACGATCGGCAAAAGGTGGGAGGAGAGAAAAACCTACTACTGGCTCCCCTGACGTCCCTAGATAGGTTCCGCGCCGATCAGGATACCTAGGCCCTGCCTGACCCTAGGTTATGATCGGATGGGATGAGCACTAGTCAACCCCACTAAGACATAAAGAACACACAGGGAAAACAAACAGGAGAATACAAACGGACAACTTATCTGCAATATGACTTTGGAAGAATGACAGCAACACACAATAACGGGCGATTTCAAGCCGGCTGCTTGCAATCTGGACCGCATAGAAGTAAACTCTATCACCGGCAACAAACGAAGAGGAAATGCAGGAACGTATAGACACAGGGAGTGGGGATAAGGATATGCAGCTTAACTAAAAAGATATCCGCAAGGTCCAACAGGTTAATGGTTCACACTAACAGGAAAGATACATAGAACGCCATTCCCACCAAGGAAAAAAAAGAATAGAATATCAAGGAGCAGCCAAATGCAGTGACCTTCTGAAGCTGGACACCAAAGGGTTGTCTGTCAACCGTGACACACCCAAGACATTATGGTACACAGAGCCTTACAAGGAAGCTCAGACTGGCACCTCTCTGGATGTTATGGTGGCCCTATGGCTGTTAAGGGTGTACAAAGGATGAGACTTATGAACGAACTAAGGCGGGCTTTGCACGCTGCGACATCGGTAACAATGTGTTACCGATGTTGCAGCGATAGTCCCGCCCCCGTCGCACGTGCGATATCTAGTGAAAGCTGCCGTAGCGATTATTATCGCTACGGCAGCTTCACACGTACATACCTGCCGTGCGACGTCCCTCTTGCCGGCGACCCGCCTCCTTCCTAAGGGGGCGGGTCGTGTGGCATCACAGCGACGTCACACGGCAGGCGGCCAATTGAAGCGGAGGGGCGGAGATGAGCAGGATGTAAACATCCCGCCCACCTCCGTCCTTCTCATTGCAGCCGGGAGGCAGGTAGGTGATGATCCTCGCTCCTGCGGCTTCACACACAGCGATGTGTGCTGCTGCAGGAACGAGGAACAACATCGCACCTGTCGCTGCACCGGCATTATGGAAATGTCAGAGGCTGCAGCGATGACACCATAACGACGCTTTTGCGCTCGTTCATCGTATCAAAAAGGTTTTACACGTTGCGATATCGACTGCGACGCCGGATGTGCGTCACTTTCGATTTGACCCCATCGACATCGCACGTGCGATGTCTCAACCTGCAAAGCCGCCCTAAGGGTGTATGTAAAGCGCTGTGGAATTAATAGCGCTATATAAGTGAATAAAATTATTATTATTATTATTATTATTAAGGGTCCGATACATCTAAGTTTTACCCCAAAAGTTGTAAAAAGCTTTGAAAACTTGCAAAGTTTTGGCGCAAAATTTAGAGATTGTAGGAGCTCTAACGCTAATTTCACCCAGCTCTGACAAAATGGGTGAAATTCATAAGTGGCAACGTTCAGTACTCCACAATTCATACTCCAGCAGGGACT
Organism: Anomaloglossus baeobatrachus; assembly: GCF_048569485.1. Classification (NCBI taxonomy): domain Eukaryota; kingdom Metazoa; phylum Chordata; class Amphibia; order Anura; family Aromobatidae; genus Anomaloglossus; species Anomaloglossus baeobatrachus. The sequence goes on from NC_134364.1 coordinate 104,278,837, forward strand.
GGCATATGATTTGTTGCAAGATGCACACAGATGTGCACACCAACTCTCCGATGGCCCTGATTCATCAAGAAGAGCATCTGACTTCAGCAAGGCCCCTCACCAAGACCAACGTAAATTCATAGGCTCAATTTTGGTTAATCGTGCCCTAAGACTGTTGACAATGGTAGCATGAAGATGATTGGTGCGGTCATGAGATGTGTCCTAAATAGAGTTGAGTGGACCTGTTGAAGTTTGGATTCAGTGGGTTCAGCTGGACTTTAGATAAAGTTCAACTTGGGTCCCAAACTTGAGCTGAGCCCCATTGCGCTCTCCACCCACAGACAACCAGCCATTAGTAGACCACTTCCGGGGGAGGGATTTTTAATTTTTTTTCTTTGTACGCACTACATCCGATAATGTTTTTTTCACCCCCAGTGCGAGCTGTTCAGACACAGCAAGCGGCATACACTGGCTCGAGCACCAAGCGTACCCAAGCACACTGATGCTCGACCCAAACTGCTAACTTGAACACTATTATTTTTGTAAAGTCCGTGTTCGGTACTAACACCAAACTTTACTGTTTTGGTTCGGCCATCTCTAGTACCAAGTGCTACCTTAAAAAAGTTTGTCAACACTAAAAGACTGTTCAAACCAAGCACAGGAGCTCGTTGCACCCTTAGCAATGCCAACCAGTTCAGTGCACCTTCCCACCTTCTTTTTTTCCGTTTATCTCTGCTACCCTTTGCCTCAATTGATATCTATGACTTTACTTAAGCAAAAGAAGGGTTTAGATAGATGGAAGGAGCACCAGAGTGCTCGGCCACACCAAGGGTGAACTGAGTGTGCTTGGGTTGGCCAGTCATGTTGTGCGCCTTTCATGACATTAACGATAATATAGGTTTCAATCCCTTTTGTAACATTTCACATGTTCACAACCTCCCCTGAAAAGTTCACCCATAGCCAAGTCCACCGTGGTCTTTTGCTTTGAAGGACCTATTGTAGTACAGATGTGTCCATCCTTATCCTATCTTTTGACATGAAATGTTTGGCAAACATGATTTTTGATTTTGGGATACTCTTTTTAGAGGTCTCTCTACAAAATTGGAGATCAGATGCCTCCATGATAGATGAGGAGAACATATGAGGGTTAATTTTTTTCTTCCAGTCTCTAGTGGAACATCTGAGCGTCTTGACATCGGCATTCATTCATGTGAGAAGGAAAAAAATAAAAGAAGTGTAATAGCACCTTCTTCTTACCGAGTCTACGAACAGCCCAAAGGGTTATACACTTCACACGTAGACTCATACACCATAAACCCTGAGCGGAGATAAACATATGCATAACACGCAAGTCTAAATCAAGGCGGATGTATCCGAAGGAAGACGACGGAGAATCCTAGGAGACGTCGCGGAAATGACAGCAACATAAGCCGATGCCTACACTTAACTCCACCGTCACCAAAAGAATGGGCCGGCACACTTGGGGAGGTTGTGGAGAGTGAGCGCCTCCGTCTTTCTCCATAATAAAGACGCCTCTCAGCCACCCGGGTCAATATAAATTGAGTAGGATCTAGCAGGCTGCTTGTGCCTGCCGACTATCAGTCACTTGGACATGGCTGTTAACTCCAGGGGAAATTGAATCGCTTATCAAACATCTTTCAGAATAAGAGAAACCTGGCAGACTGGCTCATTTCCCAAACGGAGCGCCATGTCTGGGCAAAAAAGAGATGAGTTTAATGTCAGGGGCATGAGCACAAATAGAAAGACACTGGCAGAAATGAAGAAAGGATCCAGATGTTTTCCATACTGATGAGTTGTGTAGCATGGGGGGGGGGCAACACCTGGCACCCCAAAACAGAGCCATACACTGTTTACATTCAGCCGGCGCCAAAGCTAAAAACAGCTAATCAATGGTGGTGCAGAAGTCAGACTCAACCCAATCTAATATTAAACAACCTATTGTCACACGGAGGGTTTTGCTAACTTCTCCAACTGTCATGGCGGCGTCAGGATCTGTTGAGACTAATTATTCTGAGACTCCACCTGATAACTTCTCTGAGGTCTGTAATCAGCGTAGGCTGACTCGGGCATCGGCCAACAGATTGGTAGTTCATAGGCAGGCTAGCAAGAGTTAATCTCTGTTGGTCTGCTGGTAAGTCATCTTTGATCACATGTTGTGCAGGAGCCAATCCCATCTGCTCCCCTCCTATATATGCTGGCTGGACACTTCCATTAGTGCCAGCTATAGTTTATCTTATCTAGTCTGGTGACGTGTTGTGATGCAGTGCTAAGGCCACGTCTCACTAAGCGACATCGCTAGCGACATCGCTGTTGAGTGACGGTTTTTGTGACGCAACAGCAATCTTGCTAGCGATGTCGCTGTGTGTGACATCCAGCAACGACCTGGCCCCTGCTGTGAGGTCGCCACTCGTTGCTGAATGTCCTGGACCATTTTTTGGTTGTTGCTCTCCCGCTGTGAAGCACACATCGCTGTGTTTGTCAGCGGGAGAGCAACGATCTGAATGTGCAGGGAGCAGGGAGCCGGCTTCTGCGGACGCTGGTAACCAAGGTACACATCAGGTAACCAAGCAAAGGCTTTGCTTGGTTACCCAATATTTACCTTGGTTACCAGCATCCGCAGCGTCTAAAAGCCGGCTCCCTGCACACGTAGCCAAGGTACACATCGGGTAACTATAAGCAAAGCGCTTTGCTTGGTAACCCGATGTGTACCATGGTTACAAAGCACAGCATCGTTACACGGGTCGCTGGTGGCTGGTGGCTGATCTCTGACCATATAGCGAGGGTTCAGCGATCCCTGCCAGGTAAGATCGCTGGTGGGATCGCTGAAGCGTCGCTTAGTGTGACGGTACCTTTTCACAGTGTCCAGAACTAATTTCACCTGGTGTCTTGGTGACTTCTGACCCTGTTGACACTGCAGAGTCTGACACGACACCAGGTGCTTTTGGGTTGCTCAGTCAGTCTCGGGCGTCGACCAGTTGTGTGCTTACTAATGATCAGTCTAGAAGGAGTTAATTTCTGTTGCCCTATGGATAGTTGAAACGGTCACAGGTTGCTTGAGGCCTATCGCAGCCACCTCCGTCTTTACAAAATGGTGCAGCCTGTTCCTCCATGCTGATTATATCTTAATTTGCAAATACTGGGTCTTGTGCTGTAGTGATCTAGTTCTGGTGATCTCCTGTGCATTATTTGGTGCGTTGTGGAAATGTCCTTGTTGTTTATTATTTCCTCCCTGATTCTTTATTTCCTCCTGAGCACATATTGGCTTACCTCTGTGCGTGTGCAGTTAATTTGTTTTGTTTTTTTTCCCTGTCTGTCTATTTGTGTGGAATAAACCACTCTTGTCTCGATCTGCCCCGGGGATAGGGAGACGGGGTTTAGACCAGGGCTATTCAGGAGTTAGGTTATGAAGGTGGCCCAAACATCATCACCATCAGATGAATCTTTGGGAACAGGGACAGCTAGGGCCCTCAGCCCTAGGGCCAGTAGGGGTGCCCACTTTTCAAGTTACATTGTCACACCTCATGACATCCAAACTTACTGGTGGTTCTTGTACGTTTTTGTGTGCGGTTGTAGAGTTAACCTTTGTTGTCTTTTGGTCGCTACCTTCCTGATCTTGCTTTTTTCCTTAGTCTTTCTTTGTTGGTTCCTGTGTGTTTGCAGTGTGTCAGAGTTTTGTTTTTGTCCCCTGTCTGTTTTTATCTGTGTTTCCTTCCATCTCTCCTGGGGAATAAGATCAATTCTGGTCAGGAGCTTAGCGGCACGAGACTCAAGCATCTCCACTATTAGTGGTAACCCTGAGGTTAGGGAAAGCCTAAGGACCCCTGGACAGCATACGAACCCCCGTCCCTTGCCTTCCTACAGTCACATCATGACACCTATCCTTAGGATAAGTCAGCAATATTATAAGGCTTAACCATAACATGGTGCTGGCCTAGTCTAGCAAATTTCAAATTTTTGATGAAGTACAAATGAGCTTGACCTAAAAAAGAGCCTTTAGGTCTGCTCAGAAGAACAATAGCTAAATCTAAACTTATCCTTTCTTACCTTTCCATATGCATCAACATATCTCTGTCTCGAACGTTGTGAGATGACCAACTTTGCTTTAAAATAACATGATTTTGTGATACTCTGTCAGGAGATATTTATGCTATTTGTGTTTATGGGTGGCCGCCAAGTGGTTGTGATAATGGGTTTTACTATCTTTTGGCTCAAGTGGCATGAAATGACCAACTTTAAAAAAAATAAGCATGATTTTGTGATACTCTGTTGGGAGAGGTTTATACTATATATGTCTATGGGTGGGCACCCAGTGCTAGTGATACGAGGTACAGTCTGTACAGCATGTTGTGATGATCAATCAACTCTTTTTTTCATGTAGATTATTAGGTAGTGGTCAATAACTGAGCAGGACAATTACAGGACAGAGTTTGGCAGCCGTTACATTAGAAATGGATGGACAACTCTGTTTTATACCAATCTGATGCCAGCTATTGCATTTCTACTATTGGTCCTCAAGGACTATATGACAAATTTTGATCCATCTCCTAATCCACACCTCATCTGTTCACCCCTTCGATGACTGTCTGGACTTGACCCTGGACTGTGCGACCTTTCTCTCGCCTGACAAATCTGACTGTTCTCCTAGACTAGACGCAACTATCTTCCGGACTTGTCATTTTCACCATTCCTCTGATGTTAACCAAGTTCGTTGACTATCTTTGCCTCAACTCGCTACACCGGCCAGCAGCAACTCCACGGACGCAACCCAGGAGCCTTTGTTGCAGAGTCCATATCTCTGTATATTGAGGGAGGCCCAAAAAGTATTCTCTGGGACCTGCTAAATGGAAATGTAGGTGTCAAGTCTGACCGATGAAGCCCTCTAAAAAGTGTTGTCTTATGAGAGGGATGTATTATTGGCTGTATTCGGAAACAGGACGGGGAAGAGGGCATAGCCTTCTGTAAAGAAAACTGTCTTACAGGGTGCACCTCAACTGGGGGTACATTTCATGACTGTAGTGGTTGCTAATATTGTAAAATATAGTTTATAAGTACAGCCTCGTGCCTATATATTGTCACAGGGGACAGGGGCTTCTACGCTATCCCTAACACTAGGGGACCCTAGGCTATCCCTAAACTCAGGGTTACCACTGATGGTGGAGATTCATGATTCCCGTTTTTCGCTATGCTTCTGACCAGTACTACTCTGATACCCCCCTCCTACCAAGGAAGATCGGGATGGTTCACTGGTGGTCAGAAGCCATCAAGAACGGAGGATCAAGAGAGTCCGGTTCTGGACATAGGTGTGTGTTCCAGAGTTGGGACCCTCATCTATGAGACAATCTGTCACGCTCCCCGGATCCCGGCGCCGCCTGTCACTCACCGCTCCGGTCCCGGTCCTCCTGCCTGCGGCTGCCCCTCTTACTCTCAATCCTGTGCGTCCTCCATACCTCCCGCCCGCCCGTCCCGGCGTCCCGCTGCGACCCAGGACTCTGTGCCTGGCTCCCCTGCATTTCCTTCACCTTCCTCTCTGCTTCCTACACTGGTCTCCGGCACTCGGGCCTCGCGCATGCACATTAGGGCGCGCTCACTCACCTCTTCTTAAAGGGCCAGCGTCCCTGGAACAGGATATGGCTGATTACAGGTACAGGGTATTTAAGACTTCCTTTTCCATGTGGGTGGTGCCTGCTCAACGTGTTCCTGTAGCTAGGTGTTCAGGTCCCTCTGTGCCTTGTACCTAGATTAAACCTGTCTCTTCCGCAGAGCTTGTCTGCCGTCCTGACTGTGTCCAGCTTGCCAATTTCCCAGGAGGTGTCCCGGTGACTGTCTGCTGTGGATCCCGCCATCTTCCGTCAGCCGGAACCCGTCACCGATCCTGGATACCACCTGGATACTTCAGCCTGCACGTCTCACTGGATCCGGACCCCGTCTACTGTTACTACTCAGCACCTGTACCCGGTTCCAGTCATCCGTCCTGCCTACGGTTCCCATTGGACTAATAGTCATCTCCCGTACAGACTTCTGAAGGACCCCTACTCTGTACCCCTAGTATTCCGGCTACCGTGCATCTAGGCCCTCTGGAGGGGTGATCGGACAGGCCCTGTATAGGGGTTCGCTCCAGGTTGTCTCTCTGGGGGAGTCCGGTGCTCGGTCCCGTGGATCCACCTCCAGGACGTTACACAATCACTGCCTCTTGTAAAACAATCTCTTTCAGCGTTGACGGGCCTAACAAGTTCCCTCACCGGACAGTCACGCCATGTGACACCCAATGGTGACTTCGGATTCCCCAACAACATTTCTTATCACTATTGTTCTCCTAATGGCCAATCAGTGGAAATCCGACCATCGCGAACCATTCCAATCCTCGGTACAATGGTTCCGTTGAGGAAAATCTCTGTGTAATTAAAACGATACGATACTTCCACCCTTTCGATGATACAGATATACTGTATCGTATACTTGGTATTGTTCCCCCCTACTGTTCGAAGCCCATTGACAATGCCCAATTGCCTATACGGTTAGTCTGACCCTTGTAGTAGCAAATATTTGTTTATACAATATATATGCTAAATAAGCCAATCTTAGGACTGGTATTGTTGTCGTTTTTTGCGCGATATCATAAATGGCGCCCATGAGAGGCATACACAGGAGCTAATTGTCTGCATATTACACAGAATGGATATAATTGTAATTATGGTATAGCGAGTGTGCTGTGCCGACATATGAATATTCATAGGCTTGGTTCATTTTATTATTCTTTGCCTTTTTTTTTATTCCCACTTTTTTCGCCACGTGCCATGACTTATGCCATGAGACGCCCGCCGTGCTCAATAAATTCACTTTCTTGGCTGCGCGAAAATAATTCCAGGTGGCAGGCTTGAATTTATTTCAAGGCTACCTAGGTGGTTGTGTTGAGTGTCATCCCGCTAATAAGGTTCCTGACAGGCAGAGCGTGATGGAGGAAGTAAACAGATAGTTCTGATAAAGCGAAGAGAGAGGCGGAAATTCCAAGAAGATGAAACCGAGCAGTCCGAATATTACAAGAAATATATGGCTTACCCCTAAGGGGAAGAGGGCATAGCCTCCTGTAAAGAAACCTGTCTTACAGGGTGCACCTCAACTGGGGTACATTTCATGTCTGTAGGGGTTGCTAATAATGTAGAATATAGTTCATAATCACAGCCTTGTGCCTATATATTCTCACAAAATGACTGTTAGGATAGCGGAGGACAGGGGTTCCTAGGCTGTCCCTAACCTCAGTGTTACCCCTAATGGTGGAAATGCCGGAGTCCCGTTCCAGAACCTCAGTGTTACCCCTAATGGTGGAGAAGCCGGAGTCCCGTTCCAGAACCTCAGTCTTACCCCTAATGGTGGAGATGTCTGAGTCTCGTTACAGAGCCTCAGTGTTACCCCTAATGGTGGAGATGCCTGAGTCCCATTCCAGAGCCTCAGTGTTACCCCTAATAGTGGAGATGCCTGAGTCCCATTCCAGAACCTCAGTGTTACCCCTTATGGTGGAGATGCCGGAGTCCTGTTCCAGAACCTCAGTGTTACCCCTAATGCTGGAGATGCCTGAGTCCCGTTCCAGAACTGCAGTGTTACCCCTAATGGTGGAGATGCCTGAGTCCCGTTCCAGAACCTCAGTGTTACCCCTAATGGTGGAGATGCCTGATTCCCATTCCAGAACCTCAGTGTTACCCCTAATAGTGGAGATGCCTGAGTCCCGTTCTAGAACCTCAGTGTTACCCCTAATGGTGGAGATGCCTGAGTCCCATTCCAGAACCTCAGTGTTACCCCTACTGGTGGAGATGCCTGAGTCCCATTCCAGAACCTCAGTGTTATCCCTACTGGTGGAGATGCCGGAGTCCTGTTCCAGAACCTCAGTGTTACCCCTAATGGTGGAGATGCCTGAGTCCCATTCCAGAACCTCAGTGTTACCCCTACTGGTGGAGATGCCGGAGTCCCGTTCCAGAACCTCAGTGTTACCCCTAATGGTGGAGATGCCTGAGTCCCATTCCAGAACCTCAGTGTTACCTTTAATGGTGGAGATACCTGAGTCCTGTTCCAGAACCTCAGTGTTACCCCTAATGGTGGAGATGCCTGAGTCCCGTTCCAGGACCTCAGTGTTACCCCTAATGGTGGTGATGTCTGAGTCCCATTCCAGAACCTCAGTGTTACCCCTAATAGTTGAGATGCCTGAGTCCCATTCCAGAACCTCAGTGTTACCCCTAATGGTGGAGATGCCTGAGTCCCGTTCCAGAATCTCAGTGTTACCCCTAATGGTGGAGATGCCTGAGTCCCATTCCAGAACCTCAGTGTTACCCCTAATGGTGGAGATGCATGAGTCCCGTTCCAGAACCTCAGTCTTACCCCTAATGGTGGAGATGCCTGAGTGCCGTTCCAGAACCACAGTGTTATTCCTAATGGTGGAGATGCTTGAGTCCCATTCCAGGCTAAGCTGTGGACCAGAACTGATCTTATTCACCCCTCCCACCAGGGCAGGAAAGGACAAGAGAGATGGAAACACAGATAAAGACAGACAAGAGGAAACCATAAGTCTGACACACTGCCCACTCAAAGGAATAGACAAAGTGAGACTCAGGAGAAAATCAAGAGCAGGAAGGTAGCAACAAAAAAGCAACAAGGGTTAACTCCACCATCACTCAAGGGAAGGAAGGGTCAGGAGAGACTGAAACACAGATAAAGACAGACAGGGAAAAAAACCCCCAAATCTCTGACACATTGCAAACACACATGAATCACCAATGAAGGACTCAGGAGAAGAGCAAGAGCAGGAAGTCACAAAATGACAACAAGGAACAAAATGACACAAGTTACAGGGGCTCCTAGGCTGTCCGTCACACTAGGGGACCCTAGGCTATCCCTAACCTCAGGGTTACTCCAAATGGTGAAGATGGCTGAGTCCCATTCCTGGCTATGCTCCTGACCTGTACTACTCTGATACCCCTCTCTCACCAGGAAAGGACGGGGCAGGAGTGTGATGGAAAACAGATAAAGACAGACAAGGGAAGGCCAAAACTCTGACACACTGCACACGCACAGAAATAGACAAAGAGAGACTCAGGAGTAAAGCAAGAGCTGGAAGGTAGCAACAAAAAGGCAACAAGGGTTAACTGTACAACTGCACTCAGCAACAAGTATAACAACCACCAGATAGTAAGGATGACCATCATCACCACCACACCTTACTAGACGAACTATAGATAGCATAGGTGAAAAGATCTTGCCAGCATGTATAGGAGATGAGCAGTTTTAATTGGCTTCCTTAATACATGTGATCAAAGGAGACTAACAAGCAAACCAACAGAGATTAACTCTTGCTAGCCTGCTTCGGAATCACCACTCAGCTGGACGACGCACGAGTCTACCAGCGTTGACCACAGACACCAGAGAAGTTATTGGGTGAAGTGTCAGACTCTGCAATCTGAACATCTGAAGGCAGGAAGGGAGTTTTACAACTGTTAAATAACCATAGTTCAGAGCCCATTGCCTAAAAACCTTGAAGATCATTGGTCTAAACAGTGTTGTGAAACGGCACCATAAAAAGTTTGTCCTATCACTATCTAGACCTGCTCCATCTCCATTGTCTGACTCCACTCTTGATGGACCTCCAGGAATCTGCCCCTGGCTTTTCTTCTGACACTGTTTCTGTACCTGATTTTGCCCTCCCTAGTACTGACGCTACTTTGTTTGACCATCTTTACCTCTGGCTCGCTCCTCCAGCCTGCAGCTACTCCATGGACACAACCCAAGGCACCCCATTGTCAATAGAGAACCCTGCACAGGGGTTGAAGGACAATAGTGTGATTGTGGTGCTGCCCCACCAGGCAAAATGGTAGTGTCTTCTGTCGAAAACACATCATCAGGTGAAATCTGCTCACTTCTGTAGCCAATTGGGCAGTACCACATCCTACTTAAACTCCCACCATACTGCTTCTAGTTGCCAATTATAGTTACAATAATTACTGTTTGATATTCCTACATTTCTGAAGCTTTTCGTACCCATTTCTGGTTCTGACCCTGATCATCTTCCTCCTAATTCTGACCTGGTTTGTCTGACTCCGCTCTTGCCTGAGCTCCTGCTATCTGCCTCTGGCATTCTCTTTGACTTCAATTTTATCTACTTTTTCTGTATCTGATTTTGTCCCTCAGGATACTGGCCCTGCTTTGTTTGACTATCTTTGCCTCAGGCTCACTCCTCCAGCCAGCAGTTACTCCGTGGATACAACCCAAGGGACCCCTTTATAGATAGAGATCCCTGTCTGTTACTCCTCCTAATTCTGACCTGGTTTGTCTGACTCAACTCTTGACTGACCACCTGCCATCTGCCTCTGGCAGTCTCTTTGACTATGGTTTTGTCTACTGTTTCTGTACCTGATTTTGTCCCTCCTCATAAAGTACTATCCTTGCCTCAGGCTTGCTCCACCGGCCAGTAGCCACTTTGTGGATACAACCCATGTGGTCCTGGTGTAAGTCCTGATCCCTACATAAGGATTAAAGTTTTCATATGGGATTTGTGAGACAGATTGGCTTGAGCTAAATCTGTCCGAGGTAGTCTATTTGGATTGATTGCTTCTCATGGACTTTACAATACTATAGTCTAGTCTAGATTCCAAAATATAGACCTCCAACTGTGACGAAACTACAATTTTTAGCATTCCTGAAAGCCTTCTTACAGGGCTGGAAGTTAAAAACAAAAGGATAAGAAATGGATACTGGGTTGGATGCAAAACAAGGAATGCTGGAGGATGCAACACAAGGAAGGTTGGAGGACACTACACAAGGAAGGCTGGAGGACCCAACACAAGGAAGGCTGGAGGACACTACACAAGGAAGGCTGGAGCACGCAACACAAGGAAGGCAGGAGGACACTACACAAGGAAGGCTGGAGGACCCAACACAAGGAAGGCTGGAGGACACCACACAAGGAAGGCTGGAGGACCCAACACAAGGAAGGCTGGAGGACACTACACAAGGAAGGCTGGAGGACGCAACACAAGGAAGGCTGGAGGACGCAACACAAGGAAGGCTGGAGGACACAACACAAGGAAGGCTGGAGGACACAACACAAGGAAGGCTGGAGGACGCAACACAAGGAAGGCTGGAGGACGCAACACAAGGAAGGCTGGAGGACGCAACACAAGGAAGGCTGGAGGACGCAACACAAGGAAGGCTGGAGGACGCAACACAAGGAAGGCTGAAGGACGCAACACAAGGAAGGCTGGAGGACGCAACACAAGGAAGGCTGGAGGACACAACACAAGGAAGGCTGGAGGACACAACACAAGGAAGGCTGGAGGACGCAACACAAGGAAGGCTGGAGGACGCAACACAAGGAAGGCTGGAGGACGCAACACAAGGAAGGCTGGAGGACGCAACACAAGGAAGGCTGGAGGACGCAACACAAGGAAGACTGGAGGACGCAACACAAGGAAGGCTGGAGGACGCAACACAAGGAAGGCTGGAGGATGCAACACAAGGAAGGCTAGAGGATGCAACACAAGGAAGGCTGGAGGACGCAACACAAGTAAGACTGGAGGACGCAACACAAGGAAGGCTGGAGAAAGCAACACAATAAAGGCTAGATGACGCAACACAAGGAACGCTGGAGGACGCAACACAGAGAAGGCTGGAGGACGCAACAGAAAGGAGGCTGGAGGATGCAAAACGGAAGGCTGGAGGACGCAACACAAGAAAGGCTGGAGGATGCAACACAAGGAAGGCTGAGGGAAGCAACACAAAGAAGGCTGGAGGTCGCAACATAAGGAAAGCTGGAGGACGCAACACAAGGTAGGCTTGAGGATGCAACACAAGGAAGGCTGGAGGACGCAACACAAGGAAGGCTGGAGGATGCAATACAAGGAAGGCTGAAGGACGCAACACAAGGAAGGCTGGAGGACGCAACACAAGGAAGGCTGAAGGACGCAACACAAGGAAGGCTGGAGGACGCAACAGAAGGAAGGCTGGAGGATGCAATACAAGGAAGGCTGAAGGACGTAACACAAGGAAGGCTGGAGGACGCAACACAAAGAAGGCTGAAGGACGCAACACAAGGAAGGCTGGAGGATGCAATACAAGGAAGGCTGGAGGACGTAACACAAGGAAGGCTGGAGGACGCAATACAAGGAAGGCTGAAGGACGCAACACAAGGAAGGCTGGAAGACGCACCACAAGGAAGGTTGGAGGACACAACACAAGGAAGGTTGGAGGACGCAAAACAAGGAAGGCTGGAGGATGCAATACAAGGAAGGCTGAAGGACGCAACACAAGGAAGGCTGGAGGATGCAATACAAGGAAGGCTGAAGGACGCAATACAAGGAAGGCTGGAGGATGCAACACAAGGAAGGCTGGAGGATGCAATACAAGGAAGACTGAAGGACGCAATACAAGGAAGGCTGGAGGATGCAATACAAGGAAGGCTGGAGGACGCAACACAAGTAAGACTGGAGGATGCAATACAAGGAAGGCTGAAGGACGCAACACAAGGAAGGCTGGAGGACGCAACACAAGGAAGGCTGAAGAACGCAACACAAGGAAGGCTGAAGGACGCAATACAAGGAAGGCTGGAGGATGCAATACAAGGAAGGCTGGAGGACACAACACAAGGAAGGCTGGAGGACGCAACACAAGGAAGGCTGGAGGACGCAATACAAGGAAGGCTGAAGGATGCAACACAAGGAAGGCTGGAAGACGCACCACAAGGAAGGTTGGAGGACACAACACAAGGAAGGTTGGAGGACGCGAAACAAGGAAGGCTGGAGGATGCAATACAAGGAAGGCTGAAGGACGCAACACAAGGAAGGCTGGAGGACGCAACACAAGGAAGGCTAGAGGATGCAATACAAGGGAGGCTGAAGGACGCAATAGAAGGAAGGCTGGAGGATGCAACACAAGGAAGGCTGGAGGATGCAATACAAGGAAGGCTGGAGGACGCAATACAAGGAAGGCTGGAGGATGCAATACAAGGAAGGCTGAAGGACGCAATACAAGGAAGGCTGGAGGATGCAACACAAGGAAGGCTGGAGGATGCAACACAAGGAAGGCTGAAGGACGCAACACAAGGAAGCCTGGAGGACACAACACAAGGAAGGCTGGAGGACGCAATACAAGGAAGGCTGAAGGATGCAACACAAGGAAGGCTGGAAGACGCACCACAAGGAAGGTTGGAGGACACAACACAAGGAAGGTTGGAGGACGCGAAACAAGGAAGGCTGGAGGATGCAATACAAGGAAGGCTGAAGGACGCAACACAAGGAAGGCTGGAGGACGCAACACAAGGAAGGCTGGAGGACGCAACACAAGGAAGGCTAGAGGATGCAATACAAGGGAGGCTGAAGGACGCAATAGAAGGAAGGCTGGAGGATGCAACACAAGGAAGGCTGGAGGATGCAATACAAGGAAGGCTGGAGGACGCAATACAAGGAAGGCTGGAGGATGCAATACAAGGAAGGCTGAAGGACGCAATACAAGGAAGGCTGGAGGATGCAACACAAGGAAGGCTGGAGGATGCAACACAAGGAAGGCTGAAGGACGCAACACAAGGAAGCCTGGAGGACACAACACAAGGAAGGTTGGAGGACGCAAAACAAGGAAGGCTGGAGGATGCAACACAAGGAAGGCTGGAGGATGCAACACAAGGAGGGCTGGAGGACGCAACACAAGGGAGGCTGAAGGACGCAAGACAAGGAAGGCTGAATGACGCAATACAAGGAAGGCTGGAGGATGCAACACAAGGAAGGCTGAAGGACGCAACACAAGGAAAGCTGTAGAAGTTAAAATTGGAGACAATTGCTCTATACGTTGCAGTAAAACTTGTCCACCAAAACGAGACTTTTCTCCTCCAACGTTGTAGTCCTCCAACTGCTTGGAAACTACAAATCCAAGCATGCTTGGACAGCCAAAGAACATTTTCCAAGAGCTGGAGAACTTTGCTTCAAAAATGGTAAACATTCCAATGGTGTTATTGGCAGTGAATGGTAGCCTAAAGATACCGGAAATGTTTCTACATTTTCATGGCTCCTACGAGTATAAATAATAATATTTTTTAAAAAAAAGTCATTATCCTCTAAAAGGGTTCTGCCTCAAAGATTGATCTGCTGGAATCTCTGGTGACATTACCCGGGGAGCAGGATGAGCGGAGGGAGACGCAGGATTGGTGCCTTTTACAGTTAACGATCAATTATTTATAAATTGCTCTTGGAACGTAATACTGTCACCATAACATACATTGTGATGTGTATAATGAATTATCTCTCACACCAAGAGCCGCCCGGCAGCTGACTGCCATGCCATCGCAACACAATATGGCCACACGCCAATTACCATCATATTTACCGCCCCAGCCTCAGAAGATAAGAAAGCCTGAGAAATGCTACTACCTAAGAAAACTGTATGCTCACCTATTTACCAGTAATATGTACAGATTATCTACATCAAAATATAGCTTGTTACTATATTACATTACTTATCATGTATTATACTCCAGAGCTGCACTCACTATTCTGCTGGTGCAGTCACTGTGTACGTATATTACATTACTGATCCTGAGTTACATCCTGCATTATACTCCAGAGCTGCACTCACTATTCTGCTGGTGCAGTCACTGTGTACATACATTACTGATCCTGAGTTACATCCTGCATTATACTCCAGAGCTGCACTCACTATTCTGCTGGTGGAGTCACTGTGTACATACATTACATTACTGCTCCTGAGTTACATCCTGCATTATACTCCAGAGCTGCACTCACTATTCTGCTGGTGCAGTCACTGTGTACATACATTACATTACTGATCCTGAGTTACCTCCTGTATTATACCCCAGAGCTGCACTCACTATTCTGCTGGTGCAGTCACTGTGTACATACATTACATTACTGATCCTGAGTTACCTCCTGTATTATACTCTAGAGCTGCACTCACTATTCTGCTGGATCGGTGACTGTGTGAGCACCTATAAAGCAGCTGGGCAGTTATCTTTTTCTGCACAATGTGGCTATTTGGTGTAAGGATTATAATTTCCAAGATTACCAGATCAAGCTCTATGAAGAAATTGCATTTGAGCAGATTTCAGCACTGAATCTGCATAATAGTGAATGCAGCTCTGGACTTCCATACAGGCTGTGAACGCTTTTCATTACTAATTTCTTACAACTTCCCTACAGCAGGTATAATGTGAGGATACTGTACACTGTATACCACGGCTGCCAGCGATATTATATACCCCAAAGAAATGTATCTAATGAGGGCCAGCAAAGAGCCTCGGCGGTAATGACTGTGGCTATGGGCGGGAAAGGGGCTGTGGCTTTCCCAGTAGCGGATTCTCACTGACCTTAAGCCTTGAGCTAATGGGGTCGTCTTGAGACCCAATCTGCATGTGGAGGAGAGTAATGAGCATACAGCGGCCCGCGCACAACCCAGGACATGTGCATACTAATGGCCTAACATCTGCATAATTAGGAGAAAGACTGGCGGATTACACTTGGCAAGTCTAGGAGGGAAGCCACGAAAGAGTTAAATCTCTGCCGTGAAGAGAGAACAGGACCGGGCTGCGGCTTCTCTAGTCATTAAGCAACAGGGATGAAGGAGGATTCAGGAGGGCAGGAAAAAAAGAACAGATAGTGGAAGAGATCAGAGGAAAACATCCCCCAACACAACCCCTCCTCATATCTCTGCTGTGTGCGAAAGCGGGAGGAAACACATGACGACTCCTAGAGAGAGAAAGGAGGAAGGAAAGAGAGAAAGAAGAAAGAAAAGAGAGAGAAAGAAGGAAGGAAAGACATGACGACTCCTAGAGAGAGAAAGGAGGAAGGAAAGAGAGAAAGAAGAAAGAAAAGAGAGAGAAAGAAGGAAGGAAAGACATGACGACTCCTAGAGAGAGAAAGGAGGAAGGAAAGAGAGAAAGAAGAAAGAAAAGGGAGAGAAAGAAGGAAGGAAAGAGAGAAAGAAGAAAGAAAAGAGAGAAAGAAGGAAGGAAAGACATGACGACTCCTAGAGAGAGAAAGAAGGAAGGAAAGACAGAAAGAAGAAAGAAGAGAGAGAAAGAAGGAAGGAAAGAGAGAAAGAAGGAAGGAAAGACATGACGACTCCTAGAGAGAGAAAGGAGGAAGGAAAGAGAGAAAGAAGAAAGAAAAGAGAGAAAGAAGGAAGGAAAGAAAGAAAGAAGGAAGGAAAGAAATGACGACTCCTAGAGAGAGAAAGGAGGAAGGAAAGAGAGAAAGAAGAAAGAAAAGAGAGAGAAAGAAGGAAGGAAAGAGAGAGAACGAAAAAGGAAAATGAGAGAGAAAGAAGGAAAGAAAGAAAGAAGAAAGAAAATGAGAAAGAGAGAAGGAAAGAGAGAAAGAAGAAAGATAATGTGAGAGAAAGAAGGAAGGAAGACAGAAGGAAGGAAAGAAAGAAATAAAATGAGAGAGAGAAAGAAGGAAAGAGAGAAAGAAGAAAGAAAATGAGAGAGAAAGAAGGAAAGAAAGAAAGAAAGAAGAAAGAAGGAAGGAAGGAAAGAGAGAAAAAAGAAAAAAAATGAGAGAAAGAAAGAAGGAAGGAAAGAGAGAAGAAAGAAAATGAGAGAAAAGGAAGGAAGGAAGGAGAGAAAAAAGAAAGCAAATAAGAGAGAGAAGGAAGGAAAGAGAGACCGAAGAAAGAAAATGAGAGAGAGAAGGAAGGAAAGAGAACAAGAAGAAAGAAAATGAGAGAGAAAGAAGGAAAGAGAGAAAAAAGAAAGAAAATGAGAGAGAGAAGGAAGGAAAGAGAGAAAAAAGAAAGAAAATGAGAGAAAGAAGGAAGGAAAGAGAACAAGAAGAAAGAAAATGAGAGAGAAAGAAGGAAAGAAAGAAAGAAGAAAGAAAATGAGAAAGAGAGAAGGAAAGAGAGAAAGAAGAAAGATAATGTGAGAGAAAGAAGGAAGGAAGACAGAAGGAAGGAAAGAAAGAAATAAAATGAGAGAGAGAAAGAAGGAAAGAGAGAAAGAAGAAAGAAGGAAGGAAGGAAAGAGAGAAGAAAGAAAATGAGAGAGAAGGAGGGAATGAAGGAAAGAGAGAAAAAAGAAAGAAAATGAGAGAAAGAAAGAAGGAAGGAAAGAGAGAAGAAAGAAAATGAGAGAAAAGGAAGGAAGGAAGGAGAGAAAAAAGAAAGCAAATAAGAGAGAGAAGGAAGGAAAGAGAGACCGAAGAAAGAAAATGAGAGAGAGAAGGAAGGAAAGAGAACAAGAAGAAAGAAAATGAGAGAGAAAGAAGGAAAGAGAGAAAAAAGAAAGAAAATGAGAGAGAGAAGGAAGGAAAGAGAGAAAAAAGAAAGAAAATGAGAGAAAGAAGGAAGGAAAGAGAACAAGAAGAAAGAAAATGAGAGAGAAAGAAGGAAAGAAAGAACG
The DNA here is from genome assembly GCF_048569485.1 of Anomaloglossus baeobatrachus. Lineage (NCBI taxonomy): Eukaryota > Metazoa > Chordata > Amphibia > Anura > Aromobatidae > Anomaloglossus > Anomaloglossus baeobatrachus. The sequence continues at coordinate 104,296,220 of NC_134364.1, forward strand.
AAGAAGGAAAATGAGAGAGAAAGAAGGAAAGAAAGAAAGAAGAAAGAAAATGAGAAAGAGAGAAGGAAAGAGAGAAAGAAGAAAGATAATGTGAGAGAAAGAAGGAAGGAAGACAGAAGGAAGGAAAGAAAGAAATAAAATGAGAGAGAGAAAGAAGGAAAGAGAGAAAGAAGAAAGAAAATGAGAGAGAAAGAAGAAATGAAGGAAAGAGAGAAAAAAGAAAGTAAATGAGAGAAAGAAAGAAGGAAGGAAAGAGAGAAGAAAGAAAATGAGAGAAAAGGAAGGAAGGAGAGAAAAAGAAAGCAAATAAGAGAGAGAAGGAAGGAAAGAGAGACCGAAGAAAGAAAATGAGAGAGAGAAGGAAGGAAAGAGAACAAGAAGAAAGAAAATGAGAGAGAGAAGGAAGGAAAGAGAGAAAAAAGAAAGAAAATGAGAGAGAGAAGGAAGGAAAGAGAGAAAAAAGAAAGAAAATGAGAGAGAGAAGGAAGGAAAGAGAACAAGAAGAAAGAAAATGAGAGAGAGAAGGAAAGAGAGAAAAAAGAAAATGAGAGAGAGAAGGAAGGAAAGAGAAAAAGAAGAAAATGAGAGAGAGAAGGAAGGAAAGAGAGAAAAAAGAAAGAAAATAAGAGCAAAAGAAGGAAGGAAAGAGAGAAAGACAAAGATAAAAAAGAAAGAGGAAAAAAGTGAGAGAAATTAAGGAATACGGAAAGAATAAAATAAAAAGAAATAGAAAGATGGAATGAAGGAAAAAAGAGAAATGGAAGGAAGATAAAAAACAAGGAAAGAGAAAGAAAGAGAAAGAAAGAGAAAGAAAGTAAGAAATACGGAAAGAATTAAAGAAAGAGAAATAGAGAGAGGGCACGAAGGAAAGAAAGTGAGGAGGAAGATAAAAGACAAGGAGAGAAAGCTAGAAAAAGATAAAGAGAAGGAAGGAAAAAAGTGATAAAGAAAGAAGATATAAACCTTTCCCGTTTTATGTCAATTAGGAACCAAAATTATTTCTATTTGCTAAATGACAGAATAATGAGAGAATGTTTTAAGACATTGAATTACTTTCTGCAAAGTCAAAGGTTTCCATACACTAAGAGTACTAGGGCTTTAAAGAATATGGGACAGCCCATATGATGATGTCATGTCTTTGGAAGTTTCTGATAGGTTTATTGGCAACATATGAGTTAATTAGACACACACCTGTGGCTGTATTTTAATGCACACCTGAAACACACGGTTTTTGTGTAGCATCATGGGAAAGTCAAAAGAAATCAGCCAAGATCTCAGGAAGAGAAATGTGAACTTGCACAAGTCTGGTTCATCCTTGGGTGCAATTTCCAGATACCTGAAGATGCTTTGTTCATCTGTGCAAACAATTATACACAAGTACAAACAAGATAGGAATGTCCAGCCATCATACCGCTCAGGAAGGAGACGGATTCTGTGTACCAGACATGAACGTGCTTTGGTCAGACATGTGCAGATCAACCCAAGAACAAAAGCAAAAGACATTGTGAAGATGCTGGCGGAAGCTGGTAAGATTGTGTCATTATCCACAGTGAAACGTGTACTGCATCAACATGGGCTGAAAGGCCACTCTGCCAGGAAGAAGCCATTACTCCAAAAGAAACATAAAAAAGCCAGATTAATGTTTGCAAATGCACACAGGAGCAAAGACCTTAATTTTTGGAGAAATATCCTGTGGTCTGACAAAACTAATATTGACCTGTTTGGCCATAATGACCATTGTTACATTTGGAGGAAAAAGAAAGAAGCTTTGAAGCCTAAGAACACCCTCCCAACTGTGAAACACGGGGGCGGCAGCATCATGTTGTGGGGTTGTGTTGCTGCAGGAGGGACTGGTGCACTTCACAAAATAGATGGCATCATGAGAAAAGAAGAATGTGGCAACACTGAAGCAACATCTCAAGACATCAGCCAGGAACTTAAACCTTGGGCAGAAATGGGTCTTCCAAATGGACAATGACCTGAAGCATATTGACAAACTTGTTAAAAAGTGGCTTAAGGAGAACAAAGTCAATGTTTTGGAGTGGCCATCACAAAACCCTGATCTCAATCCTATTGAAGATTTATGGGCAAAGCTGAAAAGTCTGGTGCAAGCAAGATGACCTAAAAACATTGGTCTGTTGCACCAGTTCTGTCAGGAGGAATGGGCCCAAATTCCTACAGACTATTGTGAGAAGCTTGTGGAAGGAGATCCAAAACGTTTGACCTACGTCATACAGTGTAAGGGCAATGCCACCAAATACTCACAAAATGGAGGGAACGTCATTGTGCAGAAAATAATAAAAATGCCTTAAATCAACAATCATCTTTGGTGCACTCTTTTGGAGTGCCGCTTCCACGTTTTTCTTTTTATCTGGGTGGTTTGGTATGTGTCAGGGAGGCTTTGCACCCTCAAATCTTAATGGTGCTGCTCTATTTTTATACATAGACAATCATATACACTCTCTCCACCTATACTCAGGTAGTGGGAGACAAACATCTGCAATATCTTGAAGAATACATCCTTGAAAGAGGACAATGACAGATTCATCTCTCCTTGACAAGACTATTATTCTCTACATTTCCCGTGTCTCTCCACGCTTTGGTCCCGTTGTCCTTCCTCGCTACCGGGAGGCTCTGGTAGGGGATTGCTGCGCTGCTTCGAGCGGTGGAAGGACACAGAAGGGATTTCTTGGTGTGGATAATCTGTACCTTTTGATAGTTGTTCCTTGACGTTGGTGGAGTTGAGCTGAGTGATCTTGCTCCACCATCGTATATTGCTCCTCTCCGCTCATCCCTCCCCTTCCTCCACCGTTGCTTCTCGCCAGCGGAGTTGAGAAGATATTGCCAGGCTATTATTCCATTATTTCATCTCCTACGTGCCTAACCTTTGCAATGCGTGTTTACATTGGTTATCTCCTCTGCATTGATTTTCTCCTGGGGGGGTCTCCTCTCTACCTCCCACCCCAAAGGAATATACTCAGGCGGATGAGATCCACTAGAAAGCAGGCAGGGAATCACGCCAAGAATATAATCCCTCTGTTTTTTTAACTACTGACCCCTGAAGGAACAAGGGGTAAATTCTGTCTCCGATGGCGGCTGGAAGAAGAGCTGATGAAAGATCGACGTGTGCGGCTTCTGACATGGAAAAATCATTACACATAACACCACCACTCGCTATCAAAGACCCAAAGTTCTCCTTCAGATGAACTGGAAAACTTTCATGTAAGGCTACAATCTACTAATGCCAGAGATAAAAAGACAAGCAACTTTAGCTTATTGAGGGGCAACCGAAAAGTGACATGCACAGGGGGTTGGGAAAAATAGTTTCAAGCTTTCTTCTTCGACACACCCCAACATAAGGCACAAGCATCACAAATAGATCATATGACTCCATTCAGGAGCCCAAAATGTATAGTGACCGCAAACAAGACAACAAAAAATACAGACCCCCAGATTAGACCCTGGAATACACACACATGACCAAACACCTAAAAATACAGACCCCCCAGATTAGACCCCGGAATACACACACCTGACCAGACACATAAAAATACAGACCCCCAGATTAGACCCTGGAATACACACACATGACCAAACACCTAAAACTCCAGACCCCCCAGATCAGACCCCGGAATAGACACACATGACCAGACACATAAAAATACAGACCCCCATATTAAACCCCGGAATACACACACCTGACCAGACACCTAAAAATACAGACCCCCCAGATTAGACCCCGGAATACACACACCTGACCAGACACCTAAAAATACAGACCCCCAGATTAAACCCCGGAATACACACACCTGACCAGACACCTAAAAATACAGACCCCCAGATTAAACCCCGGAATACACACACCTGACCAGACACCTAAAAATACAGACCCCCAGATTAAACCCCGGAATACACACCTGACCAGACACCTAAAAATACAGACTCCAAACTAGATATTTAAAATTACAAACCCTAAACCAGAAACCTAAAAATGCAAAGCCCAAACTAGATACCTAAAATTACAGTTCCCAGACCAGACACTTAAAAACACAGACCCAAGACTAGACACCTAAAAATACAGACCCACAAATCAGACACATAAAGTTACAGGCCCCAGACCAGAGATCTAAAAATACAGACCTAAGACCAGACACCTGAATATACAGACGCAAGACCAGTCATCTAAAAGTACAGACTAAAGACCAGTTATCCAAAAATACAGACCTAAGACCAGACACCTAAAAATACTGACCCTGGTTCAGACCTTCTAATACAGATACCTGACCAGTCACTTAAAAACACAGATCGAAGACTAGACACCTAAAACCACAGACCCATGACTAGACACCTACAACCACAGACCCAAGACTAGACACTTACAACCAAAGACCCAAGACTAGACACCTACAATCACAGACCCAAGACTAGACACCTACAACCACAGACCCAAGACTAGACACCTACAACCACAGACCCAAGACTAGACACCTACAACCACAGACCCAAGACTAGACACTTACAACCAAAGACCCAAGACTAGACACCTACAATCACAGACCCAAGACTAGACACCTAAAACCGCAGACCCAAGACTAGACACCTACAATCACAGACCCATGACTAGACACCTACAACCACAGACCCAAGACTAGACACTTACAACCAAAGACCCAAGACTAGACACCTACAATCACAGACCCAAGACTAGACACCTAAAACCGCAGACCCAAGACTAGACACCTACAACCACAGACCCAAAACTAGACACCTAAAACCACAGACCCAAGACCAGACACCTAAAAATACGGACCATGGTTTAGACTCTTTAATACAGATACCTGACCAGACACCTAAAAGTACAGACCCAAGACCAGACACCTAAAAGTACAGACCAAAAACCAGACACCTAAAATTAAAGACCTCATATTTTTCCGTCTAAATAATAGATACCTGACCAAACCCCTTAAAATATAGATCCCAAATCAGATACACTATAAATAACACTATACTAATGCCTGACTAAACCTCCTAAAAGTTCAGAATCAGACCCCAGACCAGATCCACTAAAAATAGAGATTCCAGTCTAAACAACCAAAATTACAGATCCCCTCTGGTGAGATGCCATACAATGGGGCGTGCTGAAAGCCCCCACTGTCACCATCTTGGTTCTTGTAGTCACTATATACTCAAGTACAGTAGTATATATTAAAAGCAATCAAACAAGCACAAGTTCACTTCCTCTATAAAAATAAGGTGAAAAGAAAAAAGTAACTATAGACGTTTGATATAGTAGTGAACATAAAAATCATGATCGCTGCAAAAATAGAACCCCACACATAAAGTATACATTACAATAGATAATATAAAAGTAAAAAAAAGGTAATGGCTATTGGAAGAAAAAGAGGGGGAAAACATAAATTAGCTGTGCCAGTAAGAGGTTAAATAGTGAAATGTTTTTCGATGGTGTACCTGTCACCAGGTCAGAAGTGTCCAGTTTTTGCTTCTATTTATTCCCGTTATTCTCCTAAGAGTTCTGGGTTTTCTTTCATTTTTTTATCCGATGTACGGCTCCAGAGATAAGGGCCTTTTTATGCAGTGCTAATTTTTATGTCTTTCCTCGGGGGCGTGGCTATGGGATTCTCGGGGGCGTGACTTTGGGCTGCTGTGCAATAAATGAGCACTAACTAAAAAGGTACATATCTCTGGAACCGTATGGTAGATTTTACAAAAACAAAAAACAGAATACTCAGGTAAGGAGTGGGAATAAATAAGGTCACATACTGGCCACTTTTCACTTGGTGAGAGGTCCCCTTTAAGCCAGGGTCCATGAGATAAAATGTATCAGTAAAATCAGATATTCCAAGAAAACAGCGAGGATTCGTTCTCATGAATCTCATGATCAGTCCACAAAACACCTATTTCTGTTTTAAAGGGACTAGGCAGATAACGTTTCTATATCTATATGTAATATTTCATACTCGGTCAGAGTAACAAATGCAGGAGATAAGGGTTTGAACTTGATGGGGTGCCGATCTTCCATGCACATCATGGGTAACATCCTGTCAGTAAGGCTATTGAAGTTGTCAGCAGGAGGTCGCCCGGAGCCTGGGAGGACTGAACACAGCACTGTGCGTGAGAGCGGGAACATTACAATGTCAAATATCTTAACTCTTGTCATGTTAGGGGAATTCTTACATACGCATCCACGGACGCTCCAAGGCAGTTGTTTCCTTCTTGCATTTTAGGTTTAATGGCCCAGAAAAAAATAATGTTTGTGTGTAACGTCTCTCAGAACCTCCACATTCATATTGCATTTCAAACAGATTCAGGAGAGCAAAAAACAGTCCTTACATTCAGCACCGTGGACAGGTACCTGTAGTGTTCAGCACCATGGACAGGTACCTGTAGTGTTCAGCACCATGGACAGGTACCTGTAGTGTTCAGCACCATGGACGGGTACCTGTAATGTTCAGCACCATGGACAGGTACCTGTAGTGTTCAGCACCATGGACAGGTACCTGTAGTGTTCAGCACCATGGACGGGTACCTGTAGTGTTCAGCACCATGGACGGGTACCTGTAGTGTTCAGCACCATGGACGGGTACCTGTAATGTTCAGCACCATGGACAGGTACCTGTAGTGTTCAGCACCATGGACAGGTACCTGTAGTGTTCAGCACCATGGACAGGTACCTGTAATGTTCAGCACCATGGACGGGTACCTGTAGTGTTCAGCACCATGGACAGGTACCTGTAGTGTTCAGCACCATGGACGGGTACCTGTAGTGTTCAGCACCATAGGCGGGTACCTGTAGTGTTCAGCACCATAGACGGGTACCTGTAGTGTTCAGCACCATGGACAGGTACCTGTAGTGTTCAGCACCATGGACAGGTACCTGTAGTGTTCAGCACCATGGACGGGTACCTGTAGTGTTCAGCACCATGGACGGGTACCTGTAGTGTTCAGCACCATGGACGGGTACCTGTAGTGTTCAGCCCCATGGACGGGTACCTGTAGTGTTCAGCACCATGGACGGGTACCTGTAGTGTTCAGCACCATGGACGGGTACCTGTGGTGTTCAGCACCATGGACGGGTACCTGTAGTGTTCAGCACCATGGACGGGTACCTGTAGTGTTCAGCACCATGGACGGGTACCTGTAGTGTTCAGCACCATGGACGGGTACCTGTAGTGTTCAGCACCATGGACGGGTACCTGTGGTGTTCAGCACCATGGACGGGTACCTGTAGTGTTCAGCACCATGGACGGGTACCTGTAGTGTTCAGCACCATGGACGGGTACCTGTAGTGTTCAGCACCATGGACGGGTACCTGTGGTGTTCAGCACCATGGACGGGTACCTGTAGTGTTCAGCACCATGGACGGGTACCTGTAGTGTTCAGCACCATGGACGGGTACCTGTAGTGTTCAGCACCATGGACGGGTACCTGTAGTGTTCAGCACCATGGACGGGTACCTGTAGTGTTCAGCACCATGGAAGGGTACCTGTAGTGTTCAGCACCATGGAAGGGTACCTGTAGTGTTCAGCACCATGGACGCTTTCGGCGGGCACCCACTGAGAATGGAATAATGCCGGATTTAGGAAGCTGGCTGAGGGTTGCAAAGCCTGTAGACAGCTGACTGGATTGTGCCAAGCTGGATTCCTTCCTTAGGTAGTCCTTGATAGCTCAGCCGAATCCTTGCATTCAATGCTGAAGTCCATGTAGTATTATAATCCACGTTCGGTTATGGCTTGCCAATCGGATCCGCAGGTCCTAAAGTGGTATCATGTAGCAAGAGTCTACCCGGGCAATGGACAGTCCTCCTTATACCCCTGAGCTCTCCATTCAGACCATTGGGGGTCTTCACAATTGGTGGATAAGACTGGGCTCTTATTGGCTAGATTTCAAGACGTATACAAAATATCCCTAGTAGTCATTGTGACGACATGGACTCTCATGGGTTAAAGTTTCTTAAAATTCAGCCAGACAGGATGATAGATTGTTTATAGATGGGGGATAAGTCCCTCATTGTTTTTACAAGACTTGTTGACTCATGTAATTGTGTTGGCCACTGAAAGCCAGACGTATTGTTCTCCAGACTCTTCCAGTAATCATTGTATTGTAGTTGTGTATTGCTAATGTGATTACCTTAGTAGCCATTGTCGAATCTGTGACTTGCAGACTTCATGTAGATACCCTCAGTCTTCCTGTAGACATCATTTGGATGAACATTGTCCATGCAGCTTGAGATTCATCCAATGGGAGAGGCGATCTTGTGCAACCAATCGATGAGGACGCAGTGTGCCCAGAGGGAGGGCTGTGGCTATAAGAGAGGACTTCTTTAAGCCACCAGGTTGATGGATGCTGATGGATCCAGTCTAAGCTCTTAGGAGCTGACTAGAGGATCAGGATACCCTGTGGCTTCAATCTAGGGACTCCGGTTCCGGTTGGAAACCATATCCACAGCCTAGGGATTTCGACTCCAGCTGCTAGGATTGTATCATCATACCAGGACTACCTAAGGAGGACACTCAGGTTGGGACAGTTCAGTCACCTGTTACAGACTTTGCAGACCTCAGCCAGCTTCCTAAATCTGGCGTTATTCCAGTCACGGTGGGTGCCCGCCGAAAGCGGGGTGCTGCTGGATTGGAGTAAATAGCCCTGGGACCTCTGAGGCATGGACATTCTAAATCCCTGGTGAGCCAGCGGAAGGGTGAGACTCTGTTGCCTGTTACATTTGTATTTTGCTGGTTATGTGTTATGTGCCGTTAATCGTTTGGGGATCCAATAAAGTCTAATTATTGTGGTTCCCTCACCCTGTGTTGTCTGAGTAGTGTTATGCCCACGGTTAAGGAGGCCGGCGTTCAGTTGGGATGAGCCCTGAGCCACACTGTCTTTCTAAAGGCGGCGGGTTTTAGTGGACGAGAGCACCCACTGAGCCCCGTGTCTCCACAGTCATGGTCTCTGGCAGGGCCAGCTAAGTTACATCACATCTAGCAATACAATGGCAGGTTCGCATAATTGATTTGTCTGGGTATCTGACCTTTACTGGCCAAGGCAATTACATGAGTCAACAAGAACTTTAACACTAGACTCCTAAGAGTCTTGTAGAAACAATGAGGGGCTTATCCCCCGTTTATAAACAAACTATCTTCATGTCTGACTGAATTTTAAGAAACTTAACTCATGCTAGGAACTGACAGAGTCCATGTCATCACATTGGATGGGTACCTGTAATATTCAGCACCATGGATGGGTACCTGTAGTGTTCAGCACCATGGACTGGTACCTGTAGTGTTCAGCACCATGGACGGGTACCTGTAGTGTTCAGCACCATGGACGGGTACCTGTAGTGTTCAGCACCATGGACGGGTACCTGTAGTGTTCAGCACCATGGACGGGTACACCATGGATGGGTACCTGTAGTGTTCAGCACCATGGACTGGTACCTGTAGTGTTCAGCACCATGGACGGGTACACCATGGACTGGTACCTGTAGTGTTCAGCACCATGGACTGGTACCTGTAGTGTTCAGCACCATGGACTGATACCTGTAGTGTTCAGCACCATGGACTGGTACCTGTAGTGTTCAGCACCATGGACGGGTACCTGTAGTGTTCAGCACCATGGACGGGTACCTGTAGTGTTCAGCACCATGGACTGGTACCTGTAGCGTTCAGCACCATGGACGGGTACCTGTAGTGTTCAGCACCATGGACAGGTACTCAGTATTCAGCACCATGGACGGGTACCTGTAGTGTTCAGCCCCATGGACGGGTACCTGTAGTGTTCAGCACCATGGACGGGTACCTGTAGTGTTCAGCACCATGGACGGGTACCTGTAGTGTTCAGCACCATGGACGGGTACCTGTAGTGTTCAGCACTATGGACGGGTACCTGTAGTGTTCAGCACCATGGACGGGTACCTGTAGTGTTCAGCACCATGGACGGGTACCTGTAGTGTTCAGCACTATGGACGGGTACCTGTAGTGTTCAGCACCATGGACGGGTACCTGTAGTGTTCAGCACCATGGACGGGTACCTGTAGTGTTCAGCACCATGGACGGGTACCTGTAGTGTTCAGCGCCATGGACGGGTACCTGTAGTGTTCAGCACCATGGACGGGTACCTGTAGTGTTCAGCACCATGGACAGGTACTCAGTATTCAGCACCATGGACGGGTACCTGTAGTGTTCAGCACCATGGACAGGTACCTGTAGTGTTCAGCACCATGGACAGGTACTCAGTATTCAGCACCATGGACGGGTACCTGTAGTGTTCAGCACCATGGACTGGTACCTGTAGTGTTCAGCACCATGGATGGGTACCTGTAGTGTTCAGCACCATGGACTGGTACCTGTAGTGTTCAGCACCATGGACGGGTACCTGTAGTGTTCAGCACCATGGATGGGTACCTGTAGTGTTCAGCACCATGGACTGGTACCTGTAGTGTTCAGCACCATGGACTGGTACCTGTAGTGTTCAGCACCATGGACTGGTACCTGTAGTGTTCAGCACCATGGACTGGTACCTGTAGTGTTCAGCACCATGGACGGGTACCTGTAGTGTTCAGCACCATGGACGGGTACCTGTAGTGTTCAGCACCATGGACGGGTACCTGTAGTGTTCAGCACCATGGACGGGTACCTGTAGTGTTCAGCACCATGGACGGGTACCTGTAGTGTTCAGCACCATGGACTGGTACCTGTAGTGTTCAGCACCATGGACTGGTACCTGTAGTGTTCAGCACCATGGACTGGTACCTGTAGTGTTCAGCACCATGGACGGGTACCTGTAGTGTTCAGCACCATGGACTGGTACCTGTAGTGTTCAGCACCATGGATGGGTACCTGTAGTGTTCAGCACCATGGACGGGTACCTGTAGTGTTCAGCACCATGGATGGGTACCTGTAGTGTTCAGCACCATGGACGGGTACCTGTAGTGTTCAGCACCATGGACTGGTACCTGTAGTGTTCAGCACCATGGACTGGTACCTGTAGTGTTCAGCACCATGGATGGGTACCTGTAGTGTTCAGCACCATGGACGGGTACCTGTAGTGTTCAGCACCATGGACGGGTACCTGTAATGTTCAGCACCATGGACTGGTACCTGTAGTGTTCAGCACCATGGACGGGTACCTGTAGTGTTCAGCACCATGGATGGGTACCTGTAGTGTTCAGCACTATGGACTGGTACCTGTAGTGTTCAGCACCATGGACTGGTACCTGTAGTGTTCAGCACCATGGATGGGTACCTGTAGTGTTCAGCACCATGGACGGGTACCTGTAGTGTTCAGCACCATGGACGGGTACCTGTAGTGTTCAGCACCATGGACGGGTACATGTGATATTCATCACACACATATCTCGCATGTTGTTCTTATTAGCTGACATGAAATCAGAATAAACCTTTCTTGTTTTAGGTCAATTAGGAACCAAAATTATATTTGACAAATGCCAGAATAATTACAAAGCGAATGTTTTAAGGCTATGTTCACACACTGCATTTTTTACCTGCGTTTTTGGTCCGTTTTGCTGCAGAAATTTCTTGAGAAATTCTTGTAACCTTTCTGCAGACATTCCCCAGCAAAACCTATAGCAAAAAAAATTAGCTGTGCGCACACTGCGTTTTTTTCTTAAGAAAATTCTTTCAGTAGATTTTCTTAAGAAAAAGAATGAGCATGTCAGTTCTTTTCTGTAGCTAACTGCGTTATTTGCCATAGATAATTGGCACAATAACGCAGGGAGCAACCAGCGGTAAAAACGCACCAAAAACGCACCGAAAACACGGCAAAAACGCACCGAAAACGCACCAAAAACGCACCGAAAACGCACCGAAAACGCACCAAAAACGCACCGAAAACACGGCAAAAACGCACCGAAAACGCACCAAAAACGCACCGAAAACGCACCGAAAACACACCAAAAACACGGCAAAAACGCACAGAAAACGCACCAAAAACGCACCGAAAACGCAAAAATGCAGGTGCGTTTTTGGTGCGTTTTTTAACGCAGGTGCACTAATCCTTCACTCTTAAGAAATTTCTTAAGAAATTTCTTAAGAAAAATCATTTTTCTAGTGTGAACATAGCCTAAGGCATTTTTATTACTTTCTGCAACGTCAGAAGTTTCCATACTCTAAGAGTACTGTGCCTTTAAACAATATGGGACAGCCCATATAATGATGTCATGTCTTTGGAAGCTTCTGATTGGTTTATTGGCAATATCTGAGTTAATTACAGACACACCTGTGGATGTATTTTAATGCACACCTGAAACACACTGCTTCTTTGTGGAGCATCATGGGAAAGTCAAAGAAATCAGCCAAGATCTCAGGAAGAGAATTGTGGACTTGCACAAGTCTGGTTCATCCTTGGGTGCAATTTCCAGATACCTGAAGGTGCCTCATTCATCTGTACAAACAATTATACGCAAGTACAAAGAAGATGGGAATGTCCAGCCATCATACCGCTCAGGAAGGAGACGGGTTCTGTGTACCAGAGAGGAACGTGCTTTGGTCAGACATGTGCAAATCAACCCAAGAACAAAAGCAAAAGACCCTGTGAAGATACTGGTGGAAGCTGGTAAGATTGTGTCATTATCCACAGTGAAATGAGTACTGTATCAGCATGGGCTGAAAGGCCACTCTGCCAGGAAGAAGCCATTACTCCAAAAGAAACATAAAAAAGCCAGATTCATGTTTGCAAATGCACACAGAAACAAAGAGCTTAATTTTTGGAGACATGTCCTGTGGTCTGACGAAACTAAAATTGAACAGTTTGGCCATAATGACCATTGTTACATTTTAGGAAAAAGGGAGAATCTTTGAAGCCTACGAACACCATCCCCACTGTGAAACACGGGGGAAGCAGCATCATGTTGTGGGTTTGTTTTGCTGCAGGAGGCCCAGACACAAGAACTGCACAGAAGTGATTACAAATTCTTGTGCACAGGCTTAAGCAACTCTTGTGCAAAGTCCATAGCTTATGTTCTATTCACCAATAAAAGGTATATGTGTGAGCTTTTATGGACCGTAGTATACAGTAGCAGTCATTCCATGGCACTTAGGCGGGCTTTGCACGTTGCGACATCGCAAGCCGATGCTGCGATGTCGCACGCGATAGTCCCTGCCCCCGTCGCAGGTACGATATCTTGTGATAGCTGGCGTAGCGATAATTATCGCTACGGCAGCTTCACACGCACTTACCTGCCCTGCGACCGTTGCTCTGGCCGGCGACCCGCCTCATTCCCAAGGGGGCGGGTCGTGCGGCGTCACAGTGACGTCACACGGCAGGCAGCCAATGGCGGCGGAGGGGCGGAGATGAGCAGGATGTAAACATCCCGCCCACCTCCTTCCTTCCGTATAGCCGCCGGCGGCAGGTAAGGAGATGTTCCTCGCTATATAAGTGTTATAAGCTCTATTTGACCTGGTCACACATGTTTTCCTGCCACTTATGGTTGTTTGTCCCTGGCTCATATTCTGACCACTTCTCTTCCTGACGTGTCTGTCACTGTTCCGGACCTCCTGGTTTGGTTTTGATGTCACTTTCCAACTATTTTTTACCAGCTTGCTCCATGGGCCGACAAACTGTTATTAGAGTAACATAAAGCTGCAAAAATCAGAACGCGTAAGGTTTATGTCACACGGAGTTTTGCACAAACTTCGCCGACTATCATAGCGGGATTGGAGTCTGTTCAGATTGCAGATTCTGACAGTTTGCTCAGTGGTTTGTCTGGTGTCTGTGATCAACAGAGGAAGACTCAGGAGTTGACCTGCTGTGTGTTGATTCATAGGCAGGCTGGCAAGAGTTAATGTCTGCTGGTCTACTTTCTCATTTGGTCACATGTTGTGGGGAAGCCTATCACATCTTCTCCTCTCCTATTTATGTTGGTGGAATCCTTCTACTCATGCCAACTATAGTTTGTTCTATGATGATTTGTGAGGTGTGGTGTCCCAGATTTACTGAGAATGTTGTGCTCATTACTTGATGTGGTTGTGGAGTTTACCCCTGTTGTTTTTTTGTTTCCTTTCTGCTCTTATTTTCCTCCTGAATCTCTTATTGTCTTATCCTTTGTCTGCATGCTGTGTGACAAGCGTTTTGGTTCTCCCTGGTCTGTCTGTATCTGTGGGTTTCATCTCACTCCTGTCCCGTCCCTCCCAGCGGAGAAGGGGAGTGGGAATCAGATCAGTACTGGTGAGGAGCAGGGCCAGGAAGGAGACTCAGGCCTCTCCACCATCAGGAGTATCACTGAGATTAGGGATATCATAGGGTTCCCTAGCTCTGTGTCACAAAGTTGTGGTTTTCCCTTGATTGTGTTTATCTGTGGGTTTCATCTCACTCCTGTCCCATCCCTCCCTGGAGGGAGGGGGAGAGGGAGAGGGAATCAGATCAGGACTGAGCAGGAGCAGGGCCAGGATGGAGACTCAGGCCTTTCCACCATCGGGAGTATTCCTGAGAATATGGATAGTATAGGGTTTCCTAGCTCTGTGTGACAAAGTTTTGGTTTTACCTAGTCTGTCTATATTTGTGAGTTTCATCACATTCCTGTCCTATCCCTCCCTGGGGGAAGGGAGAATCAGATTAGGACTGAACAGGGCCAGGAAGGAGACTCAGGCCACTCCACCATCGGGAGTATTCCTGAGAGTAGGCATAGTATAGGGTTCTGTATCTCTGTGTGACAAAGTTTTGGTTTTACCTTGTCTGCCTTTATCTGTGAGTTTCATTACATTCCTGTCCCGTCTCTCCCTGGGAGGAGAGGGAATAAGATTAGGACTAGTCAGGAGCAGGGCCAGGAAGGAGACTCAGGCATCTCCACCATCAGGAGTATCCCTGATATTAGGGATATCATAGGACCCCTATCTTAAGTGACAGCTTGGGAGCCCTGGTTCCCCTGACAGTTTAGAAATGGAGCTACAACTACATACACCTAAAAAGCTTTTTTCACAGTGATTGGATGAAATTGGCATAAAGGACAGCCGCAAAGTGTTTGCCTTCAGCACCATTCACACCTCAGCTATGATGTCGTTATGTATAGTATAGGTCCAAACTAAAAAATAAAATATCTGTGTCTGTTCCACTCCATCTCCGTCACCTCCCCTCCCCCCATGCCAGTCTTAATCACGTTCCGGGTGTATCTTGCCTTGGTGCTTGTAGCCTGTAGGGCTGAACTGACAACCTCACACTGAAAATCACTGCAGCGGGGGAGAAGAGTGGAATCACACACACAGTCACATCTATTGCTGTGCTGTGATTGTAACACGACCAGGCCCCTCCTCCCTCCTGAGCTGCTCGAGAGGTAAAAGTGTAGCCTGGAACCATACAACAATCAAATCCTGTTTAATATGAGAAAGCAACAAAATGCCGAGCCGCATCGTTAACAGCCCAAATCCATCACGTCAATCCGCAGCGCTCTGCTGTATTTATTAGAGCCCGGAGGGTAGGAAAGCACGGATTTAAAGGGATTGTCTATCCACAGATTATAAGACCTCCACCATATATATATATTCCTGAGAGTAGGGATAGTATAGGGTTTCCTAGCTCTGTGTGGCAAAGTTTGTCTATATTTGTGAGTTTCATCACATTCCTGTCCCGTCTATCCCTGGGGGGAGGGGGAATCAGATTAGGACTGATCATGAGCAGGGCCAGGAAGGAGAATCAGGCCTCTCCACCATCAAGAGTATCCTTGAGATTAGGGATATCATAGGGTATATATATATATACATAGTTACTTAGGTTGAAAAAAGCCCCTGGTCCATCTAGTTCACCCTTCCTCCTCCAATTATACATTTTGTCCCTAAGTCACTTATAACCAACAATGTTGTGTACTGTGGAAATCATCCAGCCCTGATATAAAAGCTGTTATAGTATCTGCCATTCCTACCTCTTGTGGTCGGCATTCCGCAGTCTGACTGCTCTAACTGTAAAGAACCCTTTCCTATTTAGCTGCCGGAACCGCTTTTCTTTCACTCGCAGTGAGTGCCGCCTGGTCCTTAGTATTGTCTTTGTATGTATACACAAACATGACAGATTATTCTTAAAAGTCACATTATAAGACAGGTACTTTATAACTATGGCCTGGATGTTGCTCAGGATTATCCTGCAGCCTGACGCACGTTTCGCCCCAGCTTCACCATTACTCAGCCCATAAGAAGGACGGCCATATAATTATTCTTTTACCCCAAGTTTTAAGATTTCCTTTCTTTGCTCTGTGTAAAAGGAAAGGTCTCGGAGAAAACGTCTTCAGATTATCATTTTTCAAATGTCATGTTCAATTAGATTAGTGAACTTTGCAATTCATCTAATTAGCCTTAAAATGCGTAATGTTCAACTAAATGAAATAAACTGAAATATTCACATGCATTCGACATCCGCACGCCACAAAATGTGGGCTAAGTGCTCATAGCCTAAAAATAAACCTACACAGGAGCACAGAAACATCCCTGCACATCGCAGACAGCCCCATCCTACGCTGTGCAGCCTTCAGTCATAAGACGACGCACTCCACACACTCATTGCCAATGGCCAAGAAAGGCTGGAATCTCCCGATCCTAAACTGCCCTTCTTCAAGGATGACCTACCAGCTCTCCTGACGGGAATGGTTTAGTAAAGATTTAATAATTCCACAGCATTTTCCTTAGAACTTCGAGCTGAGCTGTCCCTCAGTTATTCCTCCTGGAAATGGATGTATACATTGGCCAGCACACATTGGACAGTGTAGCACCTTTGGACGATTTATAGGGAAAATGGTTCCATCCTGTTATCAGCTCCCTTGTACATTTCCAGGAGGTGTAATAGAGGGTTGCCTAAAATGGATGTGATGGCAGAACTCTCATGAAGGGCATGTATGGTCAGAGCATGAAAATGGAAACGGGAACCATGAAGTTATCAAAGTCTTTATAGATTTCCAGGAGGTGTAATAGAGGGTTGCCTAAAACAGATGTAAACATAAAGTTATCAAGGTCCTTATACATTTCCAGGAGGTATAATAGAAGGTTGCCTAAAACGAATGTAACCATAAAGTTATCAAGATCCTTATGCATTTCCAGGAGGTGTAATAGAGGGTAGCCTAAAACAGATGTAAACATAAAGTTATCAAGGTCCTTATGCATTTCCAGGAGGTGTAATAGAGGGTTGCCTAAAACGGATGTAACCATAAAGTTATCAAGGTCCTTATACATTTCCAGGAGGTATAATAGAAGGTTGCCTAAAACGAATGTAACCATAAAGTTATCAAGATCCTTATGCATTTCCAGGAGGTGTAATAGAGGGTAGCCTAAAACAGATGTAAACATAAAGTTATCAAGGTCCTTATACATTTCCAGGAGGTATAATAGAAAGTTGCCTAAAACGAATGTAACCATAAAGTTATCACGATCCTTATGCATTTCCAGGAGATGTAATAGAGGGTAGCCTAAAACAGATGTAAACATAAAGTTATCAAGATCCTTATGCATTTCCAGGAGATGTAATAGAGGGTAGCCTAAAACAGATGTAAACATAAAGTTATCAAGGTCCTTATACATTTCCAGGAGGTGTTATAGAGAGTTTCCTGAAATGTATGTGATGACAGGTTCAAAAGATGTGAAGAACTTGAAAAAATTCTCATATAGGGCATGTGGGGTTGGAGTATGAAAATGGAAAATGGAACTATAAAGTTAGCAATGTCTTTATACATTTCCAGAAGGTGTAATAGAGGGTTTCCTAAAATGGATATGATGACAGAACTCTCATGAAGGGCATGTGTGATCAGAACATGAAAATGGAAAACGTAACCATAAAGTTATCAAGGTCCTTACACATTTCCAGGAGGTGTAATAGAGGGTTGCCTAAAACAGATGTGATAACAGAACTCTCATGAAGGGCATGTGTGATAGAACCATGAAAATGGAAAATGTAACCATAAAGTTATCAAGGTCTTTATACATTTCCAGGAGGTGTAATAGAGGGTTTTCTGGAAAAGTATGTTATGATAGGTCCTAAAGATGTAGAGAACGTGAAAGAATTCTAATGAAGAGGTTGCAGTATGAAAATGGAAAATGGAATCAGCAACGTCTTTATACATTTCCTGGAGGTGTAATGCAAGGTTTCCTAAAAGAATGTGATAACAGGTCCTAAAGATGTGGAAAACTTAAAAGAATGTGAATGAAGAGGTTGGAGTATGAAAATGGAAAAAGGAATCATCCAATTATCAAAGTCTTTATACATTTCCAGGAGGTGTAATAGAGGGTTTTCTGAAAAGTATGCTATGATAAGTCCTAAAGATGTAGAGAACTTGAAAGGCTTCTAATGAAAGTGTAGAAGTATGTAAATGGAAAATGGAATTATCCAAGTATCAAAGTCTTTATACATTTCCAGGAGGTGTAATAGAGGGTTTCCTAAAAAGTATGGGATGACAAAACCTAAAGATGTAGAGAACTTGAAAGGACTCTAATGAAGGGGTTGAAGTATGAAAATGGAATCATCAATGTCTATAAACATTTCCAGGAGGTGTAATAGAGGGTTTCCTAAAAAGAATGTGATGACAGATCCTAAAGATGTGAAGAATCTGTGGGGTTGGAGTATGAGAATGGAAAATCGAAACATAGAGTTAACAAGGTCATTATACATTTCCAGGAGGTGTAATAAAGGGTTTTCTAAAAAGAGTATGTAATAACAGGTCCTAAAGATATAGACAATTTGTAAGGATTCTAATAAAGGGGTTGAAGTATGAAAATGGAAGATGGAATTATCCAAGTATCAAAGTCTTTATACATTTCCAGGAGGTGTAATAGAGGGTTTCCAGAAAAGTATGTGATGATAAGTCCTAAAGATGTGGAGAACTTGAAAAAAATCTCATAAAGAGCATGTGGGGTTAGAGTATGAAAATGGAACCATAAAGTTATCAATGGCTTTATACATTTCCAGGAGGTGTAATAGAGGGTTTCCTAAAAAAGTATGTGATGACAGATACTAAAGATGTGAAGAATCTGAGGGGTTGGAGTATGAGAATGGAAATGGAAACATTCAGTTATCAATACCTTTATACATTTCCAGGAGGTGTAATAGAGGGTTTTCTAAAAACAATTGATTTATGGGTCCTAAAAATGTGAAGAATGTATAAGAACACTCTAGGATAAACGGATTGGACAGTGAGAGTGTGGACAATCGCAATGGTTACATCCAGTTGTAAATTTAGCAATCCATTTCCAGGAGGAATAACAGAGGAATTTGCAAAACTGCTGTGAAAAGGAATTCTTGCCTCAAGAGGAATGAAGGAAAATATAGATTTACGGAGACAGACGACGAGCCTTCTCTGGGAGAATCCCGTACAGATGTTACATAATTACCATTCCCGGCCGTAAGGCGAAACATTCCGATTCCTGCGGACTGGACAATTCCTGGCAGTGGTTACCATGGAAACCTGAAAGCTCGGCTCCTCGCTATAAGCTGCTGATGGCGCATTTGCAGGCTGCGTTATTGCAGTAGTGCGGGGTCGTGCGCGCGGTGGAGATAACTGGTTAAATGCATAGAGACTGAGCAACGTATCTTATGAGAGCTCAATGTCAGGCGGCTGCAGAGGCTTTACAGTGGTAAACAGAACAGTTTACAGAATGTGTATGCCTGCACCGCCCCCAATTTCAGGAGGGAGGCGCTAGTTACCAAAAATGCCTCTTTAATCTGATTTCAACAGGCACATTCATGGGGTTGTCTCATCCATTTTAAGAAGTAAAATTGAAAAACTGGCAGCTTTGCAATCTACTGAATTATTAAAAGCCCTTTCCACTCTCAAAAACTTGCCTAGGTTACCGAACACTCCTGCAGTCAGAGCTGGCCGATCTACTAGGTGAGTAGCAAGGTGAGCAGCGCATACAAGCTTGTTTCTATTTACTAGGCAAGGAGAGCAGCGCCTACAACCTCGTTTCTATCTACTATGCAAAGAGAGCAGTGCTTACAAGCTTGTTTCTATCTACTAAGCAATAAGAACAGTGCCTACAAGCTTGTTTCTCTCTACTATGCAAAGAGAGCAGTGCTTACAAGCTTGTTTCTATTTACTAGGCAAGGAGAGCAGCGCCTACAACCTCGTTTCTATCTACTAGGCAAGGAGAGCAGCGCCTACAACCTCGTTTCTATCTACTAGGCAAGGAGAGCAGTGCTTACAAGCTTGTTTCTATCTACTAGGCATATCAGGTAGCAGGAGAAAAGCAGGTTTAAATACCGTGCCAAACCACAGGAGTCCAGATGGTGTGAGTAAAACTCTTCCTTTTATTTTCACAGGTCTACGCGTTTCGAGGACATATCCGTCCTCTTCCTCAGGACAATGTACAGAGAATACTATCATAGTATTCTCTGTACATTGTCCTGAGGAAGAGGACAAATATGTCCTCGAAACGCATAGACCTGTGAAAATAAAGGGAAGAATTTTGCTAACACCATCTGGACTCCTGTGGTTTGGCGCGGTATTTAAACCTGCTTTTCTCCTGCTATCTGATATATCTCTTCATTGCGGGACCGCTGCCTTCCGCGCTACTTATATGCTTGTTAAGGGGTTGTGACTGGCACAACCCTACCAGGTGAGTGCTTTCACTTGTATTCACCCCCTTGTGTCATACCGGGTAATACCCTATTGCGCCTTCTCTTTCCACAGCTTCTTTTATCTACTAGGCAAGGAGAGCAGCATCTACAAGCTTGTTTCAATCTACTAGGCAATGAGAGCACCACCTACAAGCTCATTTGTATCTACTAGGCAATGAGAGCAGTGCCTACAAGCTCTTTTCTATCTACTAAGCAATGAGAGCAGTGCCTACAAGCTCTTTTCTATCTACTAAGCAATGAGAGCAGTGCCTACAAGCTCTTTTCTATCTACTAAGCAATGAGAGCAGTGCCTACAAGCTCTTTTCTATCTACTAAGCAATGAGAGCAGTGCCTACAAGCTCTTTTCTATCTACTAAGCAATGAGAGCAGTGCCTATAAGCTCTTTTCTATCTACTAAGCAATGAGAGCAGTGCCTACAAGCTCTTTTCTATCTACTAAGCAATGAGAGCAGTGCCTACAAGCTCGTTTCTATCTAGTATGGATGGAGAGAAGCACCTATAAGCTTATTTCAGTCTACTAGGCAAGGAGAGCAGTGTCTACATGCTCGTTTCTATCGACTAGGCAAGGAGAGCAGCGCCTACACACTTGTTTCTATCTACTAAGCAATGAGAGCAGTGCCTGCAAGCTTGTTTCTATCTACTATGCAAGGAGAGCAGTGCCTATAAGATTTTTTCTATCTACTAGGCAAGAACAGCAGTGCCTAAAACCTTGTTTCTATCTACCAGTCAAGGAGAGCAGCACCTACAAGCTCATTTCTATCTACTAGGCAATGAGAGCAACACCTACAAGCTGATTTCTATCTACTAGGCATGGAGAGCAGTGTTTGCAAGCTTGTTTCTATCTATTAGGCAAAGAGAGTGCCTACAAGCTTGTTTCTATATCCCAGGCAAGGATAGCAGTGCCTACAAGCTTGTTTCTATCCACTAGACAAGGACAGCAGCATATACAAGTTCATTTCTATCTAGTAGGACAAGAGAGTTGTGCCTACAAGCTTGTTTCTATTAAGCAAGAAGAGCATCACCTACAAGCTCATTTTTATGTACTAGGCAAGGAGAGCAGTGCCTACAAATTCGTTTCTATTTACGAGGCATGGAGGGCACCACCTACAAGTTTGTTTTTATCTAGTAGTCAAGGAGAGCAGCATCTACAAGCTAGTTTCTATCTACTAGGCAAGGGGGTAGAGCCTAAAAACTCATTCTATTTATGAATCAAGGGGAGAAGCGCCTACAAGCTCATTTCAATCTACTAGGCAAGGAGAGCAGCACCTACAAGCTGGTTTCTATCTACTAGGCAAGGGGGTAGAGCCTAAAAACTCATTCTATTTATGAATCAAGGGGAGAAGCGCCTACAAGCTCATTTCAATCTACTAGGCAAGGAGAGCAGCACCTACAAGCTGGTTTCTATCTACTAGGCAAGGGGGTAGAGCCTAAAAACTCATTCTATTTATGAATCAAGGGGAGAAGCGCCTACAAGCTCATTTCAATCTACTAGGCAAGGAGAGCAGCACCTACAAGCTGGTTTCTATCTACCAGGCAAGGAGAGGAGCGCCTGCAAGCTTGTTTTTATCTACTAGGCAATGAGAGCAGCGCCTATAAACTTGTTTCTATAGAGTTTGTAAGCGCTGCTCTGAAGCTGGCTGAATTGCTGGTTCTGTCCGGCTTCAGTGCCTCTGTGCTCCTCCAGACAGCATGTAGTGCGGGCTGCTTTCTTGCTGCTGGTCCAAACTGTTATTAAATCAGGAGCACACAGTCCCCGGCAATCAGTTGTGATCGGAGAAGAACTTTCACCTGCAGTGGCCACTACAGACGGAATGTGGTACTACATGTGATAAAGACTTGGTTGAGTCCTTGAAAAATAGAGATGCTTTTTGTATCAATAACAACTCTGACCCCTATGATCCCGCTGTGCTCCTGTTAAACAACTTGAGACAATACTTTTAATCACATTTTACAATCTTTATTTTGGCAAAAGAGCCTCCAAAATTTGAATAATTTGGTTCCATCAGCGCTAATTTGTAAAGAAACATGGCATTAAGTGTTCATTTCCCCAGCACTGCCCCCACAGGAGAAATGAGGCATTACACAGTTATCTAATTTAATTTAATAGACTTTTCATCTAATCCATGGAGATGCCGCATCCTCCATAGAGGGATGTGCTTTATAGCACGATGTCCAGCCTGACTGATAAATGAAAATCAGATAAAAACAAATAATCCTTAAAAAAAATCCAACAATCAGTTGTGAGTGGAGGGTCCTCATTGAAATAAGTGGATAAAGACTGAGTTGAGTCCCCAGAAAGAGAGCCCAATGCCGACTCTGAGCCTGATGATGTCCATTTGCCCTCCAAAGGGCATATGGAAATGGACTGTCCTAATGGATTAAGATTTGGGAAATCAGTCCTAAGTTCCAAAACGCACTAAATGATTTATAAATGAATGTTTGAATAAGTTTCCACTTCCATATAAAAGATTGAAATAAGTGGATAAAGACGTAAGGCTGCTTTACACGTAGCGACATCGCTAGCGATAGCACCCGCCCCCGTCGTTTGTGCGTCACGGGCAAATCGCTGCCCGTGGCGTACAATATCGCTAGGATATGTAACATGTACTTACCTTCCTAGCGACGTCGCTGTGGCAGGCGAACAACCTCTTTTTTAAGGGGGAGGTTCGTGCGGCGTCACAGCGACATCACACAGCGGCCACCCAATAGAAGCGGAGGGGCGGAGACCAGCCGCATTAATGACACGCCCACCTAGTTGCCGGAGGACGCAGGAACGCTGTTGTTCTTCGTTCCCAGGGTGTCACGCGTAGCGATGTGTGCTGCCTCAGGAACAACGAACAACCTGCGTCCTGCAACAGCAACGATATTTTGAAAATGAACGACGTGTCAATGATCAACGATTAGGTGAGTATTTTTGATCGTTAGCGGTCGCTCGTAGGTGTCACACGCAA
Organism: Anomaloglossus baeobatrachus; assembly: GCF_048569485.1. Lineage (NCBI taxonomy): Eukaryota > Metazoa > Chordata > Amphibia > Anura > Aromobatidae > Anomaloglossus > Anomaloglossus baeobatrachus. Next base: position 104,319,744 of record NC_134364.1, read on the forward strand.
CAACGTCACTAACGAGGCCGAATGTGCGTCACGAATTCCGTGACCCCAGCGATATCTCGTTAGCAATGTCGCTGCGTGTAACGGGGGCTTTACTTGAGTCCTTCAGAAAGAGAAACCAATGCCAACTCAGATCCTGATGATGTCGATTTGACCTACAAAGGGCATATGGAACTGGGCTGTTAAGATTTAGGATTTCAGTCCTAGGTTACAAATGCACTAAATTATTTATAAATGAATGTATGAATAAGTTTCTGATTTAAATAGGTGGATAAAGACTTAGTTGAGTCCTCCAGAAAGGGAGCCCAATGCCTACTTTGATGGTGATGACGTCCATTTGACCTACAAAGGGCATCTGAAAATGGGCTGTTAAGATTTGGGATATCAGTCCTAGGTTAAAAACGCACAAAATTATTTATAAATGAATGTCTGAATACATTTTCACCCCCGTATGAAAGATTGAAATAGGTGGATAAAGACTTAGATGAGTCCTCCAGAAAGAGAGACCAGTGCTGACTCTGACCCTGATGACGTCCATTTGACCTACAAAGGGCATATGGAAATGGGCTGTCCTAATGGATTAAGATTTGGGATATCAGTCCTAGGTTACAAACGCACTAAATTATTTATAAATGAATGTTTGAATAAGTGGCCACTCCCGTATAAAAGATTGAAATAAGTGGATAAAGACTTAGTTGAGTCATCCAGAAAGAGAGCCCAATGCTGACTCTGACCCTAAGGGTGGCTTTACATGATACGATATCAGTACCAATATCGCTAGCATGCGACCCGCCCCCATTGTTTGTGCAAAACGGGCATATCGCTGCCCGTCGCGCACAAAATCGCACACCCGCGTCACACATACTTACCTGCATAGCGACGTCGCTGTGACCGGCGTACTGCCTCCTTTCTAAGGGGGCGGTCCGCTCGGCGTCACAGCGACGTTATTGAGCAGCCGCCCAATGAAAGTGGAGGGGTGGAGATGAGCGGGACGAACATCCCGCCCACCTCCTTCCTTCCGCATTGTGGCCGGTGGCAGGTAGATGTTCCTCGTTCCTACGGGGTTCACACACAGCGATGTGCACTGCCGCAGGAACGAGGAACAACAACGGGAAAGCGTTAGTATTGATCCATGTCAACGAGGAGCGATTTTGGACGTTTTTGCAACGATCCAAAATCGCTCCTTGGAGTCACACACTACGAGATCGCTACAGCGACTGGATGTGCGTCACAAATTCCCGTGACCCCAACGAGATCGCTGTAGCAAAATCGTAGCATGTAAAGCTCGCTTAATGATGTCCACTTGACCTACAAAGAGCATATGGAAATGGGCTGTTAAGATTTGGGAAATCAGTTCTAGGTTACAAACACACTAAATTATTAATAAATGAATGTCTGAATAAGTTTCCGATTGAAATAAGTGGATAAAGACTTAGTTGAGTCCTCTAGAAAGAGAGCCCAGTGCCGACTCTGACCCTGATGACATCTATTTGACCTACAAAGGGCATATGGAAATGGGCTGTTAAAATTTGGGATATCAGTCCTAGGTTACAAATGCACTAAATTATTTATAAATGAATAAGTGTCCACTCCCATATAAAAGATTGAAATAATTGGATAAAGAAGCCATTGTTGGGTCCTCCAGAAAGACCAATGCCGACTCTGACCCTGATGATGTCCATTTGACCTACAAAGGTCATATGGAAATGGGCTGCTAAGATTTGGGATATCAGTCTAAATTATTTATAAATGATTGTGTGAATACGTTTCCAGTACCGTATGAAAGATTCTATACAGTATAGTCCTTAGAGCAAATCCTCGGCACATCGATGACATCAATTATCACCAATTACACGTGACATCATAAAAGACAAAAATAACTGCTGCAAATTATCACATAATTCAGTCGTTCTTTGTAAATGAAGACCTATTCCTGGAGGAGATTTTCCTCGTTTATACATTTCCCGGTGTGAGGAGGATACTAATAACATACAGTAGAATGGTCAATGGACTGTTCAATCTACTTCTACAGTAATTACACACAGGTAACAAGAGAACCGAGAGATGCAAGCACAGCAAAACCTCAGATGCGGCAAAGCAGCCATTAGTATATCATTCTCTACTATTCACAGCATGAGGACAGCATGGGAAAACACAGTGTTTCAGGGACAATTCCTCCTTAAAGAAGACTTGCCTAGAATATGTAATTTTTTTTATACATGGTGTAAATGCCGCTGTTCTCCTGAATCCGGCAATGTTTTTCTTTTGTTTCTGCGCCTCTCCATTCCTGAGATATGGCCCCTTCTTTATTGTATATAAATCTAATCTTGTTAGTCAAGTGGGTGTGGTCCTAAAAATCACTGTGGGCGTTTTAATCAAAACTACACCCTCTTGGCTAATAAGCCGAGATTTATACTCAGAGAATACAGGGCCATATCTCAAGAACGGAGAGGCGCAGAAAGAAAAGAAAAACATCGCCGGATTCAGGAGAACAGCGGCGTTTACACCTGGTAAAAATATTAGATATTTATAGCAAGTGATAGATCCCCTTTAAGAAACTGAACTAAGGAAATAGTTTTACATCCATCATCTTAAAAAGTCAATTTTGGACTTATTAAGGGTCTGAGATTAGATAAGGTGATTCCAGTTTTTACTCGAGAAATAGCGCCTCTTTTAAGTATAGGCTCTATTTGGTATTGCAATTCACACCAATAAATTCCAATGACTTCTTATGAAAATAATAATGAAAATAACCCGCTTTTGTAACAGCCGAAAATCCCTCTAAAGGGAATGAGTTGAGAAACTGCGCCACCCTTGAATATAGGCTATCATTGGCAATACTCATTAGTCCTATTCATTTGAGTAGTGCTGAACTGCAATACCGGGTACATCCTGAAGACAAGGGGGCGCTGTGTCTGGAAAAAATAGAGATGTTTCTATCTAATCTTAGGCAACCCCTTAAGGACTTGAGAAACACTAGAGTAGTAGTTAGGCAGGACTGGTTAGGTGCCTCTTATACACAAGTGCTATCACAGCCCACGTCGCATTTGGATGTAACACTAAAAATAAATGGCAAGTTCAAAAGCAACCTGGAAACTTCCGAAAACACATTAAAGAACTTGTAAGGCCAAGAAGAACCATCTAAGAAGTAAAGGTGACTCTCAACCAAAACCTGACGCTGACGTCTACGCAACAAACATGGCCATGTGCAGAAGAAATGTGTACTTACACAGGACCTGAAGCTTCTGGCTGGACGACTTGAACGTGTTGGGCATTGACTCATGGCCTACAGTGCAGGTAATCTCCACCTGGTCATCCGCTTTGGTCACCGGGAAGCTGATGAGGCTCACAACTGTGAAAGTTTTTCCATTGGAGTCCTTTGTCTCAGAGTTTCGAGCTCCTGAAGAAAGATGGAAGCAAGAAAAAAGTGAGAAGGGTGTAGTAGACAATCAGTAGACCATAAAAACAGATGCTCGTCTATTGATATGAGACCAAGGAGGAGAAGGTAACCAATAAGTTGGCTGATGTCATCATCCAGGTCATAACCAATCGGGAGCAACAATGATCAGGGGTCCTAAAGGATGGACATCCCACATCAACCTATGGTCATCCAATACCTATGCGAGTGGGGGAAAAGTCATAGATCTCAAAGCTCTACTCAGTTTCCTGTAGACCATAAGAAACAGTAGACCATAATAAACATGCTTGGCTATCGATATGAGACCCATGAGAAGGATCACACCCAACAGCTGGAGCTAACCAACAAGCTGGCCGATCTCATCATCCAGGTCATAACCAATCAGGAGCAATGGTGATCAGGGGTCCTTAAGGATGGACATCCCACATCAACCTATTGTCATACAATATCTATGTAAGTGGGGAAAGGTTCTAGATCTCAAAGCTCTCCTCAATCTCCTCTAAAAGTGATATTGATCAGGGTTGGATGGGCATTTGTCAAATGAAAAATTGGCAAATTCGGTAGACCAGTTGGCTGTTTGGGTCCTAAAAAGTGGATGCTGTTAAAAGGCCCTGTGTATAAAAATAGTTTTGATAGCCAAGGGGGAGTGGTCCTCAACTTTTCTTCATGGGTGTATTTATGAGAACCATGTCCACTTTTGATAACAAGACTCAATGCTGATAAGAGGGGAGCAAAATAAAAATGTCATTGGCCTTGTTGATTACTCTGGCAGGCTGCGTGCTATTTTAAAGGGGTTGTCCAGACAAGTAATGTCTCAGGAGAGGTCGTCAGTCTCAGATTGGTGGGGGGTCCTACATCCAAAAATCGACACTCCACTGATAAGGTGTTATTAGCTCTGGTGGCATAGGTACCACATGTGCTGCCATAACAACTTTGCCTTGCGCACGAGAGTCATAAATGCATGCGCTAGCCATATTTTAGTGACCTTTCTTAAAGGGGTTGTCCATTCTTAGGGCCATTTTTTTCTTACATAAATTCTGTATTATATACAGTGTATATATATATATATATATATATATATATATATTCTTAGTTCAGATAGTTACACATGTGGTGATACCAAATATGTTAGTTTTTCAATGTTTGGAGGGGAAGTGACCAAATAAATAGCAATTTTTTTCTTTTATTGGTCTACATAGAGAGCTGGAACTTGCGCTCGCTTGTAGAATAAACTGCAATATTGTATTGTAAAATAACTCATCTCCAGTAAAGAAAGGTGGACAGACATTGCAGAAACGGGGACTTTTCCCCATATAAATGTTATCAATATAATACAATCGAAATCCTCCCAATTTGGAACCTTGGGGACCGGCTGTACAACACATTTGACAACTGAGCATATGTGGCACCCCTGAGGCTCCAGTCGCCACAGGGTACAGCACCTTATTTAAGGTGCGGTACACATCCTGGGTAAGGAGAGGTTAATCGCTGGTGTTTCTCACATTCACAATCACACAGTTAGGTGTTTTCCCACTGGGGGTTGGCCTGGGGTAGATAGTGGGGAGGCCATCACGGAGCATGGGACTTTCCCGGTCACTGGGACAGCCACCTGTGGGACGAGCACCACTTGGGGAAAAGGAAGGAGCATCTTCACACACAGGCAGTCTTTCCCGGGCACAGCTTGGGGTAGGAAGCAAAGTTTGGTCCAGACACCATCACTTCAGACACTTCTGGGAGTGCCACGAGACCCTGTGGCTAAGAGCAGGTAGCTCAGCCCGGGTTCTCTACAGCTACACGGGATTCCAGGGTCTGCGGAGAGTGCAGGAAACCCGCACAGCCCGTTCCACATTCCACATACACCAGGATTGGAGGGACCCCGACCAGAAAGGATTCACGGTGGGAACACCGGTGGTGATCTCGAATTGCTCGGGATCGGCTGAAGCCCATCACGGTGGTGACAGGCACTCCGGGAGTAGCAACCGGGACTGTGAGTAAAGAAACCTTGAAACCGCAGAGACTGTGTCCGCCTGTCCTTGCCGTCGCCCTGCGCTTCGGTGCCAACGGTCATTACTCCCCTCATCATCCTCTACGGGGCCCGCTCCACCTGTGGGGAGCAGAAACATCTTTGCTGCTATAACCATCTGCCCCGGAGGACAGCGACAGCAGCAGCGGCTAATCCCTGGCCGCATATCACAGGTGGCGTCACGAGACAAACCATCCCTATCATCAGAATCCATCTTCCCTTTTATTGTACGCCTCGGGGGCCACGAAGCTGGGCAGGGCCACCCGTGACATCCCCAGACCCGACATAACCGGCCAGGCGATGAGTAAGGTTAACCCCTTGCCCCGTGGGTGCTACACATACTTGCAAATCTGAGACATGTGAGTTCGCTGGCTGCTGTTTGCTGAGTTCATGTCAGAATGTGACTGTAGGATAGTGAAAAACAGGGGGCTTCTATACTGTCCTTCATGCAAGGGGGACCTTCACCTCAGGATTACCCCTGATGGTGGAGATGCCGGAGTCACTTGTCTAACTATTCTCCTGACCATAACTAATCTGTCCCTACCCAGGGAAGCAAGGGGCAGGAGTGAAATGATAACACAGATAAAGACAAACAGGAAATAAACTCAGACACACTACAAACTCACAGGAACAAACAGTAAGAGACTAAGGAGAAAAGCAAGAGAAGAAAGGCAGCAATCAAAAAAGTGGGGCTGTCTGGGACCACAGGTACAGAATGGCTATTTCCGACAGACTGAGCACAAGCCTCCCACAAATCAGGATCCCTTTAACCCCTATACAGGGATCTGGAATTACTACAGGGCCCCGGAGATCGCTGCCTATGGGAAAGGCTGCAGTCTAGAGAAGAATAGTCACCAGGCAGGGACAAACCAGGAGGTACAAAAAGGGCAAAAACAGCTGACAAGAGAATAGTAAGTAAATCAGGCTAAGGTCAAAATGGAGATGTAAGCAAGGTAGGAACACAGCAGGCAGGAGAATCGTCAGTAATCAGGCCAAGGAGTTGATTACTTCAGCTGGAAGGAACATGTCACCATAGTAAGCCACTGGTACTGCAAGTCCCAGCCATACCAAGCTTGAAGGATGGGCAGAGCCTGTGCTCACCAGAGCTAGTGCTACTGACTACTTCCTTATCACCAGCACCGACTGTAGGGGAAATATAGCAGTGCCTGGTGACCAAAGCAGAAGCCAAAAGAGCCCGCTCTGGTGGAGTTCCCACTCCTCTTAATCACGAGCACCGCCTACAGTGGAAATATGGCAGCACCTGGTGACCGAAGCAGAAGCCACAGGAGCAGACTCTGGTGGAGATGTGACATTAAAGCGGGCTTTACACGCTGCGATCTCGCTAGCGAGATCGCAAGCAATCGTACCCGCCCCCGTCGGTTGTGCGACACGGGCAAATCGCTGCCCGTCGTGCACAACATCGCTTACACCCGTCACACGGACTTACCTGTCACACGGCAGGCGTCCAATAGAAGCGGAGAGGCGGAGATGAGCGGGACATAAACATCCCACCCACCTCCTTCCTTGCGCATTGGCGGTGGAGGCAGGTAAGGAGATGTTCCTCGCTCCTGCGGTGTCACACACAGCGATGTGTGCTGCCGCAGGAACGACGAACAACATCGCTAATTAGAAGAGAACGATTTTTGGTTTCAGGACCTCTCTGCGGCAAACGATTTTGGCCACTTTTGCGATCGTTTTAGGTCGCACATAAGTGTTACACGCTACAATATCGTTAATGACGCTGGATGTGCGTCACAAACACCATGACCCCCGACGATAAAAGATTAACGATATCGTAGCGTGTAAAGCCTGCTTAACACTACAACCACTCACAGCATTAAAACCACCAGTAAGTCTGGATCACAACACCTCACCAGTCTAGTATAGAGACGTTATAGCTGGCATTAAAGGAAGTGTCCAGCCACCATGTACAGGAGGGGAGAGAATGTGACTGGCTTCCCCACAGCATGTGATCAAAGGAGACTAACAAGTAGACCAAAAGAGATTAACTCTTGCCAGCCTGCCTATGAATAACAAGTCTGTGGGTTGATGCCCAAGTCTGCCTGCGCTGATCCCAGACCTCAGAGAAGTTATCAGGCAGAGAGCCAGAATCTGTAGTCTCCACAGATCCTGACGCCGCCATGACAGTCGGCGATGTTTCTAAAAACCTCCTTATGAGTTCAGAGATTCTTCAAACTTGGGTCTCATTTTGAACCTTATCCCATTGCTGTATTTCGAGAAGGCCTTGGCTGATCCGTCGACTTTGATGACTATTATTCTCTGATTTCAGATTGGGATGGAGGTTACGTAAGTAGAAAGATTAGCTAGTCACTTTGTTTTAAGGACGGGCAGCAACCGAGTCTTTGATCTTCAGAAGTGTGAGGACTTACACTGGGGCTCGGCTTCAATGTTTTCACACTGTAACATCAAAGGGCAACTAAAAGTAAGAGTGAAATGTTCATAAATACAGCATGGAAGGCGACGGCACACGCGGCTCCGGCTTCCACGGGAGCTCTGTGAAATAACAATAGCCCCTCTGTATCTACATCGACGTCCCACCGCTCGTAGCCACCAGCTAAGCACCGAGAGGAAATACCCTATGGCAAACTTGCGGCTGGGTTCCTGCTTTGGTTCTCTAGGCACAACGGTGTCAGTGCTAAGCGGATACAACCGTGCTGCTCGACAAAACCCGAGTCAGACATAATGGAAAATACAGAGATCAGATGGAGAAAAAAAATAAATAAAGAAAACATCCGCAAAATGTCAGCTGTCAAAACGAAATAGAGCGGGAGACAATGAGAGAACACATCACTTACGGCGAGTCTTCATCTCCCGGCTGAAGTCCACACCGTATAACATATTTGCCCTTTAACTCCTTTCGAGCTTGATCATTTTTTGTTTTTTTTTCCACTTTCAATTTTTTTCTTCTTAGTTTTTTTTTTTAAATTATTGACTGTTCGATCCTCCTATCGAGGAGACACATCGGGCAGACACTAATTGGCATTTAGCAATCATATTTGTAAGGCAGCATGTGGAATGACAGAGGGAGACTACCTTCCTCTGTCAAAACTGTTTAGATGCAGAAGTTGTTATTGATCACAGTATTCTGAGGGGGTTACATGACCAAGACCGGCGCTATCTCTGATCCCTACCTGTGTCACACTGAGTTTTGCAGAAACGTTGCCGACTGCCATGGTGGCATCCGACTCTGTTCAGATCGCAGATTCTGACACTCCACCTAATGGTTTCTCTGGTGTCTGAGATCACCCCAGGCAGAATCAGGCGTTGACCTGCTGTGTGCTGATTCATAGGCAGGCTAGTAAGAGTTAATTTCTGCTGGTCTGCTTGCTTCTTTGATCACATGTTATGGGTAGACCTATCTTCCCCCTCCTATTTTTGCTGGTTGAATCCTTCCACCCATGCCAGCTATAGTTTCTCTATGTTGATCTGTGAAGTTGTGGTGTCTCAAGACTTTCTGGTGAAAGTTGTGCTTTTTCATGGATCAGTTGTGGAGTTTACCCCTGTTGTTTTGCAGCTTCCTTCCTGCTCTTCTTTTCTCCTGAATCTCTTATTGTCTTATCCTGTGTGGTGCGTGACAGAGTTTTGGCTTTCCCCTGTCTGTCTATATTAGTGACTTTCATTACACTTCTGTCCCATCCCTCCCTGAGGGAGAATCATATCAGGACTCGTCAAGATTAGGGCCAAGAAGGAGGCTTAGACATCTCCACCATCAGGAGTATCCCTGTGATTACCGATAGCATAGGGTCCCCTAGCTTGAGGGACAGCTTAGTAGCCCCGGTTCCCCCCCATCCCTTAGTCATCATGACATTACAGTTGCATCATCAGTCCCGGTCACAAGTGCGTGACACTGGTTTGATAACTGTACTGTAAACATATCCAACCCTGACGCTGTGTGTCCATGCTTCACCTGTACAATTTTTTTTATTCAGATTTTTGTATTCTTCACAATTTAGGAACAAATATTGGAATAATAACAAATAACAGAGATACCCTGGTCTGGTTTTCAGTCCAGGCTGCGGTGGCAGTCAGTGGAGGGCAATTCTACGCCTGATATCCTTCTCGCCAATGTCATGGCAAGGCCTGAGGCGTTGTCACTCGGCCTTACACAATGTCGTAATGCCGGGGGGCCTAGTAAGCGCAAAAGGTCCCCAGGGTGACGGATGCCGGGTGCAGAAGAGAATACTTGGACTGGATGGTGGGCCAACTATTTTTGCGCAACTCTAATTAATGCTCTTCAATTGCCAAAATTGCAACACCCTATTAAAAACAATTTGCAACAATAAGTAAAAAGTAGAGAGGAATAAGGGGAGAGGAGGGAGATGCTGCTGCAGCTTCTTTCTGTTTTTATGAAACAGCATGTTGTTAGAGGGGAGACAGAGGTAAAATTGAAAGATCTGTGATGGGCTTGGTCTACTGTGAGGTGTGGGTAAAAATTTTTGACAACTTTTGGGTCAATTTTACTGCTCACCTTCCAGCTCTTCGGGTCCTTTGTACCACCTGATGTTGGCGGCAGGTTTGCTGCCACTGGTTGTGCATCTCAGTTCTGCATTTTGATTTTCCCTGATTGGCCTGTCGTATCCGGCGATCTGTGGCTCTTGGGGAACTCCTACAAATGAAGATCGTAAAGACATGTCAAGTCTGGTTCTTATTAAGCCATAATCCCAATCTCTGACCCAAAGTATTCACTTCATTCACACCCTTGCACCTTACCCGACTTACCTAAGACTGTCACCATGGCTTTAGCAGTCCTGACCGGCATGGTGAAGATGGAGCAGGTGTACTCGCCCTCGTCAGACAGGGCCACATTACTAATACTGATGGACAGCTCGTTCTTTGTGGATTTCACCAGCTGGATTCGGTTATCTCTGAGGGCTGTGAGGGCAAAATAAAAATAGTTTACACCTAAAGACCTAACGCATTTCTACCCATTCCTCAGCTATGCATTCTTGTCATGCAGTGTTCAGGTCCAGACTCATTAGGTGTCATGGCGGTGTCAGGCTCTGTTCACACTGCAGAACCTGACAGGCAACCTGATGTCTCCAAGTTGTTCAGCCAGAGCTGGGCATTGGCTGTTTCATTCTGTTCCTCAGTCCTGCAGGAGTTAAATCTTGCTGACCTGGGGAACTCTGCTAGGACGTCAGGTTACTAATTACCAATCACAGCCGTCACCTCCCTATATAAGATTCTGGACCTTGCTACTCAGCACCGATTATAGCTTCAGCATAGCTCCAGCGATTCCGGTCTTAGTGGTGATCCAGTTTATGGTGATCTGTACTTTGCTGTATTGAGATGGGTGGAAAATCCCCTGTTGTGCGTTTACTTCCTTCACTATTCTTTATTCCCCTGTACACATATTGTCTCTCCTCTGTGTTTGAGTGCAGTGTGTATGAGTTTCCGTTTTCCCTTGTCGGTGTCATTTCTGTGGGGTTTTGTTACTGTGTTTCCAGCCCGTCCCAAGAGTGGGGGAGAGTTAGAGTAAGATCAGGGCTCGGACAGGAGTCAGGGTCACGCTGGGGGCTCAGACCTGGCTACCAACAAGCCTACCTCTGAGATAAGAGACAATGCAGGGTCTCACATCTGAGGCCTAGGAGCTCCTGTTCTGTCATTATATACCCATACCCCATGATAATTCTGTACTCAAAACATAATATGTCACTTTTAGTTTCAACGTTCCGTGTCAGTGTGATTTTTTAGGAGGGTTCACATACCTCTTTTCTCCCCAAAGTATAGAGTCTGTTGTGCCGGATTGGACCATTGGAGGGAAGAGTCTTCATGGTCGTCTACCGTGCAGGTGAGGGTCATTCGGCCTCCTGTGGCAACCAAAACGTCTGATGTGACTGGTTGGCTGGCTGTGGAGACACAAAATAAATTTTCATGTCACTCAAATAAAATTCAGCAAGCGAGTAATATACTAGATACTGAATAATTATGGTAGGCGAAATTCATGCCAACATGTGGGCGCCACATCAAGCAATCAGCACATTCCGGAAGAGTCAAAGAAAGAGCTTCCCCCAACACAGCGACGGTGCCGAAGATTTAAGAAGATTGTAGAAGTCTATCTATCTATCTATCTATCTATCTATCTATCTATCCCTCTATCTATCTATCTATCTATCTATCTATCTATCTATCTATCTATCTATCTATCTATCTATCTATCTATCTATCTATCTATCCCTCTATCTATCTATCTATCTATCTATCTATCTATCTATCCCTCTATCTATCTATCTATCCCTCTATCTATCTATCTACCTATCTATCTAGGATTCTATCTATCTATCTATCTATCATCTATCGATCTCATATTTCATTCTATTGCTTGCCTGAAAAATTGAGGCTGGTGTTTATGGTACCCTGTACTCTGTCAACGGTCATCAGTCTTTTGTAAAACAGAGTGATGGGGGTAATCTGCATGTAGACCTGCGCCGAGAAAAAATTATTACTAACCACAGAACATGCTCAGAAAAGCTGATTATTCTAAGCTAAAGTGTGAGATATGGAAAGACACTCCGTGACCCTCAGCGCTCCGGCAAATGCACCCTTCTGAAAGTCTGCAAGTGCATTACACTAATGGAGAGCCATTATCAGGAGGAAGACCGGCTCTTAAGTGTGCCATCATTGTAATCCCACAGATAAATGTGATGGAGAATTACTGTACGGAAATTCCTACACGTCCTACATCAGGCGGCCAGTATAGTTAGCATTGCTCATCATTCCGCTGCAACCAACACTCCGAGTATGGGTAGGATAGTACTAGGAAAGGCTGCAAAAGGACAGGCTGGAGAAGACGAAAGGCTGGAGAAAAGAAAAGGCTGGAGAAGAAGGAAAGGATGGAGAAGGAAAGGCAGGAGAAAAAGAAAAAGCTGGAGAAGAGGGAAAGGCTGTAAAATAAGGAAAGGCTGGAGACGAAGGAAAGGCTGGAGAAGAAGGAAAGGCAAGAGAAGAAGTAAAGGCAGGAGAAAAAGTAAAGGCAAGAGAAGAAGGACAGGCTGGAGAAGAAGAACAGGCTGGAGAAGAGGAAAAGGCAGGAGAAAAAGGAAACGTTAGAGAAGAATGTGCAAGGCTGGAGAAGAAGGAAAGGCCGGAGCAGAATGAAGGGCAGAAAAAAAGGAAAGGCTGGAGAAGAAGGTGCAAGGCTGGAGAAGAAGGAAAGGTCTGAGAGGAAGTACAATACAGAGAAAAAGGAAAGACTGGAGAAGAAGGAAAGGCTGGAGACAAAGAAAAAGCTGGAGAAGAAGGAAAGGCTGGAGAAGAAGGAAAGGCTGGAGAAGAAGGAAAGGCTGGAGAAGAAGGAAAGGCTGGAGAAGAAGGAAAGGCTGGAGAAGAACGAAGGGCAGAAAAAAAGGAAAGGCTGGAGAAGAAGGTGCAAGGCTGGAGAAGAAGGAAAGGTCTGAGAGGAAGTACAGTACAGAGAAAAAGGAAAGGCTGGAGAAGAAGGAAAGGCTGGAGACGAAGGAAAGGCTGGAGAAGGAAAGGCTGGAGAAGAAGGAAAGGCTGGAGATGAAGGAAAAGCTGGAGAAGAAGGAAAGGCTGGAGAAGAAGGAAAGGCTGGAGAAGAAGGAAAGGCTGGAGAAGAAGGAAAGGCCGGAGCAGAACGAAGGGCAGAAAAAAAAGGAAAGGCTGGAAAAGAAGGTGCAAGGCTGGAGAAGAAGGAAAGGTCTGAGAGGAAGTACAGTACAGAGAAAAAGGAAAGGCTGGAGAAGAAGGAAAGGCTGGAGACGAAGGAAAGGCTGGAGAAGGAAAGGCTGGAGAAGAAGGAAAGGCTGGAGATGAAGGAAAAGCTGGAGAAGAAGGAAAGGCTGGAGAAGAAGGAAAGGCTGGAGAAGAAGGAAAGGCTGGAGAAGAAGGAAAGGCCGGAGCAGAACGAAGGGCAGAAAAAAAAGGAAAGGCTGGAAAAGAAGGTGCAAGGCTGGAGAAGAAGGAAAGGTCTGAGAAGAAGTACAGTACAGAGAAGAAGGAAAGGCTGGAGAAGAAGGAAAGGCTGGAAAAGAAGGAAAGGCTGGAGAAGAAGGAAAGGCTGGAGAAGAAGGAAAGGCTGGAGAAGAAGGAAAGTCTGGAAAAGAAGGAAAGGCTGGAAAAGAAGGAAAGGCTGGAGAAGAAGGAAAGGCAAGAGAAGAAGGACAGGCTGGAGAAGAAGAAAAGGCTCGAGAAGAGGAAAAGGCAGGAGAAAAAGGAAACGTTAGAGAAGAATGTGCAAGGCTGGAGAAGAAGGAAAGGCTGGAGCAGAACGAAGGGCAGAAAAAAAGGGAAAGGCTGGAGAAGACGGTCAGACTGGAGAAGGACAGGCTGGAGAAGAAGG